>NC_085053.1:8878717-9223287 GCF_963662255.1 Cinclus cinclus | reverse complement strand
ATTTACTCAGAACTGCTACAATTTAAGATCTGGATTCCCTCTCAAAGACTGTGGGGAAAAGGCAATTGAAAACCTGACAAAAATTTTAGTATATTTCAGTTTGTTTGGTATTCGCATTAAGTTTTTAGAGATGAAAACCTATACTATCATTTACATTACACTCAGTTACCAAATATACTAATAACTGCAGAATTATTTTCAGCCCAGCAAGGTGAAGAGATGTGAGGATACCTGGCAGCATAGCAAAGGGTCCAGGGACTAAGAGCAGGGAAAGTGAAACAAAACAAAAGGTAAGGGCAGAAGGAGGTTAATGATGCGAGATGGAAATCTGTTGGATTATTGGGTTCATAAAGTTGCACTCTGGGTTCATAGAAAAGCTTGTTTGGGTAAGCCACATACTGGATTGCATAGCTTCCAATAAGGCAATCCATTAAAAAATGCACTGAGCCACACTGGATTGATGCTAGTTATAGCTGTGCTCCAGAGTTATTTCCATCAAAGCTCAATAATCGCTAACTTTAGAACTGGAAAGCAGTCACAGACTATTATACATCACTCAACTCCAGTTGTACAAGCCCAATCCCTCTCAAATCTTAGCATTTGGCCTTTATTTCTAGTGTGGGTGGAGCTGAAATCCAAGGAGAGAGCTTCTCACTCTGGGAAAAGTCTGGCTTCAGAGCTGGCCCTCTGGGGTCCTGGGCTTACATAATTTGTGAGCTAGTATGGAGAGGACAACATTACTGAAGACAAAGATCACAGTACTACTGTTCCTTTTCAGCACCACTGAAAGGGCAATTCTTTAAGATAGTGATAAAAACATTGCTGTCTGGAAGTAAACCCACTGAGTTACACAGCAATTCACACAGGAAGAGAGAGGATTAAGGCCTGGGAGCTGCGACGCTGAAAGCCAGGGCTGAAGAGAATGGAGTAACAGGGCAGTTGCTTTATCCAGCAGCTCCATCACCCTCTGTCAGACAGTGCACAAGGAATGCCTCCTCTGCACCCATCCACAGGATGCTGTACTCCCACCAGGCCCAAGGAACAAGACTACTAAGTCTGATTCAAAGTTTTCAGGCTGCCAAATGAGATTCACTCTCTGAGTGTACACACAGAACTCCTGTCTCTGTCTCTTCTTAGAAACACATCAGTGTGGGGTTTATATAAGGTTGGGATTAAGAGAGATGGATAAAACAGCAACACATCCATCAGAAACTGAAATTAAGCCTCTTTGAATGTCTTAAGCAGAAAGGAACTGGGTCACTCAATTATCTATGCTTAAAATTAGGCATTTAACTTATTTCAGCTTATATCAAATTCTTTAAATCATTCATGGGAATTGACCAATCATTCAAGTTCAATATCTCAAGTAATGAGAATCAGGCATCTAGAGACAGACACATATCAAACATGCACTGTTTAATATACAGGTTTTGATTTAACAATCAAAGAAGCATCAACTTTATAAGGGTAAATTCAAATTACCAGTGTTTTGGTGAGAAAGGCAATAAAACCTAGTAGGCTGTTGTTTTCTCAAGCCTGTGCAGACAGCCTTGGCTAAGTTGTTCTGTCACAGTCTCGTTACCACATGTTAAGGTAGTAACAGAGAAATAGGAATGCAAAGTGTCAGGTATAAAAAGGTGCTTGACTTCAGTATAATGCTACAAAGGTGTTAATAAAGACCTAGTATATGACCTTAACATCTGTTTTCTTAAATTTCAGAGCAGCTTGGAAATACCAAAACCAGCCTAATACATACTAGTTTCAATGAAGGAAAGTATCAATGAAAACAAACCAATATTAATATATGCACGATTAACAATCACCTTAAAAACTGATTTGGTCAAGCATTATTTATTCCAAAACAGGCCCCTCTCAAAAATATTTACAAAGCAAAATACTTAAATATCTCGAATTTGCAGTTAACATTTATTTTTAGCTTTTTATTACACGAGTATTCTGGGAAATGTTTAATGAGGAGACTGTCCTAATGATACAAGTGTTCTTGAATTCTGTTTTTCCTTTCATTCAACCATAACAGAAGCCAGCTGCTGATGTTAGATGTGGATTGGCTTTGATGTTCAGCAAAACATAGAAAATCCCCTTCCTACATCTCCTTCTAGTCCCATACTTTATGACCACAGTGACCAAAATCCAGAGAGCCTCATATGTCTGACCTAACTGCTTGGTGGGGAGGGGTATGGAGCAAGAGGCACCTCTCTGCAGACAGAGAGCATTTTTCTAAAACCACAGTTTGTTTCTATATCCTGGGAGAGTGGTGACAAAATGGTTCAATAGGACCTTTGTATTAAGCTTGTATTCCCCCTTGCTTCAGCACTCTCACTGATTGCTGCAGGACCTGGCAGCTTTTCTTTTCATCACCTATTCTCCCCCAGCACTTTCCCCAAGGTGACACATTAGCTAACTCCTGGGGTATTTTTCTGAAGAAATGTAGCTGTGGCTAGAAATAGGAGCAGAACCCTTTGGCTGATATAAAAATCCCTGAAGTTTGTGTGATGCTTGGCTCAAGCACTTACGGGTTGCCAGATTGCAGCCAGGCAGGCATTTCCCCCCAGGCTGCCTGGCACAAGTGGCTCCGTGGGACTCCCCTGCTCACACAGACCCAGCCCTGCATCTGAGGCTCACCTGGAAATTTCTCTCAGCAAGTCCCTGCCACTGCCATGTCCTGTGACAGCAGTAAAGCTGCTGAGTCTCCTGCCTTCTAACTGTGGCGCACTGTAATTGTGACCACAGATCTTTTATCGTGGTTTAAGCTTGTTACAGGGTATTAGAAGTGCTGTGCAGTCTGTGAGAGGAGGAGCAGATGATGTCCCCCGGGCCCGCCTGGATTAACTGCTTGTTACACAATTGCCGGTCTGGCAGCCAAGTTGGTCCTTGTTTTGCTCGAGTTTCTAACTTGTAAATTGTGAACCCACCCTCTTTACAAGAAAAATATATGTTCTCAATTTCTTGATGATTTCATTCTTGTTTTTTTCTCTCCTCTTGGCAGTACCTTTTAAGATCCACTTTTTTCTCCTGCACAGCAATTCTCTTCAGAGATAAGGCAGAATCAAAATCAAGCTTAAAAAAACCCAACTCTTGAACAACTCATTCTATTTAAACAGATGGCTTTAAAACAATTGTTTATATGCCTATTATCCAATGTGAAACAACCTCTTTAAAAGGAAGACCTACATTTTCCTAACATCACACATAGAATTTGCAGAGGCACAGAATTTGAACATGGAATCCCATCACATAAATTATTCATTCGTTGCCAAGGCAATGTAAGTTTTGAATAGTTGAGAAGTTAAAAAGGTTTTAAAGTTTGAAAAGTTTAGAAGGGTTTTAAATACTTGTAAATGGATGTAAGGAATCAGGCTTCCCCTAGCTTCTCAGCAAGATAAACCATATGGATATTAAAAGCATGTTTATGTTTCTGTCTGGAACTGTTTTATTTTGCTAAAATACCATCTTAGCTCAGAATAACTAAGACTAATTTTTGTTGCTTTTCTCATAACAATATAAATGAAATATTTATATGGGATAGATTTATGCTGACTTCCAAAATGTAGGGGTAGTTTGGATATAGAACCTGAATACAGGTGATGGAAAAAATACTCACTGTAACACAGACTTTCCTACTTGTGATAAGAAGACACAGCATCAAAGGACTTGACATGCAGTTTCCTGATGGTTTGGTTCATTTCAGAGAACAAAGAGACTGACAAACATATTTGTATATGTAATAACATAAGTTTAACCATCCATGATTAAATGTTTTCAAGTCACATGACAATACAATGCCAAAAAACTTAAGCTTGTACATTTTAATAGTCAGTCAGAAGAAATTATACTGATCTTTCCTTGCTACCCACTCCCTTTGTATTCAAATCCATAAATTTTGGTCCATCTTTAGAACATGCATTTCTGCAGTGGAAAACCCACTTGCTAAATAAAATTCAAACATTTGTCCAGTGAATAATAAAACAATATGTTCATACTTTATGCAATAGAGTGGTCAAAGAAATTCAATTTGGGAAGCACAACTACAAAACATTGTGAATTTCTGTGTATGAAGAATGTTTCTGTAAGGTTTCTTAATGTAGATTTAGAGACTGTGCTGCAAGGAACCCATTCCTCTGGTGAAGCGGTAACAGTCTAAGACCAAAACAAATCACTTTTATTTGGCAAATGAAATATACCACTTAGGGGTATCATCTCAGACCAACCAAATTAATCACTGTATATTACTGGTAAACAACGTACACCTTACGTATTTATTCTTTCAGCAGAGGCCATGCTGCACTGCAGTACAGGCTGCATAAGGATTTCCATTTCAGATGCAGAAGAGCTTCAGAAAATAATCATCTTGAGGCTGGTCTAGGCTAGACTTTCCTAGCTTGATCTACACAAGACACAACCCCCCGAAATGATACCCTGTAAAACCTGGAGAACATAGAAGGAGAAGAGCTGGCACTGCTGCACATTTGTCCCGTAACACATTTCACATTCTGGGGAAGGGGTGGCTGCACGCTCGCCCCTCTCCTCACTGTGTGTTTGGTCAATGCTCAGACACACAGCTCAGCCCCTCGGGCAGCACAGCAGGTGAGCACCTCGTGTCTGCCTACAAACGGGTGTTGAAACTTCTCCTCCACTCAATTTGTGCATGATGATATCGGCGCTTAATTTATTTTCTTTTCCAGCTCTTTCCATTCAGAGTATCAGCACAGAGACTCTATGTTCAATATTAATTATACAGCAGAATTTAATGGTCTTCCCAGACTTGTTATGTGCCTGTTATAATAAAAGAGAATTTTGTGTTTGCAGTCTTGTGAAGACTAAAGAAAGCTGTAGATTAGATCAAATAGGAGGTTTCGTTTAGATAACCTCTGTCATTACCTCCTAACACCAGTGAGCATGCTCAAATGCATCCAATAAATTCCCTAGAATTCTCACGAGGGTAAAGAGGAGTTTCCATGCAAATGTAACGGTTCCAACGCGTGAAAGATGTTTGATTCCTTTCAGAAAAAAACAGCAAGTCTCTTTTCTGGATTTTCCTTTACAGACTATTTATAGTTCAAATGTACTTTCCATATTCACTTATTTAAAAGTAGAGGTTCTAGCAAAAGGAAACAGCACACTGGGGAGAGGCACCGTGCTACATAATGAGTTTTCAGCCGAGAGTTCATTTACCATACTGAACTAGTTTCACACAGTAAGACAACCTTATGACCAAAGAAGACAAAAGAAAATCCCTTGTGGGTATGTAGCACTGATCAAGGGAGTTTCTTTTGCCAGGAAAGACAGTTTCAGCGTGGCAGTTAGGGGGTTTCTGACTAGAAAGAAAATTGTGTCGGACAAACAATTCTGCTAGAATTGCATATACCACATTGTTATGACAGGGAATTAATATATTTTGTTCCATACTCTAGTGCAGCCCTACATAACAAAAGAATATATTATGGGATAGACTTATATTTTAGTACTGAAAGGAAATCTTTACACAAAATGCTTTTCAAGTTATATTTTTTTATCCCACTTTGATAAACTAATGCTATAAATCATCCTTTTATTTAAAAAAAAACCAAAAAATTTCAGTCCTTTGTCTTAAAATGCTAGATTTAAGTAGATCCAGACACAAAGACCCACAAAAATCTAAGTGTTCCCAAGCTTTGTGACAGAGTCCTCCTTTAGCATTCCCATGGTAGAAGACAGACACATGTTCAGGGTTTATCATTTCAGGCTGCTTCAACCTTTGCTGCAAATTTTAGTAAATGTTCAGTTATTACTAAAGCTTTTTTGGGGGGATGGGACATACATGCACGCCCTTAGCATAACCAACAGGGGAAACCTTTTTTTCTAATCTTAATAGAAACAATGTCTGTACCACAAAATAAACCCGTAAAACAGAACATACGCCTTTTTTTGTAGGTCCCATATTGTTTCTGTAGCTATATCGCAACAATTCTCTCTGTATTTCTCTCATCATAGCATATTATCATGCTGATCCTAGCTCTTGAAAAAAAGTGAAATGCAGAACACATATGTGAAATAAAAGAAAACACATTATGTTTTAGATTAAGCCAATCTCAAAATGTTAAATCCCAGACCTGCTCCACAGAAGAGTGAAATGGGTATTAGCACCATATGAGAACTATTCAGTTCAGGACTAGACTTTAAATTGTAACTTGATTTTCCAAATAATGTGTCCTCATTTGATTTCACCTCACTTCTGAGACACCGTCTCACCAACGTTTGTTCAGAGCTGCAGTCACTGCACCAGTAAGAATTGCAGCTATTTTTCTGGCAGCTGCTGCTCCCTCATTTTATCCAATGCTGAGAGAGATCATGGCTCTCATTTGTTGAGAGCCAAGCAGTGAGCTACTCTAGTCTCTTGACCTCAAAAATTTATTGGGCTGCAGAAGAAATTGTTTCTGTAGACACCTTTGATTTGGGCATTCAATTAAAACGTGGAAGATTTAATCATTTGACTCTTCCCTAGGAAAAAAATTTTTATAAATTTACTTTCAGTATCTACCTGCCCCTGATCTACTTTACTACAGCTGAAGAATTAAACATATGAGATTTTCAAACCTATTCTTACCCTGTGTCTATCTACATACAGAAAATGAAAATATTTATGCTTTTTATTGAAATTCTCATGACCGGTTTTTTTTTGTGTTTTTTTTTTTTTTTTTTATTTTTAGTACAGACTTTAAACTGGCTAGATGACCATATATTCCTTATAAGAACTTTGTACAACCACTCCCTTAGCCCAGTTCTGAGTGGAATATACGTAATAATTTCCACAAAATATTTGTGAAATCATACATACATGTGTATCTCTTGAGAATATATGTTGAAGTAATTAATAGACATTCCTAATTAGAATGATATAAAATAATGCTATTTTGAAAGAAATATCATGAAGCACTTCTTTAGTATAGTCAGGAGAGAAAAGGAAATAATAGCACTACATAAAGTCTAAGGTCCAGTTGAGTATAGCTAGCAAGAAACCAGGAATTGCCAACAATTTTTTGATGTTCCATAATTTGTTGTTGTTACACATCAAAAACAAATGGACCTTTCACTATCAATCAAAAATAAAGGAAGATTAAGAGAAGCAGATCACTCATTTTCTGGATCAAAATTCAGACCTTCACTTGTGTTACCACATGTCAGGTAATTAACCCAACTACCTGGGTCTTCTGGGCTCCTTCATTCCCCCTCTCCTTAATTCCAGCATAACTCACCAAAGAAAAGAGCCTCCCCACCAGAAATTCAGTGTTCAAATAACCAAGAGTAGTGTTCGGGGTAATGTTTAGTTAAAATACATCTCATATAGAATGGTTTAATTTGGAAAGTAGTTCTGAAGATCATCTGGTCCAACTTCCTGCTCAAAACTGCATTTTGCTATGCTTTAAGTATAGATACCAATAATATTTTTACAGACTTTTCCCATCCTGTGTTTGATAATTGTGTTCACCTCCTCACCATTGTAATGATCAGAAATCACAGTTACAGAATGGGTGAGGTTAAAAGGGACCACTGGGGTTCCTCTAGTCCAAACTCCCTACTTAAGCAGGAATTTTCTAGTGGCTAACAGTAAATCATTTCAAGCCAGCACCTGTGTAATTCTGATTTTTATATCAAATACAGGATTCACTTTATTCCCTAAAACATGCCAGCTAAAAGGGAACTGTCCATAGGTTACAGACACACAAAAGCACACCCATTAGCTAGGTTATGTGGTTTCCACAAAAATCAAACTCTTTTTGTGCCAATCACGAAAAAAACAATAGAAACTGTAAAGATGCTATTTTTTCCAGTAGCACTTTATCACAAGTTTCCTCACCAAGTTTATTAGAATTATTAGTGAAAGCCAGCACTTTTCAGTCAAAGCCAGCACTTTTCAGTCACTCAACAACTCTCCAACTGCTTCATTGGGGAGTACTGTCAGGAGCAACTTGTACTGTGTTCAGAGGGCTCTGTGTAAAGAGGAAACTGGTGAAATTGGCTTCAGCCTGTGTTCTTATCTTCTAACTCAGAGCTGGCCCAATGCTTGGTCACTGCTCTACATGTTTATTACTCCACAATATTTGTATAGCATTAAAATATATTAAATCCTTCCAAATTTCACCATTTGTACTGGAAAAAATCAGAATTTTAGCTATGTATTTTCAAATAGGTCTAAGTGTCAACAAGGAACAACCACAAAACAACTTTAACTGCACAGAGTTTATGAGCAGTTTGCAAACACAAACACAAGAAAACTCTTTATCCTACCCATCCAGTGAAATTAAGGAATAATAAATACATGTGCAAAGACAAGGGCACTTTCCAAAGAAGGCCTGTTGAAGTTTTTATGTTTAGTACTGGGGGGCGGGGGGGGGGGGGGTTCTGTTTTGTTTCGGTGTTAACAAGTAATTAACCAGTCCTTTATAGTATCTCTGAGATTTTAACTTATGTCTGTCAGCAGTTCAAAATGTAGTCTGTCTCACAGCCCAGCTATCCAGGCTTTGAGATTTAACTATGACCCACACAGAATTAAAAAAAAAAAAAATTATAAAGCTTCAACTACTAAAGTGTTGTCATTGTTGTTTTAAATGACAATTTAGTGAGATGGAATTCAAGACACTTAATTATCACATTAGTTAGCCAGATGGTTTATTTGAAATCTCAGCAGACAAGTATCTGCATTTTGCTTTAAGCTGGGCTCAACGAGTTAGCAAAGGCAAAGGACAGCAAGAGTGTGCAACTCTCTTTTGCTTACTTTAACAACTAAAATTTTGTCTGCCTACCCCCTGCCTACACTGAGCAATGTTTCAAAGGGAACTTAAAGAAAAAGTGACAGCCAAAGCAATATGAGTGTTCCCCAACCCTTCAGATATCTGTGGTCACTTAATCTTATTACTCCCCTAACACTAAATTTCCACCAGTTTTTCAAAGGGATTTGAAAGCAAACTTCCATAAAAACACAGACTTGTCTCTAAACCAGAAAAAAAAAGTGGTTTAAATAGTATGCACCATCTCTTTTTTCTCCCCTAAATGTTTTGGCAACAAATCAGATTCCTCGTTGGATGACTTTATGGGTGGTGGGGAAGAGAGGAGTCATGCATCAACAGCCTCAGAGTAAGAGCTGGTGGTAGGACTTGGCTGAGCTGTGCTGGTTCAGCAGTCAGCTCTTGAGCGGCTCCTTCAAATGGTCTCAGCATTTTCACAGGAGTTTCCATTAGTGTCTGCTCCAGACGTGAGAAGAATCCATCAATTTCATTTTCAAAATGTCATAGCATGTAATAACTGCCTTTGCTCAAACAGCTTCTCTTAATACAGAATGTTGAATTCTGTCTGGTAACTGCATCCTGAATAAGTTTGTCTTGGGGAACAAGTCATTATTCTTGGAAGATTTTCAGAAGTTTTTTGGCTTTCACATGCTGCCTGAGCTATGGACAGATACCATCTGCTCATATAAGAATATACATCTCCAGTGTGTCATCATACTCGTGTATGAAGTATACAGACACAGAAGAGCATCACTTCCCATCCCACCCCCACTGTGGAAGGGACAAAGGTCTTGGTACTCATTTTCTTTTGGGGCTTGAATTAGAAGCGTTAAAATGATAATGACACATTGACTTTAAAATATTTCTCAGACGACTCTTTGAGAACAGAATTAGCACCTGATGTACCCACCAAGGTGCAGACCTCGGCAGGACTCTCTTCTCCAAAGCTATAACACTGGTTCAGAATGCAGGAACAGATTGCAGTCTGGAAACTGCAGAATGCAGTCTGGAAAAAAAGGCAACCAAAGATATTTCACATACAAGCATAAATACAGTCGTCTCTGAAAGGTGGTATTTCCAAGCAGAGAACTACCACAATTTTCCTTTCCTTACTGGAGTGGATGAACTGAAATATTAAATGGCTTGTTCAAAATGACATAGGTATCTCAGGCAGAGAGGAGAGTCATGTCTTGCTTCCCATATTTCAGACCACATACCTTTTGGATATCTGCCCAAAGAAGTTAAATCCCTTGTTTTATGTATTGCTCTGATGTAGCAATTGGTGAAACTTGAAACAAAACATAACAACCAACCTCAAAAATTCAAATCCCAATGATTTTCAAGAAGACTAAAATTTTTTAGCAATGAAACACAAGTACTTTGAGGTGTTGCCCAAGAGGATCAGCACATGGAAATATTAACACAAGCAAAACATTAACTAGGATTTCCAGTAAAGACAGAGTAGTCAATTTGGTTCTTGGTATCAAATAGCAACATCTGCACTATGGTAGGTATGCACTAGCCCCATTACTTTTCTCCTTCACATAAAAAACAGATTGTCAGTATGAGAAAGAGTGTTTCTGGGTCACGACATTAAAGTTAAGCTAACGCATACCAAATGCATCATCATCTATGTATTTTTATAGTTCTGGGGTTGTCTGCACTGTAGAAAAGTTGCTTTTTCTAAGATTATTCTTGCAAAGGCTAAATATCATAAAGAACTGCAGACTATTCAGTGTTTTACCTTATCTAGGATCCTTCTCTTCAGCTGACATATATGTGCTTAGACTTGTCTACTCATGACAAAGGGTTTTGGATCACTATTGCCATTCAGGAGCCTTTTCCTAAACACTTGTACCACGGTCGCCCCCTTCCAAAGAACAATATCATCTAAAACCCACATGTGCCTCATTTCCTAAGACTGTAGGTAGGAATGACCAAAGTAATCTACAGTAGAAGTACAGATTATTTTACAAACAAAATTACCTATTAGTTCTTGTCTACTACTGCTTTGAAATCCTGAATACCAAAGATGATAAAAATAATCCTGTCTGGCATCATTAGGTTTCCCTTTCTCAGTTAGGCCCCCCAGCTTCTCACTGTAGAACAGTTTGCCAGTTTGTGCCTCCCAATATGTGTAAACTATCACATCTCTACCTTCTTCTTCATCCTTTAGCATATGAAATTATGCAGACTGATCCTAGATAAAATGTATACCTCTTAAATTAGAACTGTTTATCAATGCAGGATGTCACAAGCAGCTCAAAGCCAACTATTATAAATTAAGTTATGGAAATATATAGCACCTAGTGAAACATTAGGTTGTCACTACAGAGGGAGCATGGAAAAAATGCTTGAATATTTGAGTCTGCTATAGGCTTTTTTGTCACTGAGGAGGAGAAGCTCCTGTGTGGTTGAGCGACCTGGGTTTGGGTGTCTCTGAGAACAACAGGACGTGACTTCTTGGGGCTTGGGGGGGGACAAGTAAGACTGCTTTCTATAGATCACTGTAAGGTGTTGCAAAAAAAACCCTAAATTCTGCAAAATTATGACAAAATATATGACTGCAAGACTTGACACCATACATGAACACACATTCACTACATGAGACAGAATTTACTAAATGTTCCTTCAAAATAAACAGTTTTAAAAAAGAAATAGTGACCACCCTTGCTTTGGAAAGGACAAAAGTAGAGATGAAATATCTTGCCTATGGTGATGTAAGAGGTCAGTAATAGAAGTGGGACTATAAAATGTGCCATCAGTTAAGTGAATCATGTACTACTCTTATAAACTATAATATTGCTTTCCTTAAATCTCACTTGAAAGAAAAATATTGGCTTAAAGCACATGCTGGTCTGCTTTGTCTCCAAATGCATACTTCAAAGAAAAGATGCAAATATTTATTCCAAGGGTGCTAGTGGGCAATCCTTTAGAAGCAGAATAGCTACCAACCATATGTCATGGGAAATAAGTGATGAAGTTACTTCATGGCAGAACACTGGACATTTATATGGGAAAAACAGTCTGTCTAGGTTTTGAGACTGTCTAAGGAAAGTGAGGGAAGAAGGAGGAACACCAAGCTGTCAGCTCACAGCTCCTGCAGATAACTGAATAGCTCCAAGTCACAGGGAAATTTTGCCCAACTCTTAACACAAAATAACTGAAAGAATAAAGGAATTGTATGATGGGGGGCTGGTGGAGGAGCAGTTAATTACACTCAGAAATGGTTTTAAATGCAATTTTTCAGAAGTTTCACTAGCTGCTATTTATTGGCAAGCAGGTTTATAATAAATTATGGAGCCATACTCTGTTTCAAAAATCAAAGATTCACTATTTTCTTTCATAGTTTGTGTTTTTCAATGCAAAGTTTGAAGGCCATCCTATATAAATTTGATTACACATTTGCAATTTATTGTTTCCCTACTGTTCAACCCATTTTTTCTGTGAAACTGCTGAGCCTTTGAGAGGGAGCTGTTAAAAGACTGCAGCTAATCAGTCCTTTTTCTGGAAGAACACTCTCAGCTAGAAATGAGGTATAAGATCTGTGGCTTTCAAGTTCTACTGTCTAAATTGTTCTTCCGCAACAGCTGGAGAAAACGCTTTCAAGAGTTTTGTGCTTCTTCCTGTGGGGTGATGCAGCTTTCCTCTAACGACTATTTCCCATCAATACCCACAGACACCTACCTTCTTAACCACTGCTTTAACGGCCTCTCACCACTTCCACCTTTCCGGAAAAAAAAAACAAAAAAAAAAAAACAAACCCCAAACCAAAGAACACCAACCAAAAAAAAAAAACCCAAAAAAACTCATCTGGGAGAAGATTTACAAATATCGGCACACCAGGCTGCTGGAGGAGAGATAATATCTCATAGAACTTGAAATTAGGTGTACAATTCTTCTCTAGGAAAAAAAAACCAACAAAAACCAAACAAACAAACAAACAAACAAACAAACAGAAAAAAGACAAAGTGGTTCTGAGCATGTGGAGGCAGCAGATGTGACCAAAAAGTTGAGTGTATACCCTTTCCCATGCTAAGATTACAGTGGTATTTACTGAAAAATTCACAGCAAGGAAAAAACAAGTGCTCTTTTTCCATGCAGCGTAAGATGACTAGCTAATACAGTTCTGTACAGTCCATTTTTCTGAATAATCCCATGTTCCTTGAATTACAAGGAAATGCAAAAAGTATTTCTCGAAACCTACAAAACACATGAAAGCTCTGTTTTTACCAAGAGCCACTATCTGCTGATTTTTCTGGGAAATTTAATGTTTGTTTTGTTTTCCAGAGGACTCTGGCATTCCATTGAATTGACAACTTAAAGTCACACTGCATTAACAAAAACATATTTTAACCTTATTAGAGTAATTATTCACCTACAGAATTATTCAAAATTGCAGTAAAATATTTAACTAACAGGTGTTTCTTTGGATAGTAACTGAGAGTACCATAACAGTCCAGATAATCAGTGTGGACTAATAGTGACATATACTCTAAATTATTATAAATGTTGTACATTCTCTCATCTGGTTTAGTTATTTGTTAGAAGGAAAAGAACAAGGACAGCTGCAGCAGAACAACCTGTACATGACAGAGTCAGGTACTGATCATATAGACTATTATTTCATGGAATATTCCCAAACTTCATTTGGTGTAAAAGATGATTACATGATTCAAAAATTTTAAACTTCCACCTGGTTCTAGACCTGTCTCTAAAGGAAATACAAACCAGTGCCCACACAGAATACTAAAACTTGACACCCCTGCCCCTGAAAAAAGAGAAGTGCTTTTATTTAAATCAAATCATGAAGATAGTGATGACAAAATGTCACAGAAATGCATTTATAAAATCACTTAGTCAATAGCTAATTCTGAAAAAGAATATAATGTAAAGTCATTGCTGATATCCTCTGACCTCACAAAGCACAGGTTAACGTCACTGAGAGAATGTTGAGTAGATAGCCTGCAAGGACTAAAGTTGAAAAGTGCTACAGAAGGATTTACTGAGTGTAAGGACACTGCAATCAGAAGGAAAACAAACATTAAAGACCTATTTTAAAACCTTCCCCCCCCACACAGCTGAAAATAGAAGGCTGTTCACTACCACAGGATTCCACTCAGTCAAATTAATCATAGAGTGGAGTGGATTAAATTTAGATTAAAAAGAAAATCATTTTTACCAGAAGGGTTAGCTCTGAGGTATTCATGAACAAAACAGCAAAATGAATGTTGAGGGTTTACAGAGAATCATCCAGGAACCTCCATGCAAGCAGCCCAGTGGCTCTGGCACTAAACCCATGCCCAGCCAAGGGCCTCAGCTATGGTTTGTGGGGCAGCCAGGAGTGATCTCAAGGTTTGTCTCTGTGGCTCTGACAGACTCAGAGGGGAGAAAGGGCACTCTCATCAGTTCGTGTTTATTAGCAATCCCTAATTATGGAATAGTTGTGCCACTGCACAAACACAACAGTCAGCATCTCCTCTCCCTCCAACAAAAGCCATTACAAATGCATTAATAATAAGATTGATAACATTGCTGTTATGTTGCTAATATTACTAAGTGTGCTAATTCACATGTGGGCTTTTAGGTAAAATATATCCAAACTTTTGAAGCAATATGTCTTAACCTGAGAATGAGATGCTGCAAATTCAGTTGGTGTGGCTAGAGCATGGGTTCAAATGCATTAATTCCATTTTTGTTAGAGGATCCCTATTACAGGAGTATAGGAAAAATAAAAAATTGAATTTGTAAAGAAATAGGACAATATCAAAAGTTAGGCGAACAGTTAAAATGTAACCGAAAATTCATAGTTAATTCCAGTATTAGAAAGCTTTTTGTGGTGTAAGAATAACAACTATTGGGGCTTACTTGACTGCATCAGCAGTTCAGAAAGGTGTTCTGGATGCTGATTTGGGAGAGTTAGTAAGAGACAAAAGACTGAAGAATTTAGTGTAGGAGGGAAAAAAAGGAACAGCATGCAGAACCACTCACAAAAAGATGCAACAAAGACAATACGTAAGTAGGTGACTATTTTTATTTTCTCTACTTATTTAGGAGAGTATCTCAAAAGAAAATTCTGAAATCCCAGGTTTCTATTTTTTTCACTAGATTTTTTTATCAGGTAAAAATCAGAAGAAAATTATCAGCAATGTTTTTATAGAACTTAGTGAAAATAGCTTTCCTTCTACCTCCTATGCATAATTATAGTTGTTTTTTTTTAGTTTGATGTCAAGGCTGTTCAGCTACTTAATGATTGTGTTTAAACACCAGACAAGCTCATCCTATGGTTTATGTTTTCTTTTCACTTTTCTAATTCATAAAACATCTCTTTTTTAATTCAAATGAGATAAACATTCAAATGTAGAACATGTACAAAATTTTTCTATAGCAAAAAACCTGATTTTCTGTGTTTCCTAATCTTAAAAAAGAAGTTAATATCTGCCAGTTTTATACTTTTACACCAACTAAAGCTATGGACACGACCTAAATTCAATTCAAAATTTTAATTTAGACACTAAGAACCTATTTGAACATTTACTCAATTTTCATTGGAGTACATTCACCAATTACAAACGACTTTAAAGACTATTTTTCTTGTAAAAAAACTAAAAGTTACCACATCTTAATTAAACTCTGAATGCAAATAGCCTTCTAAAGAAACATCCATCTTATAGATTCTAGTTCCATTTTTAAAAAAAAAAATGACCATGAAAACCACTAAAATTAGAAATAGCTCATTATTGGTAACAAAACAAGAATCAGATTCCAGCATGCCTGTTCCAAATCAGAAATAAATACGTATGATATGCCCTTATCAGACTGTAAGCATTTGATTGTTTTTATGCGTCCCTAAGAGCTTGTTTTGAAATTTCACATCCATAGATATGGGTGTATTTGTCAGCTCTCACACTTTGCTTCTCTCTCTTCGTAGAGAAAATATGCACTGAAAGGAACGTCCCTGTCCTGTCCCCAGCTCACCAGGGACACGCCACAGTGAGCTCTGTGTGTGCCACAGCTTTCATCCTGTGCTTCCACACTTTGTGCAATTCTGCAACATCAAGACAAGAGTTTAGGTTTTGTGAACAGTACTAGTATAAAAGAATTAAGATTATAAACCAAACTTTTCTCATTTCTGTGCCAGCAAGATGAGGAGTTTTCAGTGACTGATGCTCCTTTCAGGCCTCACTCGCTGCTCCCATGCACTGCAGCATTCAAAATTTATCACTGCTTTCATGGGTAACAGTTGCATCACCTGATAATATGCCAAACCAATGGAGTCTTATTTCATTCACTTCAGGGTACCTTAAAGTCTTAACTTGTGGGTTTTTTGGTGCCGGTCTGGGAAAGCAGTGTGAAGGCTGAATTTTACTATTTACACTTTCTTTTGTATAGGGGACAGAGCATTAGCAGAGACAGGGACACACATGTTTTTTACACATGTTTTTTGAATTAAAAAAATTAACATACATAATCCAAGGAGACAACACAGTAACTTGAATAGAATCCATTCACACACAACTGAGTAAAAATAATCTGTCTATATTGCAGCTATTCTATGCCACCATCTGTATCTGATCTTTATGTAGATGGATGATACAGTGACTCCTGCAGCACTGCTCCAAAATCTCACGGCAGAGAGAAACTTTAGTTTGTCTTTCAGCTGTCTCATCAAAATAGCCTTTAGCCAGCCCCACACCTCCAACACCACTAGAAGATGCCTGGCAACATCACTGCAGTTTTAGTGTGATTTATCCAAATGGTACCAAAAAAAATCCATAAACAAGGTATGCAACTGCCCAAGCTACAGGTGCGACTGCATCTCAGAAGCCTAGGATATAAATGTGACAAATTCCAAAATAACTTGCTGTTAAGCTTCCTTTGAACGCATAATTTACAGCGGATGGATTTAACCCTTGGTCATTCACATGGGCAGCTGCCACTTTCAGCCCTCACTGTGTGAATCAACTCAGGGCTGAAGCGTTTTGTGTTTCTGCCTGCCAGCACAAGAACTGAAATCCAGAGTCACAAAACTCCTAGCAAGGAGGGTCACAAGAACTTTTGCTATTCTACTGTATATTTAATGTTAAATTTTCTACCTCACTTAATTTATTCATCTTTGATGAGAAAGAGGTCACTGGTACCATTCCACTTATTCACACTGGTTGCCAGGTTGGCATACACAGCTGAAAAAATACAGTTGCTTTTTTTACCTTCATTTCTTTCTTTCTTTTGCACCACTTTTAAACATAAATTGAAAAATATTACCTTTGTAGTACGCAAGCAATCCCTTTCCTGCACAGTCTAGAGTTGTGAGCCTTCTGTCAGTCTTTTTCACCACACTTTTTAAGCCACTTCAGCATTAAGGAGCTCAGTAACTGCATAGCAACTGGCTGGCTGCCAACCAGCTGCAAAACAAACGCCCCTTGTATTGACATTAGAGGTTCCTTGATCATGTTCAATAAAGAACCTTTGATGTTAGCACTATTGGTTAATATCATCTTACAGAGTCTTGAGGGAGAGTTTATCAAATCTGTAAGACAGATCATGAAGCTAAAAAAGGACCCTCTAGTTTCAGAACACAACAAAGTTTGTGTTTTGTGAGGTTAAAAATAGTATTTAAAGGTGAGAAAATGTCAAAATACACACATCATCTATGATTCACCATTTTTTTGTGTAACATCTGGTGAACCACAGATAGGTGGGCCTTGTCTGGCAAAACCCAAGTTGTGCTCTCTTGTTATCCAGCCTCAACAGTGAAGTCCTCCATGGGACACTAAACAAAGCAGCCATGCTTGGGTATCTTTCTGTTCCTCCATAACCTCCTGACTGCCATCCCATATCCTCCTGACCTTCCTTTGCCACAGCCAGGCAGCTGCCTCCTTCTTTGCCTTCCTGGCAGACTTTCTGCTTTCAGAACCGTCTGTCACCCTGCCCACAATGTGGCACTTCAACACTTGGCAGGTTCAAAGAAAAGCTTCTAGTGCTCTAGTACTATGGGCTGTTTGGTTTAGTGAGACCTCTTTAAGTACATGAACCCGTAAAAGCAGAGACTGACAGGCTGCCTGAAAGGTTCTGAAACAAAAGGGACACTAGCCCAGGAAAAAAAAAAAGTGATGCAATACACAGTGCCCTCTTACAGAGTGCTCCAAAGGGAGTGATCCCCCAGAAGGGTAGAAATCTTTCCATATCCTTTACTGAAATGTGGAAGGTGTAGTAGGTTTTGGTGTTGGTGGTGGTTTTGGCTTTTTTTCCCCCTCTGTTGCTTCATCTTCTTCTTCCATCTTTAGTTTTCTGTTCCACTGTGGGAAATACCATAGGAGACACAGCTTCTTGTCCTCTTTTTTCAGCTATTGCAAAATTTCACCTTTCCCAACCCTCTAAACACAGAAGAATGTGTCTGGCTAAATGTTCTGATTTGGAAGATTCCTTCCAGTACTAAGCTGGAGAAAACAACTTCCCTAGCATCCCAGCCATCCCAGCCCAGTTAGTCTGGGCAGGACAGGTCTGTTTATAAGCAGAGAAGTGACCCTGCTGGAGGGGTGGTGTCAGTGTGCTGTGGTCCCAGGCTTGCCTCCAGCACTGCTTATCAACAGATGCTAGTGAAGTGGGTAAGTACCAAGCAATCAGATTGGTCAGACATAATTTTCTATTATCCTCTTCTGGCTTGCAACAACCAGAGGTTTATTAGCTCACAAGACATTTCTCTCCCCTGATTTTAAATTATAGAGCGGAAAGGCAGAAAAAGGCTATCGCCTATCACTTACATAAGAAAATAAGATATTCTGTTTCATTTTTGCAAAAACACACAGGCACAGATGGAGATGATGATGATAATCATCATCTTTTGAATGCTGGATTGTGCTCTCATATTGGCCTGGCTTACTCAGCAAGGCACAGTCATTCTATTTCATTAGACACAGCCCATATGAAATAGTTGACATTATTCTATTTCTTGGGCCAGCTCCTCCCTCTTTCTCCTGTTTTGTCTTCCCAGCTCAAGGACTGCTGCCTCTTTACTCCCACCACCAGTCCACATTCAGGGATATTTTCACTTTAGGCTCAGCACCTCGTGCACTCTCAGCTCTGCTGCACCTCCTGCTCCGGGAACACAGACTGGGCAACACTCCCCCCTTGTCAACACCGGTGGGAAAAACCCTCAGGCCTGCAGACCCTGAAAAATGACTCACTCTGTCTTATGTCAAGGACAGAAGCACTAGAAATGGGCTTTCAATAATAAAAATATTTTCTTATTAATCTGCATGCTGGCTGTATGTTTATTTACCAGTTTGCTGTGTGAGATGTTCAGCCTAATTGATTTCATGCCCTGAGGCAGATATTTTAAACTAATTAACAGATGTATGAACTTCCTTTAGACATGAACTGTTCAGGTTATCACATTGCACTGAACCAATATCCAAACACCAGCTCACAATATAATCTTAGTAGGGAGGAACTTCCCATTGCCACAGCCTCCAAAAGAAGTAATATTTCTCCTCCCAGCATTTTTGTATCATTGTGCTCCTTTTCCAGCTACCTTCTTCAGGTGAACATGTTTCTGCAAGCTATTTTACATTCACTTCAATAAGCTTTTCTGAAATTGAAAATTATTGTTTCTTTGAAATAGAAAATTGAATAATAGAACATAGAACAAACTCTGACCATACTTTCAGGGGGTTGGGTGGGGGGACACAACAACCATAAATGCGCAAAATTTCTAATTTGTGAATGAATTGATTAGTTAATCAAATCCCCAAAGTTAAAAGTGTAAGATCACCCAAATGTTTTATATCATGGCTATGACTGAGTTGCCTTTTAACAGTGTGTGTTCGTTAAATCATTGAAAGCTGTCAGTTCTTATTTAAATGCATTTGTGTGTGTATATAGATATAAAAACAAAAAAGGGTCTGAGATATAAAAACAACTTTCTTTTGGAGAAAAGGTGACATTAAGAGTAGCCAGAAAATTATGTAGATTTAAAAAATTCAGACAGACAAGGTATTGCTGTCCAACAGCTCTAATGCTCCCCAAATAAACTTTATATTTTGGTAAGCAATTTTCTGAGCATTAGAAAACACTTTCAGTACGGAGAATAACCTAGAGAAGAAAGGACAGAGGGTGGCAGTTAAATAGAAAAAAAAGATAAGGAACATGAATCCCCGAAAGTGTAATTTTCAATGTGTTTAAGAAGGGTTGTATAGGCACAGAAAGGGAAAAAATTGATACAACAGGATCAGATTGCCTGGAACTGCTACAATCATTAATGATTTTAACTGTAGAATAAATTCACATGTACAAAATGATGTCTCAGACAGTTGGTCCCTGTTCTAAATGAAATCAAGGGTGATTGTACTGTGCAGCTTAAAGAACATGAATTACTAATTCTAATTGTCAAAGAGCTGATTGGAATTGAGATCCAAAGAGCTGAAATGTCAAAAGGAGCCAAAGAATAGTCCTTGCAAAGATAGATAGTTTCCAGACCAGTCAGTGAGAGAAGAGAGGTTTGTAAAGAGCTGAAGTCCTGAGATTTCTAAACAACTTAATAGATATGGGCTGTGATACAATAGAGCAAGCAGTGTGTTTTCAACATTGGATTAATGAAACTAGATCTTTTAAAATACTTTAAAGGTTTCCTGAAGTTTTGCCCATTTCCAAATCTGATTTGTATTGTGTAGTAATATTTCAAAATTCTGTCTTTACATATCCACTGCTTCTAAGACAGAAAGAAACAAAAATATCCTAGTCATGTTAGATATTACTTGGATAAAGTATTAGGAACAGAACATTCAAGAAAAGGTGAACAAAATGAGATAACCAAATTTTAAGCATTACTATTTCAGGCAATCCAGAGGTGTCTCTAACTTTTATGAGACTTGCCTTCGTTACAAGTATTTCATATTGAGAATAAGATGCCTACTTTCATTTTTCTCTTCAAATCTGTACACCATGTTTACTTTCATTTTCTTTCAATAACTCTATAAAATCAGAAGGCCACTAGTGATTTGCACATTTCTTAACTCTGGAAAACATTAATATTTAAAAAAAAAAACCCAGCATTTTTTAGAAAGCTAGATGCATAAGAGAAAGTTAAAAACTGGAAATGTTTGAAGTATGGACATTCAGTTCTTCACACTGCTGTGAACCTGTGAATTTCCTTTTTATAGTTGAAGTCAATATGACAGTCAAATTTATGTCCACAAACTATGGTTAAGTATTAAGCACTACAAAATGTTATTAATGGTATTTTAAAAGATGGCACAGTTCTGTTCATTAACACAACAACATCAAAGGCGAGTATTTTTGCTTCTTCAGTGTGAGATGACTTTTTGATTTCACATAATAAAAAACTGAAGCCAAACAACCTGGGTTTTCTTTTCAAACCTACCCTATGTTTTTCTAAAATAACAAATTTAACATTCAGAGATGTGCATGGCATGAAAGAGGCAGTCAACTGGTAGTTTACTTTGCTTTTTATAGGCACATTACTCTCTATTTTCACTGAAAAAGGCCACACATGCTATTTTAAAGTCTGATGACTCCAGCCTTTTTCGTGTAAAGCCTCAGTCCCTCCCCACCTCCTCCTCAAATCCTCAGACTGTCCGGTGACTTGAACAAGTATTGCTTTTTCTGCACAAGCATCTCCCTCTTAAATCAATATACCAGGGTGAAGGCAGCTTGTCATTTCCTGTCACAGGATACCCTTCTAAATTACCCTTTTCTTTTTAAGAGTTCAGCAAATCATGTTTCAAGAAATGACCATTTTTATTTCCTTTCTGATTTAACATGTTAAAAATAAACACCAGCCATACTGCTCATGAAGTCCAGAGCCAGATGAGGGAATTGCAGATCTAAAATAAACATTTAATTATTTCTTCTCCCACCTAAAACAAGTTCTATTTGAAGTCAAAAAAGAAAGCAATTTTTTGTGGGGTGTTTTTAAAGATATTTACAAAAGTAGAAAAGGGATCTGAAGAAATTACAGAAAATTCTTTCCCCTACTTTAAAGATTTTTATGTTAGAGCACGCATTCTCGATTGATAGAAAAACAAACATCCACAAAAATGCTTAATATCCCTCAGATTTAAACTGTAATAATCTGAAAGGTGTTGAAATTTAAACCAGTTAAAGTTACAGGCTTTCACACCATGTTTTACCACGGAGTTCACTTTTTAGATGAGGAATTACCACACATGCTGTACTGTTAGCACAATTCTCAGAGCGAGAGTTACAGCCACAAATTCCATGCAGTGAAATTCAGAATGAAACTCTGAAAAATGGGAGTCTTACTTGAGTGGCCTAACCAAAACCTTTTAATAAGTTATAGGCTTAGATCAAATGATAATAGAATATTTTATTTGATTTGCAAACTAACCTTATTAAAACTTCATTTTGATTATGAAGAGTTACAAGCTATAAATGTCTGGGTTTAAGCCTGGGGTAGGGGCTGGCCCACGCCATGGGGTTGCTGTGGAAACACTGATTTAGGACACATAGAATCACAGAATGCTTTGGGAAGGGACCTTAAATACCATCTAATTTCAACCTCCCTTCCATGGGCAGGGACACCTTCCACAAGCCCAGACTGTAGACAGAAAAGACATTTTATACAATCCTAAAAACCCTGTCACAGCAAATTGAGGGCTTCAGTGCAATCCCCTATCTCTGTAACTCCGCTCATGCCAACACATGTTTAGCTGCTTATATGTGAGCAATTTTGTTTCACTCATTTCCATACACCGTTAATTTTATGTCTGTTGAGATAATTTTAGAACTATCTAAGGTTTAAATCAAAGCAAGTCATTAGTAATCATCCACCCAAAATTACAGCTTTTAAATGTTTGTTCTGAGGTTAAAATAAAAATACAGGGTGTTCAAAGTTCTCCCATTTCTTAAATCTAACCAATGGTGAAAAAAGAGAATGAAAAAGTCTTTTTTCATCTACTAGAATTCCTTAATTTCTTAACTTCATTATTTTACATCTGTCTCATAACAACCTTTCACTACACGTGAGACTCAAACGTTGTGGTACTAAACTAATGGTCATTCTTCCACTTTGAATCATACAGCAAAGCATTGACTCTGCATATCTTCTGTACTCTTTATTCTCATTTTGGAAAAGATGGGCAATAAAGGTTAAAAACCCCTCTACAATCTACTTCTGCAGAACAGCATCAATGTGAAAAGCAAAATGACACATGCCAATTAATAAACCATCATAACTTTAAAGCAGAGATGTTCTGCACAGTCCCTAATGTACCCCATTAACTCAACCAACTTTTACTGTTAATTTGCTTCAGTATTTTGGTCAGTTTCTGAGGTCTCTAACCAGATCTCCCACCACAAGAATAGATTTTTTTTTCTTACATATGTTGAAGATTGTTGAGCGTTAATCTGAGCGTAGAAGTTTCTCTGTTTTAGAGAAGCACACAGACAGTTTTCAAAAAGTAAGCAAAAGCCTGGCTTTGCCACATGTTGATTAAGGTTAAGGAAACCTACAAATGCCCTAAAATTAGACCATGACTACCACTGTATTTTCCACCTTTACTGGGTTTGTCTAGGTCTCACACGTGACAGATCTTCATTACATTGGCTATTCCTTCATTATTAATGAATGCTCTGATTTTATCCCCTTTCATGTATAAAGAGCATCATGAAGTTGCAGAGTCTGCTTTTCTTCTCTGAGGTACCCAAGGTCATTATTAGCACACTGGAGGGAGTAAATGCAGTGCCCTGTGTGCTTACTGCTGTGGCTTATGTTTGGTAGTGTTGAGATTTCAGTAAAAGCATTACTGCTGCAACAGTGAACTCAGCATAGGGAAACTTGATCACTGGTGTTTCTTTTACTTACAAAGTAAAAGAAAAGCTTTAGGGTAAAATATAGCTTTTCCATTAAGCTCCTTTCTCAGCAATACGAAATGCTATAAAAGCAGCGGTGCTTTTACTTATTTGGTGGTTGTTAATTTACAATCAGATCAAAAGGTATGATTAGGTGTTTGAACTTTCTCTTTCCCTACTGCTGTATTTTAACTAATTACACTGAAAAAAAAAATCAATCATATTTTCTTTAAATAGAATTAATAACTTGCTATTAAAAAACCAAAAAGAGTTACACAGTTCTCTATTTGTATCCCAAGTACAATGAGGTCAGTAAAAATACTCTCATTAAGTTTAAAGAGGCTCAGGCTCAGACATTTGTATTGTATCAACCAGACAACCAAGAAATATGGATGTCTTTCCCAAAGCTTGGAGCATTTTACATCTGATTCTGCCATTTATCATGCTAACATTTCAATGGATATCAATGACTTGGAATACAAACAAGAGGCATTACAGCATTTCACTGAGGGGACTAATAGATATTGAAGTTCTTAATTGATTTGATGAGAGGCCTGCACTTTAAAAAGTCAGGAAACCTAAAAAAGATGAAAATTATATTATAATGAATATGGACCTTTACTCAGAATAATCACAAGCAGAAACATTCAGAGACACTTCATCGTTCACCTCTATCTTTACCTGTAGAAATATCAAATGTTTTGCTGCTTTTTTCTGCCCTTCTCTGTCCTCCTTCCATGTTGTTAGTTTTTCCTCTACACCAGTCAAACATTAATTCCAACAGGGGTTAATAAGTGGAAAGTCTTAACTTTGGGGTTTTTTTAAAATATCAATATCAAAGAAATTAAATTTGGATTTTAGTTCCTTTTTAAATATCAGAAGATTTTAGATTTGATTCTGAACCTGTATTAGCTTTAATTTTTAATTTCTTCAATGCAGAATTTTGTAAGAATGTTTTTTAGCCAAGTAAAAAACTTCACATGGCCCTTAGATACTGAAAAATGCTTTTGACTATAATGAGATCCCACAAGCAATTAAGACAGTTAATGTGCATTGCACATCCTAGACAGTTCATGACAAAGTTTCATCCTAGTACTGTGTCCACAGTAAGTAAGACACTTCCCCACACTGGCATGTCAGCTTACTGTTGCTTATTTTTCTTTGCTCATGCATGCAAGTACATAATCACTATTTTTGAATCAGCACAATCTTTTGTAATAAACATGTAACATTTGCAATGCTTATTTTAAAGCCAAAGAAGGTGTCAGCGCAGTATCAGTGGATTGCTTCTAGTGTGGCTATAATAATTTCTGAAATTATGGCTTCTGCATACGTGGGTATCTCTGGCATAAGACAGCTGCAGGTAGAGTGAGCAGGGCCTTGGACTGGAACACCCAGCTGTGTTTGCCATGGGCCAATTCACCTGCTGCAAGCCACACACCAAAAAAACAAACAAACAAACAAAAAAAAAAAACCCAAAAAAACCCAAAAAACAAAAAAACCAACCAAACAAAACAACAACAAAAAAAACAAACAAAAAAAAACCCCACAAAAAACCACTAACACGGCAGCCAGACTTCCAAATCCACAGTGCTCCTGTGTAATCTCTTGCACTGCCAGCAGCATGCAAAATAAACGATTTATTAAGCTTACTCTGCTTAATGCTAGTCAGATGAAAAAAATATGCAAAGGTTTGGTAGGCCAGAATCAAATGGGTTTAGACTTTGGGATGTTACCTACAATTTGCAAAGTGAACTTTTTATTTCAACTGTGTTTTTAAATTATTGTTAAGGAAAAAACAATCTGCCAGTGCATTTCTCTTTGAGAAGGTCCCATACCACATAAACACTTGCTCAAAAGCTTTACTCGCTGTTGTCCACATTTCCCTTTCCTGTCATGCTCATTATGTAGCTCTCCTCCATTTTTCAGACATCCCACTTTTCCTCTTTTATGGCTATAAGCACCCAGTGTCCTGACATTTTCTTCCTCATCATCACCCTATTCTACTGAGAGGTTTCTCATTACCTCTGAGGCTCACTGTGCACAGACAGCTTCCACTCTGCCCTCCCCACCCCAGTGCCAGTCAACTGTGCTAAATCCAGACATTCCAGATGCCACAGATACTTGTCCATTACATTATCTCCCTTCAGCCCATCTGCTAAAATCAAATTTGCTGCATCGGGGACTACACAAATGCTTTCCCTTCCCTGGCTTCTGGTAGCACTAAGCCATCTTAGGGTCAGTAATAATAACAAAACTTTGAACTCTGGACTTTTGGTTTTGCATGAAGACACCCAACTCTACAAATTAAATTTAAATGAACAATTGTGCTCTCCTGTCATATTAAACATTCTTACAGTATTGAAAAATATTTAGAGAAAGTCATCTTTGCACTATTTTAGGACCTGAAAGACCTAATGTTCTAGCCCTTGAATGGAATCAGAACTTGTTAACAAATAAATAGTAGCAGTATTTATCAATGCAGTTATCTTTGGAGTATTCAATAACCACATTGCTATTTTGTACACACGTATACTGCATACCATCTGCTGATGTTTATTTTAATTCATAAGGAAAGGCCTGTGTTTAAGTTGGAATTTAAGTGACAGAATCAGAACAAAAGAAAAAGGGTAGTAGAATAAACTGAATAAATTCCAAGTCTGACTTGTAAAGGCAGACAATATAAAAGCTATAATCTTAGTTTAATCCCCACACTTTTTAAACATAGTAATTACTAGACATCTGCTGGTAACACAGCCTTGCTATTGGATAACCTTAATTACCCTGTAATATTTCCTGACACTCCCCAAAATATGCCCTATGGATAATAATTCATTCACGGTTCAGCCCCATTATTAGCTACTAATTCAAACAATCAAGACAAAGACAACGAACAGATGACCTTGAACAATTACCCACTCACTGAACAGAATTTATTTCATGCTTTTCAATGACTTTACTGCTTTCCTGGCTCCATGAGCAGCACTCAAAAATTAACAAAATTCAAGCAAGAAAAGAGCTGCAGAATAAAAGGAGATTTGCAGGGGTACCCCAGCTCCCTTAAACATAATTTGCTTACATTAACAACATAATGACTTCTGCAATAGAGTTCATTTTCTGAGATTAAATAGGGACCCAGACAGACTGGGTGCAAAACCTGATACAATTGTTTTAATAGACTGGATTTGTAAGATGTTCATTTTTCTGCAAGAAGTATATTGGGAAACCTGGAATAAAACAAAATAAATACATATAGATATAATGAATGGAATTCATGCAACTGTTGCAGAAGCAGAGGAATTATCAGTGACTTAAGTGCTGGAGTAGATGGCTGCAAATGTCTGAGGCTTTTCTTTGGGTTGCCCAGGCAATATTTCAAGTCACAAATCACAATTTGTCCTCATTTGAGCTGCCATAACCTGGCACCCTGATTCCTGATTGTACAGGTAAAATCAAGTGCAAAAGATGGACTATTGTCAAATAAACCTGATCTGTATGAATTTGGGTGATTCATTATATTGTTCAATTAGAGAAATTATTGTTGCAATGA
Organism: Cinclus cinclus; assembly: GCF_963662255.1. Lineage (NCBI taxonomy): Eukaryota > Metazoa > Chordata > Aves > Passeriformes > Cinclidae > Cinclus > Cinclus cinclus. The sequence continues at coordinate 9,196,122 of NC_085053.1, read as the reverse complement.
ACATGAAAGGGGCTATGGCTTTTAAAATTATTATTATTATCATAATCAAATTTTAGACATATTGTCTTCAGATTAAGTAAAGGAGAAGATACACCAAGTATGACTGTAAAAAGCTATTGCCTTTTTCTGTTGTTCACAGAAGGAACTCAGGTCGTTCCTTTCAGAGTCTACAAGGTCCTTTGCAATCCATCTGAAAGTCAAAGCATTCAGGTTGAGCTGGAAATGGGACTAGAATTACTGAACTTCTAGGAAAATAGGCTTGAAGGAAAAGAGGAAAAAAAGGAATGTTTATGAAATTCAAAAATTAAATCTATCTTTTCTGAGAAAGACATTATCATTGTAGGAATATTGCCCTAATCACAGTGACTTTAAAGATTTCTTTTTTAATGTAAATTGCATAAGAATGAACAACTTTGTAAAGTTTAGAGCAGGATGCTTAGCTCTATGTCCAGACAGATAATGGGAAAGCCAGAGATAAAAGGAAACTTTAGTTTTCCTTGACCTTAAAATGTATGCAGTCTGCAAATATAAAGCACTTCATGAAAGGTGGAGGGGGAAAAGGAGTTTTTTTCCACCAATGGAAAGCATGAGATTGAAATATCTTAAAAAAAGAAAAAAAATGTGTCAACACAGCTTTACAGACTACTTGAGATTTCTTGCTGAAGCTCACTGTATGTGCTTTGCTTATCAATAATATGTAATAAAACTTCTGAGATTTTAAAGTCCACATTCCAGAAATGAGGTACACAGGATGAGATTTCTTGTTCTGAGCAGATTTTTTCTACTTTTGCACTACCCATCAGAATTTCCTCTTCGAGGATGGCCTTGAAGTGCACATGTTCCTGCAATAGTGCACTTCTCCAGTGTAGTCACTGTAAGAGGGAGTTCATCAGGGAATCCTCACTTTGAGGCATTTATCCAAGTACTTCTGGAAGCACTTTCAAAAGGAATATTATGGACTAACTTTGGTATAGTCTCTTCTGGTTTCAAAGACCTATTAATTACATCAACATTCCTCCTTTTCTTTGATCGTTACATAACACACAACACAACATTCAGGATTTTTATTAGGGAGCATGCTATTTCTGTCTAGAACTTTTGTAGAAGAGAACACTGGACATTTCATTTCAAAACCAAGAGTAGCCTCTAATGTCATAATCAAACCTCTATGAAACAAATTTGTGATCAAGGCTTTGTAAGAACTCTGTGCCCTCTTTCAGTTTAAAAAATCACTCATGTAATGAATTGTCAACTTAAAATATTTTCTTGGGGATAAACAAGCAAAATAATCTCTTGGCCAAGGGTCAGTAATGGCCTTTTCTTATGCATAAATATTCAAATTATTATTTTTGAAGGGAAAGTTTGAAGTACACTTGTTTCTAATTTCTATACAGACCAAATTAATGCAACTTGCCTGAAGCTCATGTCCCTGTTCATTCAGGAACTGAAATGTCATCTACAGCAAAATAGTCTTTTCTTCTAATTAATGTGGTCGTGAAACAAATGAAACACAATATGCAAATAAGAGCTATGATGACTAAATAAAGTGCTGTCCCTCCAGGAACAAAACACTCAAAATAAACTAGTTTCATATGGTTGGTTTTGAAAGGTCCATCTGTTAAAACTGAAAGTATTTTGCTTCAATTACATCTGGTTACTAATGGGTGCTGTGTGTCACTTATTTCAGGGAAACATAAAAGACAGAAGTTTTTGCTAGAGTTTAGGTCCAGAATGAACTATCTAACCAGGTTATCATGTGTTAATCTTAGATGTTGGGCCAAGCTCAAAATTAAATTCACATTTCTGTTCCCATCTGAAAACCTCCAGTGTGAATCTATGAATGTTATACAGCCAAAAGACATATTAAAGATTACAGATTGAACCTCTTAATCTTATGATTGCTACAAAATACAATATAGCTAACACAAAGAAACCAAACTTATTTACAGAGTCACGGTGTCTTACAAAAATATGATTCTAAGAAAAACTACCCTTTAAATTCAGTGGTTCCATTTTCATGTAGCATGTTTAATCTAATCTCCTGCAACACACAACAGTATCTGGCATGATTACTTTAGAAAATACACACTTATTAAATAAACATTAGAAACTGAAGAAAAGTGAGAGGATCCACTAAGAGGAATTCTGTTTCAAGCATTCCTTTGGCCAGCAGGTTTCAACAGGGGATGGTGTCCCTTTCAGACTGAAGTATGTGGCCTTGTTAGTAACATCTTTGTAGCAAAAATTAAACCTTCCTGCCAAAACTCCAGTGGGAGTTTTGACAATGGATCTACAAACAGTTTTCACCTGCTGGACCTTTCTGTGGCCTAGAGTCTCTGACTGCCTAGATTCACTTCCTCTTCACAGTGTGTGCCTTCTCTAACCTGCAACACTGGAAGTTTTTATGTTTTTTGAAAAAAATATTGTGTTCCATCTATCCCAGACAAGGTGAAAACAAGATAAGGAAAAGGTGACTATTTCCTCCAGAAAATCGAGAGACCAGTCTGCTTGTCTGACATAAAGGAAATCAGTATTTCCTGGAGTGGATCAGGATCAAGACCTGGCATGCAACTTTCTCCATCATAAGCAATTATTCTGACCTCCAAATTGTGTTCTTAATTAGTTTTGTCCATCTGGACTCAAATCTTTTCCAATAAAGTCTCTATCAAAACTCTTAGACTTCTGTGAGAAGTCTTAATGTCAGGCTTTTGCTATTTTTCAGCAACACAAAATCTGCTAAATTTGATTTTTCAGATGAGAATTTAAAACCCCCAGACAAGTTACAGGTACAGAAGGCAGTGTTACTGAAGCAATAAAGAAGTCACCATCTGTATAGGCAAAGATGACATTCTGACAGAGCAGACCTTTGAGCTACAGGAGAGCTGGCCAGAACCAGAAAGAACTTAAGAGAAGCAGATTTTTTTTTTTCTTTTCCTCAGTAACACTGTTCAGGAATCAAGGCTCCAGAGCTTCTAAAGTCTAGTCCACACAGTCAATGGAAGAGCTGAACTTCAGTTGCTACCACCTGCTTTTAATTTATTGGGGTTTTTTTTCCCCAGCTCCCCTATACATAAAAGCTTATTTTTCTTTCTTAGAGTGAATGCTTTTTCCTGTTTGTTTTCCCTCTCCTTCCTGAAGTTATGACTGCTTTTATCTTCAATGTAGTCAATTCCAAGTCTAAACCAAAGTATTTTGTGTACAATAAACAAACCCACCTGCTTTTTTCACTTCTCCCTGCTTCTGATACCTTCATGATGCTGCCTAATTCCTACTTTCTCTTTTCTTAGCTTAACCTCTACTTTTACACACTGCAAATGCATTTTCTATACTATGCATACTGTTATTCCTTACTCTTTCTCTTCCTACTTTTATTTTCATGCACTGTCTTCAAAATAATACTTTCATTCTTTAGCTTTAGTATGAAGCAAAATATGTTTGGTTGTTTGAAATAGCAAGGATCATCCCACCTCCTACATGGTGAATACCAACTTGAGTCACAGGATCTTCTCTCTCTGAAGCTCAGTGCTAAATCCCTGAAGCATTTTTAGAACTCCCATTTTTAGTTTTGCCACAAATGTGTTAGATCAGTCCATTTTGTAGTTTCCTACTTGATGGGAAATTTCCTATGCACTACATTTGTAATTGTAGTTTACTGCAGTCTGATTTGAAACAATTCTCCTGGATGATTTTTACATCTGCTCACTGCAGCATAACCTGTATCTCTGCAACAGACAGAAATCATCATTTCCACACTTTTACTTCACAGATTTTCCACGTGAAGTAGAAAGTGTAACTATGTAAGATGCCATTGCTGGTGTAAGGAGGCAGTTTTAGCAAAGCCGATGGTTTTCCATTGCTGTGTTGCCCACGGAAGCTCAAACATTGTCTGGCAACTATCCTCAAGGGCAATTGTCTGGCCAACTTAGCAGTGGGCCCCCTGCCATCCTAACAGATGGGCACCAAGTGTAAGTAGCCATAAGACCATATAAGTGCATTTAGTGTGAAACTTGGGGCATAATTCCCAGCCTTGATCACCATATGGCTCATATGGCTTTTCCATACAGAGTTTGTGATAAATGGGATGCGCAGTGCTAATCTAACTTTGAACATGAAGAGCATTAAGGAAAATAGTAACAAGAATAGTTCCCACCATGTGATAAGCAGCAGGTAAGTCTGGAATTAGCAGAGGCAGTAGAAGAGTAGGATTATTATGCATCAGCATCTTCCCCACACTTACATTTCCGTTGATCCATTAAGATTTCCATGACTCAACTTCTGAAAAACAAGGAAATGGACTCCTTCACTCCCCTCCCACTCCTCTACAGGGAAAGAGAATGCAGAATTGTGAAAGCCTGTGCCTTCATGAAAAAACCTTGGACTGATTCACAGCTGAACTGAGCCTACATTTCACAGTCACTTCAATACTGAATTCTGCAGGACTGTCTTAGAAGAGAGGTTCAGGATTTCATAGACTTACTAACCATGCACATATTAACACTTTTATTCTGTATTCTCATTGGCCATGGAAAGTGTTTCACCTCCCCTCAGCACACAGTGTTTCAGGCACATCTGATCTAGTGCTCAAGGAAAAAGGGAAGCCAGTAGAACCTATCATTATATCTGTGGCCACCATCTTTATTGTAAGTAATACAAAGTAGTGCATGTCTTGCTGCCCAGGATTTTAGTTATTGCAGCAAACTGCGTTTGTGTATGCGAACAGAAGGGACTGTAAACAAACAGTAAGTACTGGAATAAGGGCTTAGTTCCAAGAATGTGGATCTTAAAAATTCATACATTGGTTTAGAGTATTTTTAGATAGTACTCACAAATTTTAGTTATTGTCAGCAAAAGATGCTGCTCATGACCTTTGAAGAGTAAGAAGTCCTGAAAGTATGAGAACTCTGAAGAAATATTTAATCTAAATTTAAGATTTCAAGTGGTAGGAAATCATATGAAATAAAATTTACCTGGTTATGTTTTTTCCTTATCTATCATACTCTGAGGTGGAGTTCATGGTTGATTTATGCCCCTCTAAAAGGATACCAGCAAAAGGAAAGGAAAAGTCTCACCTCTCCCATCCACAGTTACATATTTCTACTGGGAAGGGCAGTGCTGCCTTTCAGTGAGGCAGGGATTGAGTAGTTCGAGGTATTTACAGAACCACTGTCTTAGATAAAAAGAAGGAATTTTAATGCTATATAAACTGATACAGATTTTGCTGGAAACAGTTCCAGCTGCGCAGCTGAAAGTCCAATACAATGTACTTCTGTAATCTTGGCTCCTAAATCTGAGAGAGAAACACCTTTCATGAATAGATATTTAAATTTGCTTGCTTTACAACTGTATTCAAATAATCAACTCTGCTGGCATGAACACTTGCAGAGAGCAAATATCAAAGTTGCTTATGTGAATTTTTCTTGAAACACAATTTGAATCTGGCCGTCCAAGACTTTCAGTTGAAACGTTTATCTAATGAGGAAGAGAGATAATTGACAGGCAGGATTTAATCAGAATCCTGAAGTAAGCATAACAGAGAATCAAATACAGTCATGCTTTTGGTTGAGATATTTCTGAATTAACTTCCAACTTACCTGAAATAAGAAGAGTTAAATGAATGCCTGTTTATACATTCATTATTTAGACTGCCAATACCTTTTCTCATATATAGTTAGATATGATTGGAGATTATTATGCTTATTTCCTCTTCAGAACATTGGACCTTTTAACTTTATTTTAAGCTATTAACATAGAAAGTTTGAAGCTGAATCAGTTTCAAAAATCAGGTAGTTAACTGGTCAATACAGTATATTTTGGGCAAACCTATGCACTCACAGGAGGCTCCAGTCTATTTACTGGTTGAACAGGTGAGTGACACAAACCAAACATACAAAGACAGCATGTTCTAGTCAGCATCAGAATATAATTAAAATTTTAAAAATCCCCTTGGAGATACAGAATCTACCTCAAGTACCAGGAGATCAAATTCACAATAGAGAGAATGCCTTTGTTCTTCAATTGTGCCTCTGTTAAGAAATGAGTCTAAAAGTTGCACAGCTTCCTGTTTATGATCTTTGAGAAACTTCCAGGTCCAGTTCACTCAATCTGTGTGAAAAGGGTTTTCTCAGTTGTCAGCTGTGAGACTGACCTTAAGCACAAGTCAAAGCATGGCTCCTTGTGATACCTTAAGTTTTAGCTTTTATATTTTTCAGATCAGTAGTGCTTTAGTGTATAAGTCTAAAACTCCATAGCCTGACAGCTACTGTTCTCCCCTTTTATTCAGACAAAACATTTTTTCTCCAGGCCTGAAACTCAAGGGCACCTTGCTGTCTTAGACCCTGAAAAATGTAAACAGAAAGTGAATTGGGGGAAGGAAATTGGGGGAATATGATTGCATTACCTGAAGCTGTAATTGGACAATTAAGCTCTGATATGCAAACAGACCAAACTTATATCAGAAAGACTCATGACTGTTGTCCATCTTGGGTGTAGTCTCTGTGAGACTCCAAGGTGCACCCTTTGAAGGTCTTCCAATAAATATATCCTTTATACATTTCAATAAATGCAGGCTGTATCCTTTAACTCTATTTAGCCTCTGTTCTAGGTAGCCTCTCCAGGCATCACTTGTGATGAGTGCAGCTATGAACACATCACTGAAAATGGCAGGTGGAATCATCATTACTCCCTCTCATGATAGAATTCACTCCATAACCTCTCCATCATGAAGTCTCAAATATGCCAAATCCGTAATGTGGAAAGAACAAAGGAAAAGGGACTTCAATAAGATGAAACTAGACATGGGTGAAGTAAACACAACCAGCAAAAGTTGTCTAACAGGCATTTATCATCCTCTAAAAGCAGAAATACTAGTTTTGATAAAAGTTAGAAAAGTACTCTCTTTAGGTTACAAAGGAAGAGATACATTTTCGCAACAAAACTAATCTGCAGAGCTCACTACCTGCAAGTGATTAGACAAATCAAGAATTCCATTTGTTTAGTGACCCAGATATTTGTCTGGATTTTGAAATAAGAGAGGGGCTTTATGACAAGAGGAAAGTGCTTGTCCAGCCCACTGCTTTCTGCTGTAAATCACAAGCTTGCATGAGGGCAGGGCTGTGCATCAATTCCCCCAGTGGAAGCTGAATTGCAGAAGTTTCTCATGCTGGCAATTCTAAGATGAGTGAGTGCCAAACAATTCCTGGCTAAATTTACAGGGTTTCAGCTTCCTCACACTCTCCACTTGGTTGAGGTGTGCACTTCAGTGCTGCACAGGCTGTGATGCAGAACAGCCCAGCAGGGACACAGCCCTCCCTCTGTGCCCTTGTGTCACCTGCAAACTGGCACAGAGCACAGGACATCCCAACACCCTCGAGCCCTCAGGGGGCTCCACTCAGAACAAAAGTTAAAGACCTGCTACAGAAGTAAATTATGAAGTGTTGGTGCATCTTGAAAGGAAGTCAGTTCTATTTTGCAGCAGGTGCATCCGCAATATTAGCCATATTTTCAGAATTGAGAAGCAACCAACTTTTATAGTAAAGCTTTCTCTTTTAGAAAAAGTTCTGGCTTTGTTCTCTTGTTCTACAGTACTTATCCTAAGTTGTTGCTTTATGTAGACTACTTAATAACCTGGTGCCCGTAGTAATTCATAATAGGAACTAAACTTTCTAAAGCCCTCTTGAAAAATAAATTAATAAAATTCCTTTTTGTCTACCTTATAGTAAACTGGCAATATTTAAAAATGTGTTAAGATTTTTCTCTAATAACTTTTGCTTGAAATCTTTAAGGACACAAAAGTGAGAAATGAATGCAATAGAAATAATTTTTCTGCATAAAAAGCTGTTTTTGTAAGTCTTCTTCTTCCCAAAATATTTTACTTTCTAAGGTATCAATAATAGATTCAAAATTGCAAAGTGGACAGTGTAGTGACCCTTTCAGATTCCACTTTCATAATCCACAGAATCTTTGCCTTTAATCTTTTGTTAGAAGACCCCAATGTTCTTTGATGCATGCACATTATTTTCTAGTGATTGCCACTACATGAAAAGGGTGATAATCCTCTGCTAATTAACAACTTGTTGAGGTCAAAGGGGGTCAGTACTTTATGTTTTTGGATTTGGTGAATTTTTTGTTCATTGGAACTTCTTCTTCTCATCAGTTCAGGTATTCTGTAATTTTGTTCCATGTCAGTGATAGCATCCTCTGGCCCAGAAAAGAACATACTAAAAGGAGGTTTGACATGAAATTCAGTTTGCATGTATTTTTCTACTCTGCAAGCCCTTTCATTACACACACTGTTGCTTCATGCAGTTAAGGAGCTCTATCTAGACAGGACATGGTGCTCAACTGCTTTTGATACTCATACTTCATGTTAATAAAAATAATACAGTACTTCTAAAAATAGTTAAAATATTATAAAAGCTATTAAATCCAATCCTTATTGATGAGGGAAAAGACTGAAGATGATCTTGCCACTTTTATTTATTCAGTATTTTTATATATACCTATACACATATTTATATAAGTAGTTCTTCATTGCCTTCTTAATTGAAAAAGTAGCTTCAGTAACTCCAGAAAATTTTAACTTCTCTCACTGAAATACAACTGTACTGCCTGATCTGTGTATGCTTCAAAAAGGTTCTGCAACTTGAAGAAAAGCAGCATCAATACAGTAGATGTTTTGTTTTGCATTTTGTTCCCACAAACTGGAAAAGATGCATGAGAAAAGGCATCATAGAAACAGATAAACACAACTTGATGGGATTGGCAGAGACTGTGAAGAAAAAAATGCAAGAGCACCAAACCAGTCGATGTTCATTTAGTAATTAAGACAGGTCTAACCTCAGTAATCCTGACAGTGAGTTCCACAATTTTATGACACACTGTATGAAAAAGCACTTCTTCTCATAACTAATGAATCTGCTCTGTCTTTTTCTAATCTCTCCAGATCAAGCTGAATCATCCCTAGTGAGAGGTAAGGAATGCAGACATTCCCAAACTCTCTTCTACAAGCTTCAGTACTTACAATTTCTTTAAAAATCTATCATAATCTTTGCAGTTTCCTTCACCCAAATAAATGCCCTGCATTTACCTGACAATATTCATCACCATTTGAACAACTGTTAACTTTTTTAATACCCTAAAAAGGATGAGTGAATTCTCTTTGGTAACAATTTCTTAGTCTAGTTTAAAATTAAATGAAACTGCCTAGAAAGAAAAAGAAAGCCACCACCAGAGTATAATTTGAATTATAATTTCATCGAAAATTCTTTTAAAAAGTACAAAACCATGCGAAGTGAAGTGCAGACTTAGCCTTGTCTGTGTAAACCTTGTCACTTATTCCTCTTCACATAGAAAGTATCTCACAGACAGCACTGTATAGATGAAAGACCACTAGCACAATTTACAAAGGGAAGTAAGTGATCTTATCCTTTTGAATATTGATTAAGGGAGAAAACATCATTGGATGAGTTGCTTGGTCTAAAATGATTTTGTCATCTGGAGCTCAGCAGAACCTCAGCACAACAGAGGTGATTCATGACCCAGGATGTGCCTGGCTTTTTTTGCCAAACGCAGTCCCTCCAGGGTGCTGAAGTTGTGCAGCTGTGCCTCAGCCACCTTCCCTGAGGTACCCTCACCTTCAGCTCCTGTTACCACAAGGCACTGCTTACCTCCACAGCCACTTCTGAGTGCTTCTGACTGCTGAAACCAGGCAACTTCTGACATTTCATTTACGCATATATTATGTTAAAGTGAGACTAGCTGAAGAAAGAACACTTGTCTTTCTTTTCATGTGTCTCTTTTCAGAACTTGATTAAAGAATTTTCCCTTTTTATTAAATTATTAAGACCACTTTTTGTTATTATATTAATTTATAATAATAGATATCCATGCAGATAAACTAGTAATTCTCTTGATATTCTATTATTTCCTTAACATATTAACCAAATAAGGAATGGGAGTGCAAATATTGGCATTAAAACAGTGCTAGTTTCAGCATTTGAAGCAGTTTCATTACTTGAGGAATTGGAGTATTTAGACAAACTTCAATCAGGCCACAAGAAAATATATTTTTTAAAAAGATGATGACCTAAATGGTGAATTGTGACAGCAGCCAAGTAAATAACTTAACAAGAAAAAGCTTTGCAGAATATTGATTTAATGCATCACTTAAGCAACAGAATATCTCAAACCCGCATTATCCATGCTCTATTTCCCTGTACCTTGGACAGTTTATCTATTCACCTCTCTCAAAGGAACAAGCACATATTTCTACATGGATTGTTTGCCTGTGATGTACAGTTTTTAACACCATGATAAAATTAATTTTTAGAATAATTCTACTTTTGTGAAAGATACCAATTGGTAGAAATTTCAGAAATTTACTGGAATTAAAGTTACAGGAATTTAACCAAGGTACATTAATTATAATCTTTACTATGGGAAAATCCATCACCGAAAAAAAAAGAAAAAAAAAAGAAAAAAAAGATTTTTAGTGTTTTAAAGGACTGTGAATTGCATTTCAACTTCATTGGAGAGCTTTTAAAAGAGTACTAAAAATACAAAAACTCTGATTCAAAATTACACTGATTTTAAATTATGGCTTGAGATGTTACATTTAGAACAAAGACTGCAAAGTTAATGCTTTCTCTGAGAACGAGGGAGTTTTTGTTTTGTTGGTTTTTTTTTCTTTCCTTTTGAAGAAATGAGTGAAAGAATCCACATTTTTAATAACATCCTGGTTTATTACCCAAAGTAAAATCTGGTGTGGTAAAGACTGTTTCAGCTAAAATTAGACTTTATCAGTGTTATGCCATTTAATATGCATGAATGACATCTTGATGGATAGAGAGGCATGGGATCTGAATTCTCTGATTTCCTCTCTGAGGCTGCAGAGCTGGAGCTGCTGCCTGACTCCATGTGCCCCAGCTGCCACAGCAGGTTCTGCACGTAGACTGCCCTGCTCCTGCAGCACACACTCAAACAGTTCTAGCAGGGTCCTGCAAGAATTATTGATATTATGAATGAGGTACTTCCCTACGTGCCTGTCCTCAGGAAACACTCAAACCACTTTTTCTCCAATATTTTTGATTTTTCCTCAGTAAGAACTCAATTTTATGGGAAATGGGCTCAGAGTACCTGTGCCACTCACTAGGGTAACAGAAGCCCAAACAAAATTACGATTTTCATGGTATTTGTCAAGAATATGGACAGCCAGAATACTGTCCCCAGCATAGGGTTTCAATCACTTCTTATTCATACCTTCATTATTTCCATCACTGTTACTTAGTCTCAAAGGTGTCTCACCACAGCCCAGCAAAAGATGCAGAGGTAAATTCAATACTGGGGAAATGAATCAGAGCAAAAGTCCGTTTTAGCAACACCTATTCCACCAGACAAAAAGAACTGGTTGTAATCTTCAGGTCTCCTCTCAGTCTTGCAGGGGATGGCCACAAGCTCTCACTGACTTCCCTGCCTCCCTCCATGCTGTGGTAAAAAGGTCCCACGCTATTTGCAGTCTACACTTCGTAATATCTGGAAAGCAGATTTAAGGAATTACAGAAGTTACCTCCTGGCCAGTTTTATTTATCTTCTACAGCTAAAGGAGGTTATAAGAGCATTGTTGGAGCTTATTTGACCACCCTTTTTAATCTCTCCAGCTGAACAAAGCAGGGAATAAGACTCATCTGTTCACCTCATGTTGATTTGTCATTTGACATCTGTGTCAGAGCAACACCCTGTAAGAACAGACACTTTGATGCCACTGCAGCTTGTCAGGACTAGGGTTGGGTGCACTATTTACTGGGAATAATTTATTCAGCAGATTTCACCCTTTCTTCAGTTTAAGAGTTCCCTATACATGTTCTAACTAGAAGAGATAATTGGCTTAATACTCAAGCACTTCATTCTTACTTGTTCCCTTTGTCCAGAGGTGTCCTGAATAAAGTCAGGGTGAAATCCTGGTGCCACTTAAGACACTGAAACCCACTCTTCTCCTTGATTTCACTAAGGTCAGGATCTCAGTCAAGGTCCCTCCAGCAAGAAACCTCCAGTTTAGATTGTGATAATACCATAAATGAGGTCCATAATTAAACAATGGGAAAGAACATACGATAGAGAGAGAGGGATGGAGTAACAGGATATTTTGATATCATCATGATGGTTTTATTAAGAATAAATAAATAAATAAAATAAACCCACAATAAAGTAGGATGACATGCAGGAGGGCTCAGGGTAGAATTTTATTACCCTACAAGGATCAGGCAAATAGGCAAACACACTTTTGCAACTGGAAATATTTGAACAAGTGCAGTTTGCACTGACTTGCTCCCTCTGCCCTGCCACTTTTATCCCCTCTGTCTACACCTTGTTTGTTAAGCAAGATCAAAACCCTCCTGGTAAACGAATACTTTGTAGTGTATAAGAAATTCATTAATCAATACCACATATATAATTAAATATAAAATGTCATTCCTGGAGTAGCTGTTCTGTTCAACTGTACAATAATCTATTTCTGAAAGCATTTGTACCCTGCATGCACTTACCAAGGATCAGTGCCTGAAGGCAATATTGAACTATATTCTCTGAAATGCCTCCTGTTTTGCAAGCAGTTTCAAACTCCTCTGTTCTTCAACTCTCAGTCACTAAACTATGCTGCTTAAATTATTAAATCCTTTTAATTTAAATTTTCATAAGCTACCAGAGGAAAAATGTGCTTCCTTAAAGTAACAGGTCTGGCTTCTTGTAAGGAAAACTATGGTAATGTTATTGCTTTTATGCAGTATTAGCATCCTTTAAGAAAACAACAAAATAAATTATTTCATTAAGGAGTAAAATGTGGAAGGCAGATGGTTGAAAAAAGCAAATCCTTTTGAAACTGTCCTGGTTTAGGACCACCCAAAACTGGAACAGAAATGGGGCAAACTATCTACTATCTTAATCCCTAAAAGACTGAGATACCAAATAAGCACTATGAATTAAAAATGGGAAATATCATTACATCAGAATTATTGACAAAGAAGAAAAATAATATCCGAGATTTATTATACTGGTTCATAAATAATCTACTACTTCGAAAAATTTGGAATATATATCTTACTTTAATACATTTTTACTGAAAAAGATGTGGCAACTACTATAGGCTTGTGTCCTAGTGATGCTTTAATCTCACCTAGAATACTGCAGTTCTGTGCAGCCAGTGCTGTAGGGGTGGGACAGTGCAGGGAATACATTATTTAGTTTAGTGAATTCATATATTTGAAATACTTAAACATTCATCTATTTTCTCTGTGAAGAGAGAGATGATTTATCTCAGGAAATAATAGATTCAATAAAAAATATTCAAAATAAGGCCATGTAGGATTTTTTCAAGGAAAAGTCTTCTACATTTGAAACATGAACTGCTAAATACTATCAATCTTCACCATATACTGGATTGCACATAATTTGATAAGTTTTAGATTTTTGAAACCAATCTTTACAAGGAAATTAAAATATGAAGTGCCAATTGCAGACATTTATAAGGAAATGACAGTCTGATAAATAAATTATAAAAGGTATAAGTTTATGTATCACTATGGTTTAATTAGGGATTAAAGAACTTGCATTTGAAACCAGAAAAAGCTGCATAACCTTGGAAGAGTAGTCTGAGGGAAAAATTCCTGTTATGGTCACCAAGTCTGACTGTCCCTATAAAGCCTTCATTCATTAGGATGAAAACTGAGCCTGAGTGTCAGGCAAGTGTCTCTTAGGGGAAATAAACTGTTTATTCTGAATGGAATTAAGAGAAAAAATGATTAAAGAAAAGGGACAAAAATGGAAGAATTTTAAAAAATTAAGGAAATTACCCAAGAAAGAAAAAAAGCATTACTCAAAAGAAATGACCAGACTTTCTGGAATACACAGATGTGACATAGAAACTGTTTACCTAACTTTCATTTTTAGGTTTATGTGATCAAAAGCATAGTTGGTTCTACCTTTATTGAACAAGTCTTTCTGGATAGCCTAATTCTATGGTGATCTCATTTGCAGCCAAGCTTTAAAAGTTTCATGTCACTCAATTTGATGAAAAAAACATTATTTTAATTTTCACTTGAATAAATCAGTAAAAGTTTTAGGATTGATTAGCTAATAATCCTGGATTTTTTTCCTACTGTATTAAGTTCACCTGAATGAGATCTGAATTCCTCACAAACAGTCCTGTAACCAAAATCAGGTTAGTAAATATACAACAACTACGAGTTCAACACATGTATGAATTCCAGTATGTAGATCAAGACAGCAGGATCACTTTTTATAGTGGTTAAATTACAGCTGTACTATCTGAGCTACCCACCAAAAGTTGTCCCTAAGCAGACAGACCTGCAGAGGTAAGAGGTGCAAGTCATTCTGACTTTCACTAGTGAGGGGATAGCAGCCTCTCTGACTGTTGAAAATCTTCCTGGTATTTCATGTGGTTTCATTCACTTCTATAGAAATAGAGGAGACCGAGGAATAAGACTCAGATGGAAAAAAAATCAAAAGCAAAACATACACCCCCTCCTCCCTCCCCCCCAAAGCTTCACAAAATCCATTATGATATTAACAGCTAAACTCGTGATTTTTCTTTGTGGCAATGGTAGATATTGCAGCCTACTCAACTGGGTCATATACAGCAGAGATGATTTGCTCAGACAACATTTCAGCTATTTTCATCCCTCCTAGTGCAGGAGATGAGAACAAACCTTTACTCACAGCCCTCTTGTACCAGACACATTTGAAAAACTCTTTGTGCTAGCTTTGGGCTGTTCTTAACCAGGGCATAGAACCATTTCCAGAATTTGTGCACACACTGTGTGTGCATGTTTGCAGGCTCTGATAATTCCTCTCCATGAAATGGCTTTTGGATGCCCTTCATCCACTTGCTCTCCCCCAACAATTTTCAATGACTTTTTCTCCTCCTCAGCATTTTCCTGATTTCTTCCGTATCTCCTGGGATTTTTTTTTCTTTGCTTATGCAATACCAGTCTCAAGGGATTTTACTAGCAGTGACTAATATAAACCTGAAACTTTAGCAAATACCACCTACTGCCGAATTATAAAATGCAAAGGTGTATGGAAGAGCAATAATTCTCTGGCAAAGTTGTAAGCAAATACACAGTCTATGAAGTTCAATTACTTGCCACTGAAATAAAAATGGAAAGGCTTGAAAATGCTGGGCGACATGAAATCTGTGTCATACACATGATAGGACTGCATTTGATTGCCTAAAGGAACAGTTAAAATACATCTTTTCAGAAGTACCCATACAACACATCAACATGCAAACTACATTAGTGCCTTCGTTTTGTTTCTGAAAGAAGTTTATCACAACTTTTGATATTTGTCTTTCTAAATGTTGCATGCCTTACTAAGAAGAAGCCAAGGGACAAACCTGCTCCTCCTCCCAAGTAGACATCAGCTTGTATTTCCACATGAAAAAAAAAAATCAATATCTGTTTTTGGAAGTTATTTGTGAATGCACCCTGCACAAGATGTTCAAGGCCATCCTACTTTTCCTCACCCTCACACCAACCATCTGCTCTCTAATGCTTCCAAATATTGAAAATGCTCCTTTAGTAACTGTAATTTCTAACTTCATTCGTATCTTTTCTTTCCTGGTGTTCCTGGCCAGGGAAGCTTAAAAATTCTTAGGAACACGATCTCTATTAGACAGGAATTAAGCGTCCCTACCAATCTTTGCTAGATCAGGGGAGAAAGCTGCAACACCAAAAAAACCCTAACCCAAACCCAGAAATGGAGATCTGTGGTGTTAAAGGATGGAGTCACAGAGGACCACAGAGCAACAGGATATCCAGACTCCGACTGCCCGGTTCATCCAGCATCTTATCTCACACGTTAAACTTCATCACAATGACAGAATTTGCAAAGTAACGTTATTTTTCACACTGTGATAATTTAATGATGTTCTTATTCTTTGACTCTTACAACTATGAATTCATCTTTACTAACAACAGTTGCGAAAGTAGCAGCTTATTATTCAAGGAGAGTGAATCTGATGTAGCCTAAATCTTAATTTTGTTTTCTTTTCAGTGGACATGACAGGGAGAATAAAATGTCCATTTAGATGCACAAATACATATAAAGATGCACTTCTCTCTCTGGAGGCAAGAGCAAAGTATTAATTTGGTCTCCAAAATACTATGAGTCACAAAAATGTCTGCTTGTATTATCTATGTTTTTGATTCATGGCTCAAGAAATGCAGGTAAATAATCATTGCTCCAGAGTCCCTAGATTTTCCTGAAACCCACTCTTGAGTTGTTTGAGGAAAGAGCTAAACAATAATAAATGAACCCAGATGTTTATGCCCTCTCTGTAAAGAGCTTTTCAGCATTTTAAAATCAGAAACTGACATTCATGAAAAAGATGTATTTAAGACAAGACTATGTATTGGTCTTAAAACCAAAGGGTTTACTGCTCTCTAGAGTAGGGTTTCTTTCATTAGTATTTCTTCCCCCTTTAATTGAATTAAACAACTACAAAAAAACCCCAACCAAAATTATGAAGACCACCAGTGCAGCGAAAAAAAGAAACTGTCTCCCAGGGTTTTCAGTTCTCTTCCCTCAGTGTTCTGGAGTCCAGATGTGGAAAGCCTAGTGGAACTGAAAACATTTTTGGAGGGTGGAGAGAAAGTTTTGACGCTACTGCTATAGCCTTATTTTATCCAAACCAGACAACTATCTTTCTTCATGAAGATTAAAAAGCCAAACAACAACACCCACCAAACCACACCTTTTATATATTGTTACTAAACAGTATTTAGAAGTGAGACTGCTGAAAGCAAAACTCCACTCTGCATCTTCTTAGCACTTAGAAGTAAAGAAGGTCTTTACAAAGCCTTCTTAACTCAGAGTAGGATATTTACTGTTTTCATCTTTAAAATCTTGTTTGTCAGGTGTGTCAGTTTATTTTTAAGAGATGTGTTTTTTTCCTACTCACATATCAAGCAAACACATCTTGATTTGCTGCAGCCATACCAGGTCACAGGATATGGAGGAATGTTCCCATATCTTATGCAGCTACACCTGGAATATGGTGTTCAGCTAAGTGATGACAAGGGTGGTCAGTGAGGTGATGATAAAAGCCTATAAATAGCTTAAGAGGGTGAACTCTGAGGAGGGAGAAGCATTGGTTTAAGGTGGACTGAACAAGCTTGACTGGAAGAAACAAAAAGATGCCCTGACAGCCAGGGCCAGGCATAAGCTGCTAAATAGGATCTCATACACACTACAATTGCCAGCAGAGCAGTCTGGGCTTGGCCTTGTGTGCACCACAGACATATAATGAATTTACTATTCCAGATTAATTATTCTGGAAAATTTCCAAGCATATTTAAGCACTTCAACTGCTAAATTGGGCCCCAAGTTCAACTGTCCACCAACAGGAGTCACAATCTGGGTGTATTTAGAACTACACTCGACACAGCACTGGAAATGCGTAAGAGGAAATAAATGTGCCCAGAGAGGAAGATGGACACAAACCCTGCAAATCTGTCATACCTCTGTTTTCTGTAGTTCTAGGAAAACATGCATGTGGGATTTGGGAGAGGTCTTTTTAATAAGGGTTAATTGGAGAAGTATGTCACACATGACTGAGTACCGTTTCAAATTACTGCTCACGCTGGCATAACTAAATCAGACAAATGACAGAATACCAAAATAGGGAATAGTCAATCTTCTTTCCTCCTACTCAGTATTTATATCTTAATTATTTTCAAATAACGGCAATTACAGATTTTCTGGAATTTGTTACTTCTTTCAAAATATTACTAAGACCATATCATAATAGTCCCCAGAGATCTAGTAGTTCTGTAAAAATCTTTCCTCTGGTGTCAAATTATTAGTCTAGGCTTTCAAACTGCTGGATTCATTTATCTGGCTTATGTGATGCAAAAGTTCAGGATAAATGATATTGATATAGCCCTTTCTGAGCTTAAAAAAAAAATCTAAAAAGTGGAAAATAACCAGTAAACCAGATTAGTTATTCCCATGAAAATCATTGTACTGTCTGTAACACTGTGTTATTCTGAAAGTTAGGTCCCTAACCCCAAACCCAAAAAAGTCACTTCAGTTTCTCTGTGTTGCACAAGTTAACTGCAAGCATTTCCTGACGCTGAGAATGCAGGCAGAAAAAGGAAAAACGTCGACTTGAGAAAAGCACAGCTTCCAATCCCCACCCACCAGCTTCAGTCAAAGGGATGACTTCAGTCCCTTTCTTAACTAATCCTGTCACTGTAAAATCCTACAGTCATTCTTCCAACAGAAAGAGAAAACGGACTCACTAGGAGGACCTAGACTCTTTCAGCTTGAACTGTTAACCAATGGTGGAAATGCAAGAATGCTGAAGTTGTGCCTTCAGAGCCAATAGAGTGGATTTGTGTGTCCCACATGACTGTGTTTCCCCTGTCTTTCACATGGGCAGTATTTAGTTCAATTCAGAACTGCAGATAGTATAGCGTGCAGAGCAGCAATGGGATGTCTGAGCACAAGTAGCTGACTTCCAGGCGACTTCAGGAAGCACATTTGTACATTTCTCCTGAATTATCTGGGATTCTGCATCCTTGACATTCTTCAACCCTCCTTGTCGCTGGAAAAGGAGACAGCGACCTGCACAGCACAACAAAACTGTGAGTACGGGCTCTATTTATTTTTCTTTTCACCCAGAAAAGCAAATCTCTTAAAAATGTCAAAATGCTGCGTGCCCTAAATCAGCAATTACTTTTCTTGTAAGATGAACAAGTATCTAAAGTGTTATTCAAATTCAGAAATATTTTTGCATGCTTCATTTTATTGAAAGAAGGGGGGGAAAAAAAGCAAAAGCGAGTTATCCTCCAGGGCAGTGCCTCCATGCACGCTGCATGACACACTGCTTCCTGACTTAGCCAGTGTGCTGCTTTGTTCATAAAGAAAAACAAAGACAAAAAGCCCTACACACGTATGTTGTTCACTTTTATTTGTACTCTGTGTCTAATCAGGCCTGATCTGTCCCCAAGGGGAAAACATAAAGGCAAACTTTAACTCCGCCAGCAAGGGCAGCCCAGACTTTGCAGACATCTGACAGTTATTATAATTAGCTATGAAAGCCAGCGAAGACACTTTGGGGCAAATAGCTCTTACATTTGGAACAATGAAGTCGAGTAAGGTTCCCATCCCACCCCTTCCACGGGGGGAGGGGGAGAGGCAAGGCAGCGGGGGGAGTGCTAGGAAAGGGTTATGGCTGGACTGAAAACACACAACTAGTGTAATATCTGGACTCGCTCAGCATGAGGAGAGGCTTTTTGATAAGCAACTTTACCTCTAGATTGCAGCTTGCATTCACTCAGATTGCTGCTGGGGTGGGAAAGGGTGTGGGTCTTCACGGTATCACGTCAGGAGGTCGGGGTGGAGGGGGCAGCGGGGACGGAGGGGGCCGAAAGAAGAGAATATCCATAGCAGGAGACATTGAAATTGCTTCCCAGAGCTTTACTGGCTAGATCTCCTTAAGCCCAAGTTGCTTTCTGGGCAAGATTTATGAGAGTTCTCAAACAGGAGCAACAGACAAAGCAGCGCTTTTTAAATTCTTCTTCCTCGGAAAAGAAATTGAGCCCAAATGAATAACCTTATAATAAACAGCACTGATTTGTGTTTTTGCTTTTCCTCCGCCCCCCCCACATGCTCGTAAGACCTTTAATAAGGTATTTCCCCCCTGCCTGCACGATCCTTCCCACCCCCCTTCCCTACCAAAAGTTACATTCTGAAAACTACGATCAGAAGGGGAAAAGCAAAGACAATAGAAATCTGACTCGGTCCTGGCAGGGCTGGATCTCTAATAATACATGAAGTGAAAACAGTTTCTAAGTGAAAGATGAGCAGACTTCTAAAAAAAAAAAAAAAAAAAATAAAAAATAAGTGCAATAAGGAGAAATTGTTGAAAGACTCCAGACGCTACTAATTATGGCTTAAATAAATCTTCTTGGACAGATGTTTGCTTGCTCCCACTGCAGGGAAAGGAACGTTAAAAGACGCATTTTTTTTTTTTTTTAAAAAAAAGGATTCGACATGAATCTCCTACATATTATTTTCTTTTTTTTTTTTTTTGTAAATACACAGTTTTATTCTTTGTCTGCCCTCCTGTTATCTCCCCCTCCCCCAACCGCCGCCCACTGTGAGCTGAGACACCTGAAGGCTAGACACAATGATCAACAGAGCACTGCGCTCGCCTGTCTGGATTCCAGCCAGATTTTTTTTTTTTTTTTTTTTCCACAATCAAGGAGCCTGCACGCAATGCACGGCAAGCCCCTTGCTCTGCTATGTGCAGATCAGACAGAAGTCTGAAACGTGCTGCAGAAAAGATTAAAGACAAACACGAGCCTTTCCTCCTTATGTCGGCCAGGCTCAGTTTCAACTTTGTAATGATTTGCAAAAAAAAAAAAAAAAAAAGAAAAAATACAAAATAAGAAACTTTGTAAACATATACACGTTAACGTACAAAACCTATGCGCAGGCTTTCCAACACGGTGTAACTAGGGACATCCAGTGTTTCCCGTTTTACTGGGATTTCTACTCTAGGTTTACAGTCATTGCAGTATTTTATGCTAAGTTCATGCATCACTTACATAATTGCTGTGTAGCTCTCGAGTATATGTAAAGATTTAGTATGCGCATATATTCCATAAAGGCAAGCAGCTACTGTACAGATACCATTCCTGAGCGCCCATCAAGCTGAAATCTTACAAAATATTTGTGTTTAGAGAAATTAGCAAGAGCCCCTGGACAGCTTTACGGTAGTTTTAAAGCAGGCAGCAGCGGAGCGCTTTGTGACTAGGTTGTGCTCCAGCCCAGGAAGGGCAGCACGGCAGGGGCCGGAGCTGGCCCCGCACGCCCTGGCCACAGCCCCAGGAAAGCCGAGTGCCACCGTGCCACAAAGTTGGGCTTGGGAATGCAGTACTGCCCGGAATAGTTGCTCTCCCTTTGGTGTGGCTATGGGTGGGGTTAGCAGAGACATACAGGGGAAAGGCACATTCAAAACCGGGATTCTATTTCATTTTTAAACGTATGCTGTGTGCAGATCGACCTATTTTCTAAATTCTTTGGAATTTCATTATCTTGCGGTACAAATTATGGTGTGATAAACATGATGACTAATATTTGCTTTTCAATATGAACTTTGTATGAAAGAGACCTAAAAAAAATACATTTTAAAACACACAACCACATGCACACATGTAGAGTGCTTTTAATTTACTCCCTGAAAAGGCTTAAATTATATTTTAATCACTGTAATAGGTATCCTAATGGAAAGATAAGATTTTTTTTTTAGGTTTTTTTCCTCTGTATTGCTTATAAACACAATGAGAAAAGGAGCCAAGCATAAGTATCCCATAAATTTAATCTTAAAGAAAACTTCCTTTCCAAACAGCGGGGACATGCAAACAAAAGACTGCATGTAGTGGCAGCAATATCCACAGCAAAGTAAAAAATTCCTGAATAGAGATTTCAGAAAAATTAAGTGACTGAATCAAGAGCTGTGGTCAAATTTTTATTCCTGCACTTTATTTTTTAGTAAACAAGGGATTTAATTCTTTTCTAAATGAACAATTTACACACCTTATGTGAAATATACAAGCAAACTCTACACAATGGTCATACATGAGTAGTATATATTTGTAAATTATATGTATATACACACGTTCAGTAGTATTAAGGTGATTTCCTTTCCACTTTTCCTGGTATATTATGTTTTAAAACAAAAATTGTCACTTGTTTCAAAAAAAATGTGTTTCGAAATAATGCCTGCAGCTAAATTATGAAGTGCTCACTTTCATTTTCTTCAGGTAATGACAAGACAATCATATTTTTATCCTTTCCTAAAGGCTGAAATTCTATGCAAATCAATTCCTCTAAACTTCAGAAGTGATTTACACACTATCTTGTCTTAGAAGGTTATTTCAACTGGCAATTCATGCAATGTTTGTCAGTGTAAAAGTAATGTCTAATCACATAAGAGATAAGCATTAAGCCAGAGAATATGAATACAGGGTCCTTGCCTCCATGTTTAGTTCAACACTCTCCTCTTCTCCCAGTAAGGTCCCTTGGGTTTTGTGAGTGCTGGGCACAACAGCTCTGGCTAGAGGAGGAGGAGGAGATACCTCACCACTGTTGCTTTAAAAATGGCATTATCCTCTCCTGTTTTGCTGTTCACACGCCTGAGATTTGGAGCTGCATTTTAGTTTTTTACAAGAAGAATTTATTTACCTTGTGTGAAAATTGCTGACCTCTGTTATTTTACTAACGTCTTCAAACTTTTTAATAGTTGATGCTGAAATAATGCAATCATGGAAGCTTGTGCATATTTTTAACTCCGTTCCTTAAAAACTTGGCATCTATTACAGTTTGTCTCAGCCTGTGGCTTACATTTGGTTTTGCAAATTCCATGGTGCTGCTCACACAAACTTCAAGTTCTAATGTCCTTTTTAAAATTCTCCTCTCCCCTCTTCCCCCCATGCTTCCTGTTGCATTGCCTTGTTTGAGCCTTTCCTAGTTCAAGCAGAAGTGTGACTTTTAGTTCTAGGCATAAAGCACTCAGAATTACCACCAAAACTTTCAAAAGATTGGTAGTTTCACTGATACCTCTACAGAGCTGAAGTAACCTGAGAACCTACCAGAAACATAGACAGTCTCAATAAGGTAACGGGGTCAAATGAGCTCATACATTACAGATAGGAAGAGAACAGCACATTGCATTTTTACAGATGAAAAGCTCAGTGTTTTAATGTAAACATATTGCTGTTGGATATTTTAGCAAACTATTGCAAAGCTCAAACTAGAGCAAAGTCAAAACTACTTTCAGCATGGTACAGTTAGGCCAGATGGCCACGTGTTCTTTTCTTATTTAGATGAGACTTTTCCTTTCAATAACATCTTTCTTCCTGACCTGCTTAAAAATTCCAGCGAATGAAATCAGCACAGGATTTTCAATTCTAATTGACCATGTGCAGAGGAAAGGCCAGTAGAGAAATCAGTAGGACCATTGTAAGGCACACTGCATCAATCTCTCCTTTGTCCTGAATCTTTTCTTGTATGAACTAAAATAATTAAGAATATTTAATTTATATTATTTGTACAGCAGCAAATCTAGAAGCATTCAGGCAAAACTCACAGTGAGTTCCTCTTTTAGAAATGCATGTAATAAGGAAAATGTACGTCTGGCACCAGGCAAGCAGCTACTTGACATCATTTAATGGCCAAATATGAAAAAAATACAAAACAAAACAAATATAAAACTGGAAACAAACCTCCCAAAACAAACTAAAGGAAAGAATGACCAAAAAGACTGAAAGGTGGGGCTGAATTAAAGCATGAACTGCTTTACCTTTTTTAATGAAGATAGAAGATTTGAAAGAAATGGTACTTAAATATTTGAAAAGCACATTTTAGAAGAGTCTGAAAAATATATGTTTCCACTCTTCAAAATACTGACCCTTAAAACATCTGTAATCTTCAAATGCTTCAAATTTGCCTACATAGGTTTTACCCACAGTGCATTGGTTGTGATCAGCCTCAGTTGTGTCTGTGTGATCTACATGTGAGGTACAGACAGAGATAAAAACTGTGTGTATCACATACAAACATTACCTACAGAAATACACACCCAGAGGACATCACTGCAGCCTTACCTACTATTCTATTTGCACTTAGTGAGATGCGTGTGAAGCAACATAACAATATCTGAGATTTAGCAATTAGAGTATGCAAAGGATGCACAAAGTCCTACCTACGTGTTTATGTAGCCCATGGAGGTAAAAAGGTAAGTGGGTAAAAAGAATCCTTCAGAAGAAAAGGGGGTGGGGAAAAAGACAAACTGAGAGCAATAGACAGCAAGTTTGGTTGGTGAAAGAAAGTAGCAACAGACTTATGGCTGTACTATTTTGTACAAATTCACTCCTCACAGTTTAGTTTAACACGATGCTTGAATGGTTGGTGGTTTCCTATTATCACTATAAGCTTAAATCAATAAACAACACCTGTAGAATATAAAATTTTAAAAATAGTTACAAAAATGATTTCATTAAGATAGCTTGAAGAAAATAAGGGTTTCATTAAACCTAATCATTTTTAAACTTAAGGTGAAAAATCCAGTAGAAAATTCAGTGGGCAGCAAGGCCTTTGCTATATGTCAAACATGCAGTCCAAATAGCATTTGCATGAAGAAACATGCCTGAGAGCATAAAACAAAGCACAGACCTTGGGTCTGGCCAGGCAGACATGGTAAAAGGTCTGATTTCAGCTCTCCAGCAAGATGTTTCACAGCCTTGGGCAAGTCATTTTAACTGCCTGGCTTCTCATCTACGTCACATTAGCAGAATTTAAGTTTTGAATGTGTGATTATAATTATGAGGTCAGCAATGAGATACCACAGAAAAGGATTCAGGAGAGAGTTCAGATGCTTGAAAACAACATAAAATACTAGACAGAACAATGGTCTTTTGTTTTTGTTATTAAGTGAGATCCTTTTCGGTGTGGTATTTCTACAAGATACAAAAAGACAAGATATAAAGCCTCTTTCTCAAGAGATCAATGTCATTCAGTTCTAGCTTAATTTTCTACAGTTCTTCATGTACTTGAACATTAATTTCTTATTTTTCACTAACTTGCAACAAAATATCAGAGTACAGGATAAATGGAAGATACTGCTCCATCTGTAGAGACGCTCTAGATTCAACATTCATGCAAGACCAACCACTAAAACACTGACTCCAGTGATGGCTTATTTAACAGGCTGTCCCAGGGTACCAGTGAGACAGAGCAGGTTAAATTCTGCACTGCACGACCAGAGCTCAGTCCTGGGCCCTGGACATGCAGTGCCTCTGGTGTTCTGCACCAAGGAGCTCACCTTGGAATGGCGTTGAGCACGTTGTTACTTGTAAAGCCTGAAGGCCACCTAGCAAACCACTTTCACACTCGGAGTTCAGCACGTGCTCAAAGCATCACACTGAAACAGGGCTCTAATTTCTACAGAGTCCATTGTTCTGAAAAGTAAATACCTCTGCTGGCTTCTGCCCCAATTAAACTGTGCTCCCATGTTCACCTTTCTGTTTCTACCGATGCTTCTTTGATTCCCACCACTGAACAGACCAAGTTAGAAACCCTATGGCACCAATGCTAAAAATCACTGTGCAGGAACAGAAATCAGTGAGCCTGCACTAGCCAAGAGACTTGACAGGACATCTTTAGAGGCCACCATTATGTGACTGAGCAATGGCCATGGAACTGGAAACTTTGTTTTCCCTCCCTGAGGAAATATGAGGGATCTCTGTGCAAAACAAAAAAACACCCCTGAAACATTTTCTTATTAATGTTGTCACTAATCAATATTTATGCGCAGTATGAAAGAAATACTCAGACTTTCAGCTATCTTGCATCAGTGTTGCTCACAAGATGTAAAAACTAATGAAAAAGGCAATGTGACAGAGCCACTGAACATCTCATCAGATTTGCAGAAAGGGTAGGGCAGTGAAAAGTGGCTGAGAGGAAAATACCCTGTGTGGAAGTTCAGCCTTGTGCAGTGCTCAGAACAAGGAGAGGAAGTGAGCAAAATGTGCACAGTTACCTGCAACTGATGGGCCGTGTTTCACCAGCCTGTTTTTACTGTCAAGGCTCCAGACTCTATTAGAAACACTTCTAATATATCCAGTCTTTTAAGCCATGGGATGTGGATAATGGGATCAGATAAAATGATTAAAATCAGTTTGGTCTCATGCTTTCATCTACTAAGTGTAATAGATGCAAAACTGAAAGACTTAATTGTATAATAAAAGTACAAACACCTCTTTGTTTTATTTCTGCATTTTTCAGTTTAGAGAAATTGATGAGGTTTGCCTCTGTTTGACTGAAAAAATAACAATGGCAAACAAGATGATTCTTTTCTTGCAGCATCCCAGCTGAAACTAGTTTCATCTATCCAAACAAATAAACTCAGAAGTAGTTGCAGAAAAAAAAATTATGCTACATCTCATGAGATATTTTACATAGAGTGTCTGGTTAATAAGCTTCAGAAACAAAGTCTGCTTTTAAGTAGTTGACAGAGTTCAACAACTGCCCTTCTTTTGAAGTAAAAATCTGATAATTTCCCAGAATGTCTTATCCATACATTGAGTTTGTACTACTGTTTTCAAGCATTTCTTTTTCTGCTTATTTGAAACCATTTTTCTCAGAGAAAAATTTGCAAAGGAAAGGATTTAAAAAGATAAGTCTAGCAAATGACAACAGTGAAGCAAAGCAGTTCCCAAGGTTGATTAAAAGACTTGGAAAGGGTTAAAAATTCAGATCTTTATGTAAGAATTATAAATGAAAGGAGAGTTAAAAAGGGGGAGAAGCGGGGGAAGAGCTAAGCTGCTGGTGACTTGAGTGTATTTATGGATTACTATGTCCTGAAAAGAAGAAAACCAGAGTTGTAAGATGACACTGCAGGGGTTGTCTGGACTTTTCACCGAGTGTAAAGTCTGTTTAGTCAGTGTCTTAATGCCTAATGCTGACCTTTGCCCTCTTCACTCCTCCCTACTCCAGGTGCAACATTTTTGCAAGTGCTTTAACATTATCGGAAAGTTTTTGCAGGTTTCACACACTGCCAAGTGCACGGAGCACTTTACAGATCCATTACGCCCACTCAATATCAAGGGTTAGCACATTTTTTTATCCTAAGTACACACAATGATTTGTTTTACACATTTTCCTTTATTACTATTACTGCATTAAATTAATAGAAACAAAAGCCTGTTTGTAACAGTATTTAATTTGCATAATTCTATACAACAAGCTACAAAAATAAGTGTAAGCTCATCTTGTGCTCCCCAGCACTGTGAATTATACCAGGAGTATGCAACATATGCTGGCAATGCTATTGATCTCTCTTAAATGAATTCTCTTTGCTATGGAAATGGAAGACAAAAAACAAAACCCATTGCTACAAAATAGTCAAGGTAATACAGCTCATTTTCCTCAGGAAAAAAAAATATTTCTTTTACAGTTATTAAATAGACTTGGTCTGACATAAATTTTAAAGAAAAACAGCAGTATTAGAAACTAATAATAAAAAGAGCTAAACTACATAAGGTCTGTACAATTTCAATTTTGATTTACAAAACTAAAGAGTGTATTAAATCTATAAATTCTACCATTTTCAATAATGAATGTAATGTAGAAGTACACACATAATTATTTCTGTGGGCTTTATGTTTAGTAGATGGTTGCTAAGATTTTTAAGGTCTACAATTTAACTTTTCTGAGTATAATCTGGGTACCATCATCTTCAAGAGCACTACAGAGGTTGTGTTCTTTCTGGAAAGGGTACTGTGGGCATTTCTTGCCACTGTGGGCAAGGAACCCATTTTCCCCATACACCCAATGCTGCCAGAATTCTGGCTCCTTTGGGTTTTACCTGGCATTGCAGAAGATTTTCACTGTGCAATAGCAGGTATTAAAACTCACCCTTCTCCAGTGGCATAAAGCTTACTGCAAATCCAAGACTGCCCAGTCAAGGTTTCTGCACTTTGTGATCCGGACTTGCTAACTCGCTCCCATAAAAATTAAAAACTATGATTTAGAAATTTAAAACTTTTAAATAGCTGACTGATGTCCCCACATCCCTTCCTCACTGAGGTATGCTGAGAAATGTTCATTACATTGATGGAAAAGAAAAGAGGAAAAGGATAGGTTTAAAAGAGATGAATAGCAACAGGTAGGCTTTATGGAAAACCCTGCAAGTCTAGCCACAAAAACCCAGGATAACACATCTTCTGTGAACAGCATTACTTCAAGGTGACACTTACATAAAAAAAGAGTTCAGACGAGGGTTTCTATTTAGGGAATTGCTATGACAGATATATATTTGCATCTGGACTAAAACACTTATTTTACCTGGATTATCTTTTAGATATGCTAAACAGCTATACTTCTTACAGGACACTGTGCCTCTCTAAAAGAATATTTTGGTGTTTTCCTGTGGCATTTCTAAATAAAGAATAGCTTAGTCCATCTTTATTACCTAGATACTTATAAAGGGTCTGATTTTGGGGGAGATTTCTCTTTAAAACAAAATATGGATCTTAATATAGTAGTGTAGTCCAACAGTAGGTACAGATCAAGGGGTCAAAATATTCTGGGAAGTGGGTCCTGCCTGACACAGTTCTTTTATGCTTTTCAATTTAATTTGTAACAGGGCAACTACAAGAGAGTAATGAAAAAAAAAAAAGGTTGTTTATTGCATGACAGACTATTTCTAGAGCTGGGCAGCTTTATCTCAGCACAAAGAGTGCTCCTGTTCACAGTCCAGCTGCTAACAACTCATCAACACTCCTTATTTAAGAGTAGAGTACAATTAGGAGTCAAAACTTTAAAAACCTGAAAAGTTATTACTGCAGTAAGCCATGCAACTGGATTTGATTTCTAGCCAGACTGTATCCCTTTGCTCCTGACACTGTTTACAAGACATATTTAGTGCAGGTGGTACTCTCCTTAATTTCACTGAAGGTCAAGTGTACTTGTCATAATTGTATTTTTTGCACAGCTGAGAATTCAACTACTTGTGCAGACTGAAAACAGACACTGTTTCTGCAAAGGAAACACAGAGCACTGAAGAGTTGGACTTGAAATAAACAGAATGAAGTAAATTCTCACAGTTTTCACCTACTAGTTCATCAAGATCATCACTTTTGAGTCTGCTGTGTATCAGTGGAAGCAGCCATTTGGGTCCTTCACTCCCAGAACTTCAGAATCCTCTGTCTCGAAAAGTGGTTTCATTTATCTTGCTTTAGGTGGCTATTTTAAATTTTTTTCAGGACTACAAACTAAGATGGAGGTTCTGCAATATTTGCAAATGACGGACATTAC
The DNA here is from genome assembly GCF_963662255.1 of Cinclus cinclus. Taxonomy (NCBI): domain Eukaryota; kingdom Metazoa; phylum Chordata; class Aves; order Passeriformes; family Cinclidae; genus Cinclus; species Cinclus cinclus. The sequence continues at coordinate 9,167,223 of NC_085053.1, read as the reverse complement.
AATGATTCACAAGAATAAAAATTAATAAAACTGAAATTAATCAAGATTCTAATTCAAGAAAAATTAATCACAAAAATATAAATTCATCTTCTGCTACTTTGGAACGTCAAAATCACGGCTTTCATGGAGAGACTCAGTCTTATTCTCTGTAAATTCTAAACTGATTTGTTGCAATTTTCAGATAGCAAACGAGATCTGCTTCATGGCAGAAATAGGATACTACTCTTGTGCTTTGGTTCGTTTACTCTTATGAATTATCAGTCAATCCTACATGCAATACGTGCACCTAAAATACAAAGAGTTGTCCACGAAACCTTCATTTTCCTGTGAATACTTTTCCCTCATCCTCTAGCTTACAATCATTCCTAGTGTCTTCCCTATGCATTTTACCTAAGAAAGGAAATTAAAGCAAAACATCTCTGAACTGTGCTTCATTATATTTTTTCACGTCAGTTGAAAAAAGCCATAACAAAAAAACCCCAAACAATCAGGTGTCTCCTCCTGTAATTCTTATGTAATAGTTCAGTCTTGCATAACACTTAAAAAAGTCCTCTAGTTTTCTTCAAGTAAATGATTTCCTAATATATCAGACACAAGGAAGAGAAATCACCCTTCTTTCCAGATTCTCGTCATGTCAGGACCAGAGCTCAGGTTTGCTTCAGAGCACCAGTTCACAAAAATCTAAAACTAGAGAAAGATTCCTCTTGTGAAATCCGTTTGCTGATTAGCAGCTTCTTACCCACCTCTTCTACCCCCATCCAATCTGCTTCTCTAAACAACTCTGCCCTGAATCGCTATATTCCTCTGCAAACAGCAAAGTGTAAAGACGTAAAAATTGGAACTAGTTACATAAATACACAACGTTACTCTACATATCATGGGAGTTTTTAAAATTTTATTTAAAAGCATAAGTGCAAGTAAAATAGTTCCTTTTTATGGAGCAGTTTGAAGATACAGAAATACTTTCATTAAATTGACACCAAAAAAAAAATAACATCAGGACTTCAAATCTACATTTTCATTATTGTGGAAACCTCAAAAAAATCCCCAGGTTGCAATCTGATTAGTTTCTGTCATTTCTTTACAACACAAAATAGTACAGTAAAGCAAACAGCAGAGTCTCATGAAATTTTGCTAAACCAACTTATTGGACATTGGTATTTCAAGCTGTGGGTTTCAGCTGACATTTTGTTTGTAAATCCAAGCTTCCTCTTTCTTCACCTCACTGGCAAACTTATTTTTTAGTTGTATTTATTTGCAAATATATAGTTTAACTGCTTTATTTTATGGTCAAATCCACAAAACACATCCATTTTGCGGGGTTTTTTTGGTCATTTGTATATTTTTTGTTTTGTTTTTGTTTTTTTTTTTTAAGAGGAGAAAATATCCCTCTACTATCCTATGCCAGTTTTGTACTTACATTCAGGAAATAAATTTTATACAACTTCATTTAGAGAATGATTAATCAGGACTATTCTTTCACTATCAATTTTCTAGCTGAGTTTTTCAGACTCAGTATTTAATTTGGGGTAACTGAAGATCTTTTCCTTGGGAAAAAAAAATAAAATCTATTGTCCTGCTAATGAAGGAAGTGAAACCTAAGTTACTTAAAAAGCTGATGAAGTTCCTGTCCTTTTCAAGGAAGAATCAAGATGGTTTTTGCTGAAACACTGGTTTAAATTTACACCGCTGAAAAAAATCCTGAACTGTAAGAAACAGTTCAAAGGGAACAGGGTTTAACACTGAGTGTGTATCAAAGTCATGAATTGACTTTGTAGATGCCCAACTGCATGGTTTCTCTGAGGAGATGCACACACTTGTACTTCTGTAGCAACCAGCACAGGGAAGGAATGACACTGAGCCTCATCCCTGCAGGCTCCAGTGTGGGTAAGCCTCCATCGTGTTTGCAACACACCCCTGGAGAAAGGAGAATGCTGCCTCGCATGCACAGGTTGTGAGAGCATCAAGGCCCCTGAAAGGACCAGTGGGACTGGGCTGCATTCCCAGCTTTTCATTGTATTAAGGAAAGGTCTCTACTCTGTGCTCCTGCAATTCTTCACTGATGACTAACTCACTACGTAGTGCCTATATCCTGTCCTTTTCTTTCCTTCTTTGGGATTTACACAGAACAGACAGCAATGATTTCCTGCTAGATGCCCTCAGGATTCACTGCGTGTTTTGGATGTTGCAAAGGAAGAGGAGACAGTCAAGAAAATTTGAGACTTTTATGGGAGAGGGGTTTGTGGCCTTTGGCTACAAGATCTTAATGAGCTTCCTGCTCCTTTTTTCCTTAGCTCTCTACAACAGGAGGAAGCAAGCATAACGAAGACTAGAATTGTGCACCCCTCCTTTCCAAAGATTTGTCATCCAGTAGCTTTAAATTTAGAAACTTAAATTGGCTGTCATTTTTTTTTTACTACACAAATGTAAAATAAGTGATGTTAAGATAGCATTAAAGAGAAATGTGGGGGAGACTGCTTCTCAATTGTTCTGTTTGAAAACTTGTACTTTATTTCATGACAAGCAGTGAGATTCACTGGAAAAGGCATTCTGCACTGAAAGATACTGGGCATACTGCATTATACAAGAATATTTCCAAATGAAGACCTTCTGTATTGTTTTCCATTTCCTTAAAGAAGGCCTCAGACTGTACCACCTGTCTAAACATATTTACAGTCTCTCCACACGGCTGCATGCCCAATGTAGTGGAATTTTTCTAAGGGTCAAAGGTAGCACAACTGAAGAGGTTTTGTTTTTGTTTGCTTTTTAAGACACAAGAAGATATCCATGATTTTTCTGCAAATCTAGCTGCAGATATAAATGGCTCATAAGAGATATATTTGTTAATCTAATCTAGAGATACCAACTCTCTGAGTGGCTGATCAGTATTCAATAAACTTTTGGAAAACGTAGTAGTACCTTCTGCAGTTTGCTTTTGACTCACCTCCTTTGTTCTCTGCCACACTGTTTCCACTTTTTTTTGTTTGCAAGATGTTAGTTAAGCCACAAAAACAAACCCTGTATCTCCCAGCAGACTCGCCAAGTTAATTTTACTTTTACTTCCTCATTTAAGGGGAAAAGGGGGGCTAGGGAAGAACATTTTGGATCAGGTGATACATCCATATCTGAGGACAGGAGCAAAGACGATAGATCAAACTTGCCTATAAAAAGATAAGCAATTACTGAATCACAAATATAACATATTTATCACTTGAATAAATTGCTCCAAATTTGACAGTTTCTATCTTTTCTGAAATTTCTATGTGGAGGATCCCTCCCCCATTCTCCAGGAGAGACATCTGGCTACCACTGAATGGAGTTTAATGTTTGAACATCCCATCTGGTTTCATCATGTTAACACATGATTCCAAGTCATTCAAGAAGCATGAACAATGGATATTGTATTCCATACAGTGCCATGTGGATTTAATCTTTAAAAGATGGTGGCACTGTAGAACTCAATCTTTTGGTTAAAAGTCAAAACATTTCATGTACTGAAAACTCATTTCCCACAGCCTCAGAAGCCTCACATTTTATCCTGCTCTAAGAATGACAAGGAGACAATGTCTCCCTCATATAGTGCCATTCCTATTGTTACCTACCAGAATACCTATCTTTATAAATCAAGAACACATTTCCTAAACATGACAGTTAAAAAGAAGCATTAAAACAGATTTTTTTCATGGGAATACTCATTATTTTCATACTCAAAAGACTTCCAGATTGATGAAAAACAAAAGCAGAAGTTTACTGAGGCACATGGAAGTTGGGCACTTGTGCCTTCCAGAGCTGGTAACTCTACCTTTCACTGACATTGGCAAAATCTAAAAAAGTCTCTCCAAAACAAACTGCAAGGGCTTTCCTCAACAGATCAGCACTACTTTATCTCAGTGATGCTGAAAGAACATCTAATTTCTCTATATACTCTTGAATTAAAATTCAATTTTTAGTTAATAACATTCTTTTTATTCAAACAGCTCTTTCACTTTATGTCTTCGTAAGGATAATGGACTAGTGGTCCTGTAACACTGTTCCTAATATGTTTTTTTGTATTTCTTAAAGGACACCTAGTAGGAACAAGTGTTCAATAAGTGACTTACAATGAAAACTTAATGAAAACTTATTTCAGACTAAAAGAGACTTATTTTCTGTCTGTCCTTTAAGCCACCTAATAAAAGCATATTGCTTCCTTAGAGCATTTGGGAAAATGACTGTCTTTACCTGCAAGGCTGAGAAGATGAGGAAAATATAGATATTTTGAAGGGAAATACCTTTTTAATTGAATGAAGCAGGACAACATGCTTTACATCTCTGGAAGTGGATCATGAAGAGTGACTAGTTTATCCTCAAAACTGTGAGGCCAGAGTTACAGTTTTTATATAGTAGAGTCAATGTTTTATTTAGTATCACCATTTTACCAGCCAGCCAGCTCAAAGGTTGAAGTTAGACTTGCGGATCGCATAACACCAAGAGTTTCACAGAAACACCAAAATCAAAAATGTTTATGAGGCTACTGTTGGTGCGTAAATGATCACTTTGTGTTGCCTGGAAAATTTCTTCACCTGTTTTACCTGCTGTGTTTCAGTTGACAACACCTGTCAGGAAGATAGCAGCTACGATATTGAATAAACAGGGCAAAGAAAGAAAAGATGTGCTCAAATTTGTGGAAATGTATTAATTCCTGTGTGACAAACTGGAACTCCCAGCAAAGCTGGGTTAAAGGCTAGCTCCATCAGTAGGAAATTTTTTTAAAATCTGTGGAGATCATACAGATTACTAAAACAGTGGATTATATGCACTGAACAGAGTCACTTCTAGCTGATTATGTCAGGGAAGCTACTGAACTCCCTAAATTCAGGATGAGAACAATAAAATGCAAGATTGGAATAGAGATGGCAAACTTTGCTGATTTTAACTGTGTTCCGCTGCTCCTATCACCTCTTATAAAATCATTAATGCAATAGTGACTGTGTTCATTGATGTTCAACATTAGTTTTACAGAACTAAGAGAATTTTCTGTTTCATTTGGCACTACTTCTGTCGACTCTTTTCAAGTAATTCTAGTGGAGTATTCATTCAGCACAGATTTATGCAAGCTATAGCAGACAGCCTGTGTCAGAAAGTCTTCAGAGTCTGTTTGTCTAATTCAAGTACTCTGTCTAGAAAGGCATCGCTTCTGAGTACTCAAAACCTATTCATTCAGTTCCTTATGGCAGCAGGCACAAAACACACAATACTCCTCAGTTTGTAATCCATCTGCAACACCTGATTTACTACAAGCACTTGTCATACACTGAAGAGAAACAGGGATGCTGACAAAAGGAATTTAAGGAAACTGAAGTCCTAAACTGAGTCTTCCTGAAACTGTTTTAAAAATTTATTTTATTTCTGTGCCCTTAAGCCATGGATGTCTTAAAACTTGCAAGATCCATGCCTAAAAAAAGCTAAAATCCTGCCTTCTAGAATTTAGGTAGCTAGTTAAAACTTGTTGGTTCCATATAAGTATTTTGTACTAGTGGCAAGTTTGACATCTCAGGATCCAGAATTACAGTTGGTTCTACTCACGATCAATTGCACTTAAGATGTAGCAAGAGAAATTTGAATACATAGCAAGACTTTCCCAGGGAGATAGAATTGATTTTAATGCTTTACTTCAAGATAGACTGTGCTGGCCTAGCTAGACCATATGAAATTGGTGCCAAGTGATCCTCAATCAGAGTAGCAATACAGCCATTTGAAAGGGCAGTGATACAGTGCCTGATAGAGCTTTTGTTGTTACATCACTTCTCTAATTTACAAAAATGCGTGGCATATTAATGCTAAATTTTAGTTATTGTATGGTGCAAGGAGCATTTATTTCCCAGCACATTGCATTCAGTCATCTTGTTCCTACCTATGATGTCTAACTTCTCAAAAGTAAAGCAGAATGCCTTCAAAATCTCATCCTCTGTAAGGGGAGAAGAGGATCTTAGCAGTTTGACGTAAGTTTCAGTACTAAGAGAAAACTTGAGTGGGTTTAGTGAATCTATCCACTCTTTCTGGATATCTACCTAGGTTCCACATTAAATGAAAGTTAACAGGTGGTCCTAAAGTGAAATATCACAGTGGCAGTCTGAGTTCTAACTTGGACTATGGTTATTTGTAACTCATGTTTAGCCTGACAGGAGATCTAAGTGCATTATGATCCAAATAAATAAATTTAGACTTAAATCTCTTCTTCTTTGAGTAATCTAATTCAGATATTTGTGCACTGCAGATATTTGATATCTCACTCTCTCCCTCTTGCTAACACAATCTTGTTTTCCACATATAAATGGCAAGCTGCCAATTAGGGAAGTACACATGCTGCAATGCAAAGGAAAATAAGTAGATATGTCTGTATGTATTAACTACAAGTCAGAGTATTGTCTAGTGCAGCTGGAGTGAAAAACACTCCAAAAAAGCTAATTACAACTCCAGTCTTTATTATTATAAGCAAAAGCTTTTGTGAGCTAGGGTTACAGTCCTCACTGCAGTATCTTTCTTGTTTTTAAGTCTTTGTTATTCTTTTTCCACTGATTCAAACTCTTGAAAATAAAATTGTCTCAAAGCTATTAAAACAACAACAAAAATGTTAAAGCAAGGCAATTTATCAAACTATAGTGCAAAGAATAGAATTCTCTTCATTCATTCCATCGCCTCTATGACCTTATAGCTGCTTTTGTCCATACGTAGAACACAATTCCAACATCAACGCCAGAATGACAATTAAACAAAACCTATTAGTGTAGATTGAAACATTTTTATAAGCTTCCCTAAGGAAAAACCAAGCTACTGGTGAAGCTAGCAGGACGCCCAGGCTCATCTGGGCTCCTGTTCCAGATTCAGAATGATGTAATATGAGAAACTCCTCTTTGTTTATTCCCTGAGTCCCGAGCTCTGAGAAGCTGTATTAGGATTATTCCCTTTCTTCATCCTACCATAAACCAAAGCAGACAATCTTTTGGACACTACTGCAGAGTAACAGAGCAATCTAGGTACTTCTGTGTGGTATATGATACACAGAGTTGCACATCACCCTCAAACCCAAGCAGCCGTAATTTAGATCAGGATACTGATGTTAACAAACCTAAAACCCCCCGTATTATCTCCTTCCTCTCTGTACTTAGTGTACAAGTTCTGTAGGTATACTGATCATTTATAAGCGTGCTAAAAACATAACTAAATATATTTTATTAATTCTCCTCTCTATTTAAGAAAAAGAGACTTAGCATAACTAAATTTTGTGGGCTATGTAATCTCCACGTGACTGTGCTTCATTCTCTCCTCATGAAATGCCTGGCATCTTCTTGCACTACACTTCTCAGCATAAGCTGCTTTTCTGTAATTCATAGGCCACTTCTGTACAGGGCCATTGCCATTTTTAATTTCCAAAAGCAACTATATGTGATAGAGCTCTCTGAAATGGAAAAAAAATGTGTCCTACTTTTAACTTAACAGAAAATGGCATTTTATCTTATAGCCTTGCCAGTGCACTTGCTCGTAATGTGATGTGTCACGTAGGTTGAAGTGAGTTTCTTTGCCTCAAGGATCAAGTGCCACTTCTCACCAAAAACGTAAGAAGATTTCACTTCATGTTTGACTCCTAATTCACAAGTGCAGTCTTTGAATATCGGCTTTTCTGTCAAGCTGGAGGATAGTGATTCATAAAGTTAAACTTCATGTGGAGTGGTACCATTTTTAAAGAAAACTCCTTCAGAAAACATTTCCAGGGATTAAAAGGGAATTTATAGCCAAAAAACAGACACACTGACTCCAAAATAGCTGCTTCTCATTTAGCAGTAAATCGACTATTTCAGACAGATCTCTTCATTCTTCCTAAATTTCACTGAAATTCAAAGTACAACAGGACTAGTTTTGAACTCAAAGTTTTGTGGGCTGGAAAAAGTGAGTTTTCTGCTTACCTGTGGTCATGAAATATTTATCAGTTTGCCAGTAAAAAAATACAGCAATGAATGATATACAGTGATTCATTTCTTTATGTGAAGGACTTGGTATAAATTAGCAGTCTAGCATTCAGTGGTCACATATATTCAACATACTGAGTAATGTTACTTTATCTCACCCTCATACAAGCACAACAACGTGGCCTCCCACTAAGTTATTTAGTGCTTAATGTAGTGGGCCAGAAGTACCTCAAAGTTGTTTGGCATAATTAACAACTCAAGATAGAACTAAATACAAAATTTGTGGGAAAATTTGCAAGCAATCCTACGTGCAACAGTTCCAACCTAAATAATTTCCAGTAAAGAGTTTTTAGTCCATTTTGGACAAGTGCAACTACTTATCCCAACTTTTCCAATAAAATATCTGGTAAAGCCATTTAACAAAACATAACAATGCCCTAAGAACAGTCCTCCAGATAAAGCATATTTATTGCAATCCCAGATCCAAATCTACTTTTCAAGTGTTTTAACAGAGAATTGCAATTGCTGTGAGTTATGCAAATTTATTCAGGAGAGGGGAAGTACGACTTTTGGACTTTGATTAGTGCAGTTTGGCTGAAGGGGGGAAGGGGAAGATAAATGAGATTCAGTTCTATTTTAAAATTAATTCTGCTGCCAGAAGATCCCACCATCACCAAATAGGTGATACCTGTAACAAGCCAGAGAAGATAAAGATCTTTTCAGCCTCTGCTTATGACCTAAGCTAAGCAAACGTGCAGCTGACAAAGGCACCTGAGACCCTTTTGTAGGGCCTTTGAAACCTTCATCATGGTATTGTACATATTAAAGTTGTTTCAGGCTGCCATTTTCCAAGCCATACTAGTGTGGAATTTGGTACTGATTGCAGGGGACTTCTCATGGAGAAAACTCCATGTTTCACAGGAATTCAGGAGAAGAGCATTTAACCACGGCCTTCATCTTCCATTTTAAAGCTATGAAGAGGGCAAGGTATATCCTTAAAAAAATTTAAGAAGGAAGAGGGAATGTCTCAGAGGATCTTCACATTTTTTTCTGAGTTTTGGAATTAATAAAAAATATAAATTCAAAACCTTTAAGTATTTTGAGCTACCATCAAATTTAGCGCAAATCCTTTAAGGGAAACTTCTCACTGTGAATCATGTGCTGGACTAGCTTTTGTTGGTTTTTAACACCAGGAAGTTGCCTCCCAAGTTAAAATGCTGGTTTGTTCATTGCAGCATCATTAAGAAAATACTATCCAACAAAAGATGTAGCTATTTCTTTACAAAGACAGTACCATTAAATTAGAAATGTTTATATGATTAAAAGAGAGACACACAAAAATTTAACAAATATGTATCTTCCTTTATCAAGTGGAAGCCAAGTACATGGCATCATGCTTGGGATTAGAAGGTGGAGGATGACCAAAATTTCTTCTTTCAACGGGTTCTCATCAAGGGTAGAGATCTCCAGATTAAAAACAATATCAACAACCCCCACAAAAGCCTCTCCAAAAAACGAACACCAGTAAAATCTTAATGCACACTATTTTATAGACTTCAAATCATTCTGGTACTTTAGACTGTTGATTTTTTCTTTACACAATTTTTTACAGAAGGTTCTCTACACATTTTAAGGCAGAAAGATCAGTGTAACACTTTTTAAGGAATGAATATGCAATTCTGCATCGTTTAGTGATTAGGAGGAAAAATGGTTTCAACAGTCAATCAAAAAGAGTAACAAAAGGAACACAAAGAAGTACAAAAGTGCTTGTCTTTGCAGACAGAAATTTTGTCTAGAAGCATTCAAAATGCCCAGTCAAAGCACTCTTCTTCAATGTCAGAACTCAGTGTCATGAGGGAAAACATTTCTGCTGGATAGAGAGTGATATAAAAGTTTTCCTCCTTGTTGAAAAGAATTACAATGTCCTGTTGAAACCTCTGCAAAGAGCCAAGACCACTGGGCAGGCTGTAGCATCTGCACAGCAGCAGCACTGCCCAGGCCATGCACTGCTCTGCTGCCTTTAGTGGTGCAACTCATGGTGGAGGAACCAACAAAAGGCCAAACAGTTTCAGCCAGCCAGAAGCACCCCCAGAGTGTCCCAGCCATGGCCTTACTGCAGCTGAGAAGCAGATTGAAACTCTGAAAGTGAAGCAAGATGGAGAAGAAACTTTGACAATATAACCTGCTTTAACTTGAAGGCAAGAAGCATTTACATGTAAATGTCCAAAAATGCTAATTAAATTAGCAAAATAAGTATTGTATGCCTTACTGTTTAAAAAAACCCCAGGACTAACTGCATACACCAAAATATTATTTGATGTATTATATACTTATGAAACAAGTTTGCCATAGCTGTCCCACTTTCTGTAATGACTTCAGGGAGGAAGTACTGTACAGAGCCTGGCAAAAGAAGGGTAAAAGTTGTTTAACAAAACTCCCTTCCTATACCATACCTGAAGGCTTCTACTACACCTATGCAATAATATAGTGTAGTAAAAAATTAGAACTTTAAAAAAGTAAAAAAGAAAAAGCACTGAATACTTAAAAATGAAAACAGTACTTGTTTTTTAAGAGAATAGAAAACTATCTCCTTTCAGGGGAAAAGCAGTGGAAAAGGAAAGCATCACTGTCTTTTGTTCTACATCCCTATATGCTTTATTATAAAAAAGACCAAAAAAACATTTCTTTAACTGGTCACTTTAGGCCACCTGGGAGAAATAATGCTTCTGGAAAGGTGCAGTCTAATGTAGCTACAAAATCCTTTATGAGAACATTTAAGTAAAGAAATAAAAATCCTGTTTCATCCTCTCATATTTCTATCTCCTGGCTTTTCAAAAAATACAGGTATCTGTGTTTAAAGGAGTGAGAACATGAGGCACATTGATTTAGTGAGCCTGAAATTAAACTAGGACATCAAGAAATAATAGTGGCAGGTATTCCCTTACTCCTCTGCTGCCAAAAAAAGATGCAACTCTGCTATTTCTTCCTCTGATTACAGTGGTGCATTTCTAAAGGCTGAAGAAGGCATTACAAGAAATTTTACTCTTCTTCCCCTCCCCCCCCATTACTGTTCTGTGTAAAGCAAAACTCTTAACTTCCAGAATCTGCATGTGAAGTATTGAAATTTCTCTCCATTTTCGACTCCCAATGACTGCCACAATAGTGAGAGCACAGTGAGGACTCTCAGGACATTGCCCCTCCTTCTGAACCCCTTGTAGGATGCAGGACAGAAAGACTTGGGAGAGCCAGGAGGCCTCTCCACTCTACAGCATCACTGATATAAATACAGCAGTAACTGCGTGTCCCTTTCAAAGATCTTTTCTAATGTTAGCAGGTATCTTCTGTTCCCTATTTTGCAAAGAAGAAACTGAAAGTCTAAACCTCTTTTTAAATTGAATCTCCAAAGTGAACACCATTGAAAATTAAATGCCTGAATTCAAATATCCTATTGGCTATCCTTGGATTTTATTACCTGGTGGCAGTTCAGAACAGTTTTTCTATTTCACTTCTGTTTGGCTCCTTGACAGCCTGGAGAGCTTTTGCACACAGTAGGCCAAACTTTCCAGAGGCAGCCAATAGCAGTCATGTTAAAAGGAAGTTTGGGGCAAATTCTTTAAGTCTTAATCTGTCTGCTTGCTTCTACTTTAACACCTTTACAGCAATTTACAGAATTTTCACCCATACAATCATTATTTAATTTAAAAGGAGGGTGAACAGGAATAGCTGCTTCAAATTGTATGCCAAAGTTTATTGCTTAAAAAAAATAAGCAGAGCTTGCAAACTTCTATGAATTAAAGGGATTTTCAAATACTTCCTACAGTAAATGTAAAGTACCAAAAAAATAGATCCTTAACATATTTATATAATAGCCTGGAATGTAATTAGAAACTTTGATATTTGAAGTTGAATGAAAATTAATTTTCATTTACTTTATTCTAGTTAGGTTTATTATACGGAGCCTTTTGTTGAATCAGAAATAAATCTCTACATATAAAGTAGACAATAGTTAAAAATTATGGAGAAGGGGTGTACCAGGTCCAATCACAGGCACACACAGCAAGAAAAGTATGCTAAAAGTAATTTTAAAACCTACAGGACAAAAAGAATTATTGTATGAAAAGGTGAGGTATAATCAGAGTACCTACAGTTACTTTGAACCTTGCAACTTTAACAGAGTAGGGTTTAGATAATCCCTTATCAAAAAGGGTTTTCATTCTTTTGGAAAAAGGCACAAGATGATCCTTGCAATACCACATAAAATAAACAGGAAATCTAGATAATATCCTGGAAACTGCTAGTTATAAGGAGTTCCACTTGGAAACTATGTACTGCAAGATTAAAGATAGCAAAATTTTGCTACCAATACCTACCTAGTCCTGTTCAAGCTGTAGCTTTCCATAGCAGCACCTTTTAGATTAAACTGAGGTAATATCAGGAATCGTACTCTACATTAGCCTAGCATTTACTATAGTCATTAATCTCTCTGAAATATGCATTTAAACAACCTACATGTACCAGTGCACACAGCTCTGGTAATGTATAATCTGGCAATTCAAAGAATTCAAACTGTTCACTGATGGATCACCTTTCTTTCTAAAAGAAGCACCCTAAACATGGAAATTTCCTCCTTTTTTAATGCAAAACCACATCAAAAACTGAATACAAAGATCAGGCTCAATATAAGAATATTTTCTGGGATATGACATTGAAGATACCCGAGTTTGGTATTAAAGAGACTTGCATATTGTTTCCTTTTTAATTAGAAAAATTTCTAACCCTATATACTGCACATAACAGATCCAGACAAATGATTTTAAAAGGTCCAAAGTAAATGAAAAACTAATGCAATTTTATTGACAGCTTTGCTGTGCAGGGTAACTTTTTTGTGGTAAAGAAAATGCCCTGTTTCCACAATAAACTTCATTGGGAACTCATGAGTTATTACAGCTCTGAGCTAGGAAAAAAAACTTGGTAAAATACCTTATAGGTACCCTGTAAGTGCACCTTCAACAGTTGTCTCTGACTTTTCCCTGTTACAATAGGTATTTGAAGTGACAGCTGAGCTATTTATTTTCAGTAAGAAGCCAAGCACTTGTGTCAAGTAGCACCACATTCCACAGGTTGTCTCATTTAAAAGCTCTAAGTCTAACTAGATATTGGCATGCATGATTCAAGGGGACAGAACTCAGTGCTTAGCAGGGGAGGGAAAGGCATTTAAAAGATAACAGAAATCCAATTATGAACTATGAGAATACAGAAACTCATTGAGGAAAATGGGAGAAGGCTATGCTTAAGGTTAGATGCATGTGCTCAAAAATCTCAATCAGTCAACAATAAAAGAATAACTGCCAGGAAACATTTTAGCCTGACAAGGTATTGTAAACAGCATGGTCCTCTTTTTGGATATAGTCTGTTGCTTTCATAGTACAAGCTACAGTCAGTGGAGAAAGTTATGGAATACAGTGTTGGGGTGTCTTTGAATTTACTGAATTCCTTCCAAAATGCCTTATGGTGGACTATTTAGTATTCATCACCATGCTTCTGTGGAGCAACGACTGTTAATCTTCTAAAATATACAGAAAAGGAAAAAACATCAGCTCTACAAACAAGCTTATTTTGTCCTGTCTTTCCATTTTTAGCAGAAAGTCCAACAGCTCACCTACGAGGGGAAATGAAACAGCTAAAGCAGGAATTTACTGTCCAGTGTATCTAAGAATCAGTGAAACAAATTCACTTCTCTTTTCAAGGTCAGCACCAAGATGACAAACAGTCTGTATTACACAGTTGTATCATATAGTCAGCATGCCAGACGATGAGCCCATAATTCAACAAGCCCAGACTAAAGGTCCAGCACAAACACAGAGCTAAATGTGCTTCCCAGTACTTCTGAATATTTCATTCAGTCATTGCTGCTCCCTAAGAAAACAACCAATCCCCCAGCCACACAGAAACATCCTGCTTTTCCTGCACCTCCAACCTCCCCCTCCAGTGTAACCCGAAAACCAAAGAAATCAGAAGTACGGCAGGCAAGGGCAAGGCTGACTTTTTGCCTGTGCAATGTGGGGTTACTGAAATGAACTTAACAGCTCAGTGAGATAAATAGCACTGCTCTGGTTTTATACTGCTGCAGAAGAGATGAGGGTCTAACTCCCCTTTTGTTGTTTAACTGATTTTAAGGAGAGGAATTGGGAGGGGGAGAGAAGGGTTTCCAACTACTTTCTGAAAAGGTATCTTTGAAGGGAAAATGCAATCTTCAGAAAAGAAGAAAATTGAAAGCTTTTCCTCAAGTTTCCTTTCATTTCTTATCTTCCTAAAATATATATATACAGTTTGTTCCAGGAAATGTCTGAAATGCCTTCTGGTAGCTTTTAAATAAACATGAAAATCTCCTTTAGAGTTCAAAGAATTTCAAATAATGACAGGGGAAGAGTTCTTGGACTGTAACATAGATGTAAACAAAGGTCACCAATCACTCTCAATAATTAAAATGCATTATCATTACTTTTTGACATTTAGACTGCTATATCATAACTGAATTAGACATGAGCAAAGCTCTAATGTGCCTCCACAGTGATCTTCTCCTGTACACTAAAACCAACAGACCTCAGCTACATTTCTCAGCCAGGAGCTAATGTTTCTGGGTACACGTTACTGTTTCTGTTTCATTTGTCAGTAAAGCCTTATTTACTTGCTTCCTGTTATTAATTATGGGAAACAGGATCTCTTCAAACTGTAGGAGAGGCTCTTTTAACTCCTGTCTAGACTTTGCAAGACAAAATATTGATGAGTCCTTTAATGTTTGTGCAGTGACACAATCTGAGCAAAAAAAACCCCCATCGTTACCTCAAACAGCTTAAGGCTCCTTATCACACATTCACAAAAAAAAAAAATCCTTTAAATCACTCGGGCTCACATCCTTATTGTTAGTCACTGAAGTAAGGTTTCCTTTCATAGTTGGATACTTTCTTCATCTGTCACACTGATTAATTAACATCTCACAGTATGAGCCCTGAGCTTAAATAGCCCACTGAAACGAGAAGGAGAGATCAACGTTAATATTCCATAAAAAGCTGAAGAGGAAAAATGCTTTCCTTAATATGAAGGGATCTGTCTTCTAATAATAATAAAAAATTTAACTAATTTCTGTTTGGTTACATTACATGAGGAGATGAAAGCACCCAGATTGCAAGAAAGGATTAGGACTAAAGTTAGAGAAGACTTCAGCATTTTAAATTAAACTATTGGTTGGAAACAACCAAGTCTTGAACATCAGTGGAATTATTTTCACCATCATTAAGAAAAGCCAGTTTATCAACACATAATGAACAAATCTATAAAAACACAGTACCATTGCCTGTAAAGATCTATGGGGAAAAGGCATGCAATTACATTAAATGGAGAGCTGCTAAAAGCTTAAAGCTAAAGCTGGTTTTAGCCAAAGCATTTGTTCCCTCACACACACCTCTTTCCCAAACTGTTACAGTCCAGCAATTATATCAAGAGTTTGACTTTCAACAACTGCAAGTTCTCCCCTTTTTTAAGCCCCACCAGTACTGCTGAGTAGGCAAAAATTACAGATGCAAGAAAAGCTGACAAATGAGTGCAAGGGCCCTCCTCTCCAGTGCCTCAACAGTCAGAGCCCCTGCCAAAACATGCCTGAAAGCTAGTGAGGAGACAAAGACACAAAGATTCCATTTTTTTCAGGGAAAATAGATTTCATGTAGAAACTACTAGGGAGAAGAATAGCACACTGGCATGTGTGTAATCTCAAAAGCAGAGCAGGAATGAATGTTTCAAGAAAAAGTGAAATTATATTTGCTTATTGAATAAGCTCAAATAATGCTATTTAACACGCAGCTCTTTTTAAACTGCAAAGTGCTACAGGGGATAGGAGAGAGAAAGCTCCCATAAACTCAGAAAAACATTTCCACTCATGGAGAAGCTTCAGTTTAACATGATCCAAGCTAAGAGTTCACTGCTGTTATTCTAAATCATCTCCTGGTAGTGCTGTAGTATGCAACCAAAACAAAGAAAATCCAGCTTTTTAGCTCAAATCTGTTCAGCTGTGTTTACTACTAAAAGATGCTTCCCCCCAGGGTATCATTAATAAAAGGTGCAATGAGTTTAAAAGCCTGGCACCTAGGCACATCCAAGTTTTCAAGCTTTTCATAACAAGTTTACCACTTTCATGACTGGCACCCCTCACTGAGCTGGAACAGGTCTGCCTCTGAGCAGGGAGAGCAGAAGCGAGGTGAATGCAGGCAAGCAGAGCAGGAGAAAAAGCAGCAGGATTTCTCTTCTAAACTAGTCAAAGTTGGGGGAAAGTCCAATTTATGGTGGGAAGATTTGAGACAGGTTAGGATTCTCACCAATTGAAAAATAAAAAGGGTATTCACAACAGCATATAAGATTAGAAACTATTGCTTCAAGTGTGATTCCAGTCCCTTAGGACTCAGTGGCAAAAGAAGCTACTGTTAAAAATAACAAAAGCTCACACCAGACAGGCAGTTTAGGAAGTAGAAGTGTAAAATGGAGTTTTAGTTATCAGAAAGGTTTTCAAAGTGCTCCCAGCTCTGATAATTAGTGCTCATTAACATGCAGCATTCTTACAAACTCTCTGCTTATATTATACCTTTTCTTTGTCTTATGGGAAGCTGCTTCTACAGAGGCACTCAAATTCAGCCAAAGTCTTACAGTCTTTCAGCAGAACACTAAGGCAGTACAAACAGAACACAGAAAATGTTATATAATAAACATTCTAAAAATGTGATTAATGCCCTGAATAGACAGGTTTGTGATTGAGGATAAACAGCTGCTGAGGGCACTCTAAAAAGACCCCAAGGGCCCTCTGTCTTGCAGGAAGAAGCACGGGCAAAGAGCTCAGCTCTCTGCTGGGCTCACCCTCTCCTCACCCTCAAGCTCCTCTTCCTTCATCATGAGGATGTGGCACATTTCTGACTCTGAGCCCAGGTGCTGCCTCTCTTCCCTTCTGTCTGCTCCTGAAGACTGCCAAAAGACTTAAGAAAGAAAGGGCTGGTAATCCTTTGACTAACTAATAAATCCCCTTCAGGATAGCAAGGGTGATTGTTACACAGGCACTAGGGATAGTCCAGAACTATTTAGAAAACAAACAAACAATCAAACAAACAAAACAAAACAAACAAAAAAAAACACCAAAACCCAACCCTATTTTCCAAAATACACCTCAGGTGAAGTACCAGGAACATCAGAATACTTAAACACTGCCCATTTCATTACAAATCCACATTTATTTTTCATTACATTTCCTTACATTCCTTTGGCTGACCCCACTAACCTCCCACTTGCTAAGTCTAGGCATATTCTTACACTTCATAGCCAATCAGTATCTAAATTGTTTTGGGGTTTTTAATGCATTTTACCATCCAACCATCACTCAGCCCTTCCTAAATGCAGAGCTGTGTCCATTTGGTCTCCATTCTCAACCAGAGCAAACCAGCATTTTCATTCTGTTAGTACAAAGAGATCCTAGATATTATCTTGCTGCAGAGATGAAAAAGTCTGAATCTCCCACTCTGATACACCTACTGACACATTCCCCTCACTTCAAATTCTCATAAGCTGAATCCCAAACACTTCCTCTACCCCATCCACCCTGAAAGAAGAACTGCTGCACTTGTACACATGGATCAAGAGTAATATGACTGCCTGATTTCCAGGAATATTCCAAGATAAAAGAGATTTAGTTCTGAGGTCAAATTCTAGAAATGCTAACAGCAGAGCTATATGAAGAAGAAAAAAGAAAAAGGCAGCAGTTAATAACTTAGCTAAGAGAAACAACAGAGAATGCAATAAGATTTATGAACAGTTGCAAACATGCTTTATCTTATACAGCTGGTAAACTCATTCTTCAGAGTATCACTACAAAGTAATCTTTACAGAGAAAACTCAAGTTATATCAGATTATAGAAAGAATGCAGCAGTGAAAAATATTATCGCTTGATTTCACACATGTTCCGTCACTCACCTAACACTATCCCTATCTAAATACTTGCAAAGATTACTTGAAAATCAAATGTTACCATTATTTCAACGCATAGAAATGGTTGAAAGTCAACATGAAATCTTGCATCTGTGTCTGATGTCTGTCGCTGCAACTGAGCTCAGTGTAATGGCCGCGTGTCCAGGCAGCGTGTGGCACCGGGCTCCAACAGGAAGGAGACTTATGTTTGACTTGGCACTCGTACAGCATAGGTCTTTAGCATGAAATTTATTAGCATTAATGGGCATTGTGTAATTAAAGCAGCGTGCTTTAATGCCCTGAGAGGTGATGGGGCTTTTTTCATGTCCTATAAAATAGACAAATAAAAAATGTGAGACTTTTTAAAGCTATTCAAAGAATTCAAATGTGCATGTTCCTCCATTAATCATAACAGAGAAGGCATAGCTGAACAAGATGGATCCGAAATTCTCAAAATGTCTTCCATGAAACCACAAGATGGTTAATACTAGACACCAGGTTTTTTGAGAACATGCTATGTAATTACAGTATTTTGCAAGGCCACAAGTTCTTCAAAAAGTAACCATTAGATCACTGAAAAGTATAGATTTGAAAAAGATATTTTTAGATCTAATACACCATACTTACTTGGTACTAAATTTGTTTAAAGGAGTCAATTTTAATAAAGTGGCTTTGAGAAGCAGCTCAAATATTGTTACTTGAGCCCTGGCATTTTCTTTCCTGAATGACAATTTAGAAGGCTTTGAGAATCCCATCACCTCACCCACTGGACTTCAGGGACAGGCATTTATGTAGTTCCTCATGTGCTTTTAAATATCACAGATTGAGACTGGAATAATATTCAGAGCTACTAAAAAGGTGCAGGAGTGGTACAGGTTTCATTAGGATTGGTGCATGTCAGCAGTAAAGATCAGACTATTACCTAGACCTGTGTTTCAGTAGTTAAGCAGGATTAATTTTCTGGAAGAGAACATTAATTCAGAAGTACACTATGGGGGAGAAAAAAGCCAACAACAATAGCAACACAGCTCTAGTATTTGATTTTTCAGAAACTGATCTTGACAACTGATCTGTAGCACTGCAAAACAGTCCTGGAGCTCATTTTCTGACAATTTTTTGTTGTTGTATATGTCTGGTTGATCCTGCATGAACAGCAAGTCAGAACAGCATGGAAAAAAATTCCACTGATGTAACTATTTATGATGTTTAAACTATTGAAACTATAAGCCTTATTGACAGTATCATGTCACATCGTAATATTCTGAATCATCTAATTTCACTTGGAGCTAGCTTGAAGCAAAACTTACTTTATCTGAAAATCTGAAGAAAATGTTAGTACAGATTGTACAAAACCACTAAGACCTTTAAAGTGACACTAGCGATTTTTCCTTGGGGAATGTCAAGATCAATTCTTGGCTGATCTATTGGACATATCCTAAAGTATCAAACAAAACTCTCTATTTCTTTGTCTTCTAGACAAACCACCACAGAGCTTGCAGACCAGCAATGAAGAGAGCTGAGGGCAATTTGACCAACATCATCTGTGTCGGTTCCCCAGAAGTCAATGAAACACGTAATTGGGTCTCCAAGGTACATCCCAGAGATTAGTTGCTATGCTATTCAATTAGTAAATGATTAAAACAAGATGTTTTCTTCGATTACATTACAATACTGGTAGCAGGGAGAGCTATTACCTTCCATGGAAGAGTCTACCTTCCAAATTACGCTGTTTATTAACACATCATTAACAATGTGCCACCTCAGCCAAATGATCAGTGGTCTCAGGTACAAAGTAAAGATCATTACAGAACTCCACCACCTGCCTCATTTGAGCAAATCAAGTAAGTACATCTGAATCACAGACTGAACAAAAATATTCAAATGCTAGTTTTCATCTTCAGCTTTGTGGCTTTTTTGCTGAGCCCATAAGTCTTCTTCTGAGGAATCGACAAAACCATGTGAAGATAGTGTTAAATAGAGAAGTTCTTGAAACTAAAACATTTTTCTTTTCAAAAGAACAGCACCCCAGGTAAATGATGCCTTTTAATACACCACATGAAAATTTCAATTATGGAAATCATTATTCTAGGCACTATGTGCCATTTTATATTCCCAGCAGGATGTTTTTCATCTCATCAAGAGTTTCTAAGGCTGTTTGGAGCTCCTGTATATGCAAAACACATTTAAGGGCCCCCAAGAAGATCTGTTAATTAAAAAGCCTAGTCAAGTGGTCAGACAGACTGGAACTTGAGGATTATAGGTAAGAGGGATGAAATGAAAGCTTGGAAATTATAATTTCTCTGTCTGTGGTAGCAGCCAAAGCAGCTGTTATAAACTGGGCAAATTAAAGATGTGGCTGACTAAGCCAGCAGTCTGGAAACAAGACCTTACAAAAACATAACAGCAAGTCCTCTGCACCCCACTTTTAAAAAGCCAAAAGTGCTGACCGTTTCTTCTTTACTCTCTCTCTTCCTGTTATTCTGATCTGTCACAAATATCCTCCAGCTGGTACCCTTCCAGCCCTTGTTCACCAGTTCTAGTTTCCCACCCCCATCTTAGGGAGTTAGTAGTAATTCCCAGGACTGTGGACAAGTGCTCCATAGTGGGAGTAGTCAGCAAACAAGAAAGGACATGTTTAAAAGAAGAGCAGGTGAAATAACAGAGTTGAAGTTTATTCTTTTTTTTTTTTTAATATGAGAGTTATCCATCCATGTAAAAGCAGCCTTCTCATAGTGAACAATATTAACCATTCCTTGAGAGCTATTTCATCTGCCCAGTACAGTCAGCATCTAGGTACAGAAAGGCCTCCAAATATAAAAGCCAGATTGTTACCACACTTTCCTGATACATTTATTTGCTTGTAATTGACTATTTTCAGGGGGGAAAACCCAAACAATCCAACCGTTTTTCTTTCTACATTTTCTAGTCTGTTTTCACAAATATTTTTAAATAGGCTAAAAATAGTTTTGCCATGAGCTACTGAGGCTATACATTTTTCTATATCAGAAGGTGATGAAGGATCTATGAATTACTGTATAAATAAGTAACTTAAAGAGTAAAAGCCATCCCAAAGCCATCCCAGAACAGCCCTTTGTCTTTTCTCAAGGGCAGATACTAACTTCCTTTTAGAAGCAGAATAAACATTAGTTGCTTTGTTTAGACAGCTTTTGGTCAGCGTTGCCAAACTAGAATTTGTCTCAATTTATATTAACGTAAACCTGTGGCTTATTTTTTTATCTCATTTTATACATCATGAATGACTGTCTCCTAATCTATTTCCTCTATGTCCGTTTGTATTCAAGACAATCTCATAATTTCAGATTTGTGGTAGATGAATTTCTAAGTGTTGCCATTTCAATACTACACTAACAATACTGTTAATAATATTATTGCATTGAAACACTGCATCTGATTTGAGGCACACTTCAAGCCCTTTGCAAACAATTATTCATTTAAATACATTAGAAAACTGCTTATGAGATTCATACTATAAATCTTTAACAGACACAAAATTGATACAGGCAAGCTGAGTACTCCATTTTTTATCAGAAATTAGTTTTAGGTGGCATGGGGCCTTTGTCTGATGCTTTTACCTGAAACAAATCAATTGCCATTTTGCATTTTCATACAAGTCTAAGAGCATGAGAGAACAGAAAAAGAATTTTAAAGGTTAAAGCCCATATTCAGTACAGTCTCTCCCCCGCCCCTCTGTTACAGTAGGTATTTGAGGAGGTTCTTTACATCTCCTCCCACACAGTTTCTCTGCTTCATAAGCAGAAAGCAGCTGCTGGTTCTTTCAAGTCTAGCGGTTAGTTGACATTTACCAATAGTTCATCATTTTCATTCTACTTTAGCAAGGAAAAGACCTAGAATATCAGTTTCAGAGGGTCAAAGTCTTGACATTTCTAATTCCTCCATACCCCAAACTGGAGGGGCCTGCAGCCAAGGTTTTTGGTGCAACTTAAGGAAGGGACAAAAACAACACTGTGAATGAGCACAGAGAATAGGACCAATGGGTCCTGGCTTTCCTGTTAAAATTCTTTCCCCCGAAAAACACCTCAGTGCAACTCTTGACCAGTAGTGCTGATTTAATTATTTCCTTTTCAATCCCACTTTCTAAAAAATTGCTGTGTACAATGTTGGTTACACATCTGACTTAACAAACTTGGCAGCATTATTTAAATACCGCCATAGAAAAAAAAAAATCTTGCATATATACCTATGATACGATGCTTTAATGGTAGAGATGGGAGGAATGAGAAAGACGTAGGAGACATCACAAAAAACACTATTTTCCAGAGCAGGAAGAAAAAAACGAGCTGAAACGTACAAAGAAAGATGCTATGTCCTGCAAACACTGCCTGGCACACTCATGTGAAAGGTTTAACTCAATTTAACTCCCCATCCAGGCACAGGAAGACACAGGTTATGACACAGTCCTGATGTCTGACTTTGCTCCCAGATAAATGCACTGATACGATGCTGTTTAAGTTTTGTCGTTCTGCAATTTATCTTGAAAATAATGAAAATTATGATTTGTTAAATGCATGGAGTTATTAATCAAAATACAGATGAAAAATAGTATTTTCCTAGCCACTATTTCAACAACAGGATACTCTTGCTAAAATTATTTTCAGATTTGCAGGTATTTTGAAATCATAATTAACAAAATGTAGTCAGAGATGGCTCTCTTTAGGGCAAGTTTAAAAGCAAGGGAGTCAGGAAAACAGAGGTGATCTGATAAGAAAAATTCCCCCCAAATCAGGAGGTAAAAAATGCCATACTTGTAGTTGTTAACAGCCTGCTAAAACCCCCAGTAAACCTAAACTCAAAAGTCAGTTAGCTGGTAAAAACTGTGTTTATGTCATGGACCTTTTCAGAGGAAAAATCCAGAGTACAAAAGCCTTTTATGTGATGATATTTACTAACAAAGTGTTTTAAAAAGGTAACATTAACAGGATTGCTATAGATGCAAAAAGGAACTTGGAACGTACAATTACTGGATGACTCCAAACTTTACCTAATGTGTTTAAAGCCACAGAAGTAAACCATCCCAGAGAGTTCAGCACACAGTGCAAGAAAATGCCATACAGTTTTTTCCAGGTGTAGGTTAGGACATTTGATGACAGATATGACTAAACTGGGTTTCTTCTTCCTAAATCAAGGCTTCCATGACTGAACATCACAGAGGCAGTTATAAAAGTCATACTGGCTCACAACAACTGCAGGAACTCAGTAGTGCAGCAGTTTGCTGCACATATGTTAAACAGGCAGCACTAAAAACAGTAAAAACAGGTCAAAGCAAAATGAAAAAGTACTTGAAGAATTTCTAATACATCAATAACAGAAAAAAACATGGAGACAACCTTTTCTGCAGGTCAGCAAGCTAAAAGCAGTAAAAGAAAAAAACAGTTAGCAATAATCCACACCCAATAGGTCTTGAGCATTACTTCCTTTTATCATGTATTGCACTTACAAGGCACTAGATTTTTCTAAACAGCAACCAAAGCATACTTTCAAGTCCATCCAACAAACATCTGAATGACACAGTAGATATTTCAAAGACCTCAAACATACACACCAATGGCTACCTCTTGTTCCCTTGAATTAAAAGTGAAGAGTAGCTTATTTGGAAAGTAGAATCTAATTAAAAATTTTCTTTTCTAAAGAATAAAAAACAAAAGTACGAATCTTTAAACAAGGTGGAAGCTCAGCTGGAGATGGACTGCAGTGTCTGTTTCTTTTTGTAAAGTAGTGATACAGAAACACATTCAAAATGACATTTAAGTGGCAAACATTAAAACATGAAGTACTAAAAATGAGGATCATGGGAGCACGATCCAAGGACCACCTTTCTTCCCTCACTGGTAGAAGCTGTAGGGAAAATCAGCTATACCTGTATGCAAGTACATAAAAAGATCTGCCGTATCTTAGCACGCATGCTTTTAGATACACATTTGACTGATTTCAATTAGCATCTGTACTTCAAAAGAGATGATATGTAATAGTCAGAGCAGTTAACATTTTTTTCATGTTTCTGTATGAATGGAAAAGAGATACAGACATATCAGACTGATTATTTTATTTTCTTCCATAGAGTCCCTGTGGCTTTATGAAGAGGATGTTCCCCACCCCAAACTTATTTTCTTCTGTTTGGGTTTGAATTTTTTAAAGAAGCCCTCACATTTTCAACATTAGCTCTAGTTTTTCACTATGGATAAATAAAAGAAAATAAGTACACGTACAGGTGCACAGACAGCAATGTGTTTCTTTACAATACTCAGTAGAATAAACACAAGAGTTTTCCATGGCTCCAGAGCTCTTCAGCCACAGCATCCTCCTTACATACACATACAGTTACTTCAATTTCATTACTAAGAGTGAATTATATACTTTTATATACTAGACAACATGAACAATGGATCCTTGCCTTACTGTTAAGGCTGATCAGAAAATAATATTCCTTTCTCAGAGAGGTAAAAAGATTTCATTAGTTTTACTATTAAACTAAAGAGAGGTATGTCTAAGTTCTTTCAATTTTCTTTTGGGAAAAGGTACTTATAAAAGAAGGAGGAGGGGAAAAAGTAGGCAGCACAATCCCTTTCCAGATAGGTAGTTCAATCATTAAGACTTTCATACAAAGTATCAGAAATCCAGGTCTCCAGGCCCTTCTCCAAGGACTACAGACCTTTGGTGTTCTGGAGGCACACCAAAACACCAGGCCATCAACCCTTCTAGGGCAGCAAGGGGGCTTTTTTTCCTCTCCTCATACAAAATGCTTTCCCAGAAGAACATTGAAATATTTATTTCTTCCAAACCACCTGCATTTTCCCCACAGAGGAAAAAAAATATTTAAGTTTTCAACCAGATCTAGTTACAGTTCTGCATAGAACTGCAGTTGCAGGAGAAAATTAACAGAATGAGAGAGGAAACAAAAAACCCAACACCTTCTTCTATAAAGTTCTACTAATACCTTTAATCATATTACAAGCTTAATGCATTACATTAATTTTTTAAATTAACACAGTTGGAGTTTTAGATCAAACGGAGAAGAGAAAAAATTGTGAACCAACAAAAGCATGTTATAAAACACTGCTGTTCAAAACAGGTCAAGTATTTTCTTGTGCTTGAAGACTAACAAAGGGGTTTTTCCTTAAGGCAGTCATTAGGTGTTTCATCTTTATTTTTGTTACTTTTTTTTTAATGGTAAACTATAACTTCTACTCCTCTATTAAATACATTCTAATCTGTATTCCCAGGAATAGCAATTTTCTTAAGACACTTTTGTTGCCATTAGTTGTGATAGGATTGCTTTCTCTCATGTTTGCATTTTGCAGACCACAAGCCTCAGAAGATCACAGTGGAAGAAAGACCCTTGGCCAGCCCACCCTGTGGATATGACACCAAGTACAGCCCAGTTTGGTACTCATTCCTCTCTGAAGGAGTTTCACATCAGGTAGTAGAAGCTAACTTATTTCTTTGCTGTTGAATGACTACTGGCTGACTGGTTTTTTTTTCCCCCAGCCTTCCTCCGTTAGGCAAAATTCACATTTTAATAATCTGGAGAAACTTTAAATTGTTGTTGTCCAAGGGCCACAAGAAGATGTGGCCATTCCACCGAGTCTGGGGGAAGAAGGAGGCTGGTTCTGGAGACCCCCACACCCTCCCTTTCTCACAGAGCTAAGCGAAGTCCATTACAACTGACAGGGCATGCAGAACTCAGGAGAGAGGGCTAATTGAGTTTAAAAGCTGTGTAGCTGCAGCCTCATTTAGGAAATGCCTCCAGGCTTGCTCAAGAGTTTAGTAATAAACCTAGACCACAAAGAAAAATGAATGTTCAACTCTACATGCCCAGAAGGGAGAGAAGATCCTTTTCTCCACACTCCTAAGCCCATGTTGTTAGCCCCTCCAATCCTTCTCCCACAAAGTAGGATTCCAGGAATCATCTCCACTTTTCTCATCCTGAAGGCAGAACTGCATAACGTTAACAGTTTTGATAATCTTGATTACAAATTTCTATTACAATGAAACATCAGTATCATCACATGAAATCAAGAATCTGTCTTGCTACATCTTGTTAAAAAAAAGTCATTTTCAGCTTAAGCCAATTAGGAAAATAGAAATGGCCACAGAGGGTCTCAGAACTGGAAAAAGACTCACATTTGATTCACAAGTGGCAGCTATAGTTGGTATGTGAGAAGCTTTCTGTGCTGACTGATCACTAAAGCATTTAAATTATCTGTAAAGATGATTTAAAATGGGATAATCCACAACCAGAATATCCACATTATTTAATGGAGCTATTAAGTGTGGAAGAAACTTGGGATCAGCCCCCAACTCAGTCATGAACGCAATTAAGAAATTTGAACAGATGCACATTTGACCATAGTAGGACACATTATGAAATAATACCAAAAATGTGGGAACAACCACAACTAAAGTTGTTCTCACATGGTTTGTTTTTACTGACTCCAAGCTTTATTAAGCTTTTAGTGTCCTATAAAAACAGCTCCATGAAACAGTGGGAGAAACTCTGAAGCTGAACATCTAGAAACTCCTTCATAGATTTATACACAAACTGCAATCATGACTAGAACAAGAAGTTTCATGATTGAAGTGGAGGGTCTGGAGCTCAAGTCCATCCAGGAACTACAGAAGAAGCTGGGGTTATGAAGTCTGGAGGCTCAGGGGAGAATTTATCACTTTCTATAACTACCTCACAGGATGCTGCAGCAGAGCATGTCTGAGTGCCAAGTGTACTTTTTTTCCCCAAGTAATGAGTGATAAGAGAAAATGGCCTCAAGTTGCACCAGGGGCCATTTAGATTTGATATTAGGAAAAAATTCTGCACCAAAAGGCTGTCAAGCATTGGAAAAGATTTCCCAAAGAAGTGATGAAGTCACCATCCTTGGAGGTACTTAAAAGACATGTACACATGGTGCTCTGGGAGAAGATTTGAGCAGTAGACCTGGAAGTGTTAGGTTTGCTGTTGGACACAAGGATCTCATGTGCCTTTTCCAGCCTGAATTATTAAATGAATGACAGGTTCAAATCACTGGCTGTGTTGGCATGTATGCTGCTTTAAATAATGGCTAATTCCTTCCTAACATGATAGTTAAAATGTCATATTCTCAAATCCAAGTGGTTCTTGCAATCACCTGGGCCATATGAATGCATTTAAAGACTAAAATCCGTAACATCGTTTCCTTCCTAAGGTATAGAATTCCTACACATTCCTGCACCCACAGTGAAAGTATTTCTACAGATACAGCATTATCAGAGAGCCAAATTGTATCCTTACTGTCCAACAATTACAGCACCACTCCATACAGCAAAACAGGAACATCTGGAATTCTGCTCTTGTAAGGGCAGCTGGGACTGCACTGATCCATCAGGAAATGAACTGTGCTCAGGTTATAAAATATACTTGGGGCTGTACACAGAAAACTTAACAACCATCCTGGTATTAAAGAAATTACTTGTGTACAAGGCATTTATTAGGAAAAGTTTGTCGAAGTGCATACTATGTTTTTCTGACATGGAGAAATTGTGCAGATTCACTCTATATTTAAATCCCATTGAGCACAAATAGCTCCCTCTCATTTTAAAAATTATTTCCAAAGCAGAAAAATAGCGTGATAACTAAGACTGATTTTATCAAACCTGCCACTGAGGAGAATTTTTTTTCCACTAATTCACATTCTGATCTAACTAGAAACAAGTTTGGATTAATGCTAGCTATTCCTTCTCTCAAGTTCTGCTTTGGTTTCATGTTACTCCTCAGAGTGTGTGGCAACAAGTGCAAGACAGATTATTAATTTCTCTTCAGACAAAACTGAAAAGTACTGATCGCAGTAGCCAGGAATAGAGGCCTACGTAAAATCTTTCTTTACTAATGTTGAGTGGGGTGGATTGAAGTGGCTTGGGTTTTGGTTTAGGGAAAAACCAAGCTGGCCAGGCCAGCACTCAACCCACTACATTGGGAAAGAAATAAACAAAGACAATTGCTTTCAGTTGGCCAATTGTAACATTTTGCATTTTATTGACTGTTCTGATCAAGATTCCTCCCAGGATCAAAACATTCAGACTATTCCTTTTTTGCACATACCAATATTTTGGAAGAACCTGAATTGTTCTATGAATGCACAGGTTTAGTAGAAAGACATTTTGATGATCATAGATTTGAAAGACCCTGTTTCTATACACTTGGGACACACTAGATAAAGAAAATGCTCAATAAATTACTTCTGCTAAGATCCAAAATTTTTAATTTAATATGAAATTAATAAGAATAAATTAACTATTCTACTTCAATTCTATTTATCTTCAGTATTAAGTAGATCGGTGTCTAGTCCATACACTTTGAATTTGAGGTATTATTTGTTTTTAAGTGAGAAAAGGAAGGCATACCTAAATACCCACATTTACCACACTTTGAATATGAGACCTGTACTACAAGGAGAAACAACTTTCCTGAAACTCCACACCTATCCCTTTAGAAACTTTTAACATTTCATTATAGTTCATGGAGTATAAATTGGCTTAATTTTTGTTAACACTGCATGAATATTTTGACAAGAGTTCATCCACTTAGGCAAGATTGGAAACAGCTAAGTATTAACATGGAATAGTACCAGATCTATACACAGTGAACTAGTTTAAAGAGGGGGGGGAGCCTAAGTGAGATTTGCAAAGGCATTGGATCAGGATAAAGAAATAACACAACTATTTTAACAGACTCCTTCTAGAAGTGGTGGAACACTTTAAATAAGTTTTACTTACACAGCATTTGTTCTCCTCCTTTGAAATATGTTCTAAAAACAGCTTCACAATTAACATATTGTATACATTTTGCAAGGTTTTCAAAGATCAGGAGCTGTTTCTGGAAAGACTCCCTCCAATTTGGCAAATAATTAGAGCATACATTACACCATACAAGGTGCCTTAAATGTTTGACATCTGTGAGGGTACAGAAATATTTACTTACACACAATTAGCTTCAATAAGAAAAGCAAAGTCAGATATAATTTTAAATGGGGGCAAGAAAGGAAAAGGGAAAAAAGAGAGCAAGGGAAAGGACAAGAAATCTAAGAGGCAGAAAACATTACAACAGCCAAGTGGAAACAAATGAGATATTATAGCTGGGGTGCAGTCACAGGACCGTGTGTAACTCTGTTACAGCTGAGCACCAAGAGCTTCTGGTGAAACTAGGTCTGTGTGTGACTTTAGGAAAAGTATAAAGAAGCATATTCAAAAGACAAGGAGCACAAAGAAAACACAGTCATGACTACTGACAATAGCGAATTCTGTACGGAATGTGTGAACGGGACATGAGTGAGGCAAAACAGAATCAGCCCCCTTTGCCTGGGATTTCTGTAGTGACACAAGCCAAGCAATCGCAACAGAAAATGTCTGTCTGTGCTAGGAGAGAAAGACATAAAGAACCACAAAAACAAACTGCTTTCCTCATGGAAGAATGGTAACTTTGGACAACATTTGGCACCACAAGTTCAAAGGGCTATTTCATCTGCATTGTAAGTACAGACCCAGAGATTGTACAGTATTCCTGTCTCCATGCTATTGTTTTCTGTGCCATTAATGACATTTAAATTATAGACCTGCTGCAGCCATGTAGTCAAAACACCACATCACCCGATGAGACGCTGTATTATAATGTCAGCGTGTCTGTGTTTTAGCTGTGCTTTCATATACTCTATTTCTCTTCAATCACCCTTTTTCTCTGCCAAAGAATAGATACAAGAGACAAGTCTATCTTTAGCTCCAAAAAAATTTCTTACTCAGGCAGCTGCAACACTTCATTCATCACATACCCAAGTCTCCTGTTTACAGCAATGAAATTTTTAGACGTACAAATAGTACAGAAGCAGATAAAAAAATCATGGAGGATTTAAAATGAAAATACAGGACAAAGCTAGGGATAGGGAGTCAGAAGAGATATGCTTCAAAGGAAACCAATTTCTAAACTACATCAGGCAGGATTTCTTGTTTCTTTTGGGTTATTTTGAGTATTAGGTATTTTTTGTATTTACTTTCAGTAAAGTATTTAATATTTACTGAAATACTGTTTCCCAAAAGAATAATACTGTATGTATTGACCTTTACATGCAGTTATTCACAATGACAAATATTGATTAAACAATAAATAATTCTTTGACAGCATCTTAAAAGAAAATATATTGACATTTCTAAACAATTGCATAACTAAATCTGAAACATTTTTTTGTCTAAATTATGCTACTAAAAAGCTAAACTGGTCATGGCAAGTCACTAAAGAACTAGGGACCAAATTAGGAATTTTAGCCAACATTTAAAACTTTTTTCAATCTCAAAAGCTTCAAGCAAGCTATTTCAAGGTCACAAAACTCCTGGGGGAGGTGTGGGGAGAGACATCTGCTCCTATAGGCTGCTCTGCTGCTTGTAGCCCTCAAATGGACAACTCCACTGAAGATGAAAGATTTATATATGGAACAATCTTCAAGATGCCATGATTTCCTACTTTCTACATGTGCAATTCATCATTTCAAGCACTCATACTCTCCAAGTATTCACATTAAGAAAAAAATTCACAATATTAAGTTAGCCAGCTAATTTTATTCTGTATTGGTTTATTTTTAATGCCATATGCAAAATGGCAGTGATTTTTGATTATTAAAGGCATAGTCTTAATTCAGAAAAGCTAAATATCAGGAATTTATGAAAACTTTTGTGCATGTCCTAAACTTGCCAAGAACATCTAGGGCAGCTGAATATATTTAACAGTTCAACTAAACTTTTAAAATTGCTTCCACTGAGCAGGGGAAGACAAAAATCAGCCTAGAATTCTCTTTCAAAATCTTGAAATTATTTTAATTTTTCTAAATGAGAAAAGCTTTTAATATCTCAGTGACATAGCTTCTTTATTTCTTTGTTTTCCCCTCCGATGCCATGTGATTTATCTCCTCCCACACTCCATTTTCAACATCATCCCCAGTTACAATAATTTGGCATTGGACAGAGGACTATGGAACCATAACAAAACTCCACCCAGCTTTTCACTTATCCTTTCTCATGGTCAAACCACAGCAAAAGGCCACCACACTATAGGCACTGGAGAAAGTCATGCATATACAGGAAGATTCCAAATGTTTTGGGGTTTTTTTTCATCAGTAGTCAAAAGAATGTATTTATTATTCCTGACCTTTAGAACAGAAAGCTCAATATCATTCAGATACAGAAGTTCTTCTCAAACAGCTGACAAACATTTAAAAGTAAATCTACTTTAAAGTCTTCTGCTGTCTAACTATCAACAGAAGGGCCTCTGATGCAGTTCAATCAAAACTTACCAATCCATATGCAGCATGTCTGAAATCAGAGACACTCTGGAAATAAGTGAGGTTGGAAGGGACCTCAGTCCCTCACCTAGTCCAGTGTGCTACTCAAACCAGAGAAAAACCTGGTATTACCCTGTGCTGGGTGACTTGTCCAAATCTGAAGTATCAGCAAGACAGAAGATACCAGTCTTCCCTCACATGTCAGTAATAATAAAAGGCAAAATTTTATGTATTTGATTTAAAATGCACATAGAAGCTTATATTAGCCAATGACTGAATTGAAAGAAATTCACATTTTAGCTGTAATATTTAACTATTCTTTGTGAATATTCTCCTTTGTGAAAAAAAAAAAAAAAGCTGTGGTATGTCAGGTACTATCCATGGTAACTACTGCTAAATGCACTCAGTTTAGACCAGACTACTACATAATGGTGTATTAGGTGACTTGATATGAACACTGAATCTTGATATGGATGATCCTTTGCAGACACTTTTAGTTTTTGAGTAATTTTAATCTGACCATATTTATCAATGCCCCACTAATATTTAATTTCTTATCAATTAATGTCATTCACTACAACTGCCTGAAGGACTCTTAAGGAGATGATGGAGTCAGCCTGAACTAGGTTCATTCCAAATGATGGTTTGTTCTGGCAACTCAAACAGAAGTCCCCCTTGCTCAGAAGTAATCATCCTGTCCTAAACTCAGCTTTAAAAGTCAACACAAAGATTTCCATTTAACTTCACTAAGAGGAAAGTAAAGTAACATCAGGCCCTCTTCAAAACCTACTTTGAAGACACACTGTTTAGCCCAGAGCTAGCCCTAGAACAACTCACTGTTTATAAGTGAATGTGACAATCCCCCTAAAAGAATCTATTAAAAGATACTCGGTTTGATTTCTCAAAACCTGGAGATCATCTGCATAGAGTTTGCCTCCTTTGGTTGATTCAGTAAACTCTATAGCTGATCTTTAAATACGGGTGGTTAAAACACCAGATGTTCTCTTCAGACATCTTTTCGAAAAGATTTATTGTCTGGCAATCATTTCATTCTTACTCAGATTCAGCTGGCTGTAACCTGTGTCTCAGGTATAGAATGGCAGATATTACTCAGGAAAAAGCATACCTTTTACTCTACCCAAACTTGGATACCAGGTCCATTTTTAAACTTACTGATATGTCCTATTGATGAGGCAACAGGAAATTAATTCAGGATAGGAAGGGGACTACATTTGAACATAAACCAAAGTGAGAATGATCAGTACCCTCTGCATTCCCTCTTACAAATCACAAATCTCGTGTTAGTCTACATATTTCCAAGATTTTCAGGGATAATAATGGTTTAATGCATTCCATTTTACACCTTGTTATATGTTTTCATATCTTTTTCCTTTTAAATCAAAGGAAAGCACCATTATTCAGTTCAGAATGTATCACAAAGAAATGGGTGTACTGCTATTCTAATACATGCATTCTTTAATACTTGTATAGAACAACATAAAATTAAAAGTTTATTTCAGTTTATTTTCTAGCAGATATTATTGGAGGATTGCTGATAGAAATAAGCCTTTACAAAAAAAAAAATCAATACAAAAATATTTTGGCTTTATTCTCAACTACATAGAAGTTTTTTGCTCTGTGAAGTCCAGCAAACAAACAAAAATATTTGACACTGTAAAATCCTTTTCTACTCTTGACCATTAGAGAAGTCTATTGTATTGTGTCTCAAAGACACTTTTATTCACACCTCTTTACACTCAGTCATGTTCTTGGTGACCAAATTTTGAATTTCCTTATAAAATATTTCTGAGTTATAGATGAGTTACGAATTTTTCACCTATTTCCCTGGTTTCTCCAGATAAACTCCTTCAACTACATCTTCCAATTTCAACTTGCATACAATAATGGCATGACTGTTAGGAATACTTAATTTCTGTGGACAAAATCCAGCTGCGCATATTTAAATCATTTCCTTGCACAGTCAAGTAGCAACCACCTGTGTTCAGGGACATGTGATGGGACTGAAGGGGACACAAGGAGGTAGAAATTATTCCTCCTGTCCACACTTTTCACTGCTCACTGTCACTCAAATGCGTAGGGTTGTAGAGAAACTTGCAGCAGGCCTACCATATCTATAATTTTTAAATAGTTATAGATTTAATGATATGAAAATCAAATAAATTTGAGTAAAACTTAAGCTACCACACTACAAAGAGTTTGCATACCAGTTCAATAATTAATTACTATTTAAATCAGATGATTAGATACCCTGTGGAGTGGAACATGAATTCGCATAATCCGGGAACTGTTTTGCTGAGCCCATCCAGACACCTCTTTTTAAGCTGCAGGTTTCAACAAACACTTTTAACCACATACCTGGCAGATGAAACATTATCAGTTTTCATTATTATTAAGTGCCTATGTTTGAGTTGAAGAAATATGGAGAGAATACTTGAAGAGCAAAGAAACCAAAACCAACTCCAGAAGAAAAGAGACTTTCCAAACCCACAGAAACATCAATGCCTGCATTCTGGTCCTGAAAAAATATCTCTTTCACCTAACATAGCAAAAGCTTTCTGATCATAGTTTTCCCAAATTTTGACAAGAAATTACAGAAATAGTGCACTGAATTGTCTTCAGTTTATAATTACCAACTAGTCATAAGCCACAGACACGCAACCCCTTGCAAGGCAATTGCCCAGCTGCCACAGCTCGCAACAGAAAAAGAGCTCCCAAGGCTATTATTTCCCTTCTTCCACTGCATTTTTGCAACATATTTTTTAGTTTTATCTTCAGGGTCCAGCTGGAAGCATGCTTCTGTTGCCAGCTGGTTTTCCCCTATAAACTCCCTCCCTCGTGAAGGGAAAATGCAGAATAGCAGTGCATTGGTGGGAGAAGCAGAAAAGTAAAGAGGGAAAATACAATCAATAGCAGTAGAAGCAGTAGTTCTATCAGACCCGTATATTAGGCAGCATCTTTTTAGTCATAATAACTCTTGAAATGCACCTCATCATAAGCTATTACACACCACACCTCTCACAAGAAGAGGCATGTTTGCAATGTTTCTATGCTCTCATTTTACACAAGAAACCTTTGTTCTCCTTGTCTCAAAGCAACAAATGAAAATTCAAATGAAAGTCAGCAAGATTCATACTACATACAGCATTTGTAGTTTTTTCCAACTATGCCCAAAAGGCATCTAGAGAAGAGTAACTAAATTAATGTCAATTACCTGTTCTTCTGAACAATAAACAAAAATCAGCATAAAGTTTCAGCAATAAAGCAGTCAAACATGAGTAAGGAAACTCAAAATTCAGTTCAATTCTTTCAAAGTCAATTTAAAAGAAAAATACTTTAGGAAATCCCCACCTGAAAATGAAAGTACTCCTTTTTTTAGACCAACTCGAGTTGACAGACACAGAGTAGAAAAAACTGCACAGCACTTCAAAAAGTTCAGCTTTGCAGACAGGAAAGGCTAAAACTCTCTTACACAGAAGGTAAGTCATAGCATCCAAAATAAAGGTTATCAAAGGAGAAAAACTGCCTTAAAGGTTATAGGTTGCTTCCACTAGTAATTATCCATATTAATAATCTTTAAACAAGAAATTTCTCTCAGAGCCATTTTCCAACATTTCAGCTCCAGAAAAGAGCTTGTAAGATACAACAAGCCTTCTGTTTTTGTCTTGTTGACAGAGCTACAGTTTGCTGCATATAGATACTATTTTCTTTTATATTCTCAGGTTTACCTATCAGTGTAAGAAAAAGCAAAAAGTTAATTTTCATTCTAAAAATTCTTTTCAGACCCTCAAATTCATACACTAACATTTTCAGCTATCAAAGTCATACGCATAAATAGTGGGTTTATATATTCATATTTCTAGAATTAGCAGTTGAAGCTAAGATTTTGATAATGGAAACAGACTTTGGGTCTCTGGCTTACCTGCTAAACCTCTTCCTGGGAAACTATGGAGCTGGAGGAAATACATCCTGCATGCAGATTTCTTGGCTGTGCAGTGTCACACAACACCCAGGAGCTGTCACTACAGCAGAAGGAGCAATATCAACTTGGACCTATGAGGAAAGCAGAACACCCAGCAAAGAATAAATTAGCTTCTTGGTTAAGGACAAGAGGAGTCAACCATAACCCACAATCATTGCAACCTTTTCTTGATTAGAAAGCAAAGGAGAAGAGTACTGAAAATAGGTTAGTGCAACACAAGGTCTGAACTTTCAGTTCAGCTGAACACTGCAGTAATCTTCCAAGCTTTGATACCCAACATATCCATAGAGATTTAAATCTAGGCAATACATAGAGCTGTCTAAGGAGCTGCACGCATAAAAATACTCTCAGAAGTCTACAGGTTGAAGATAGTCCTCCTAAACTATATGGGGAATAATGAGATCCACAGGCCCAGAACTGCAGCCTTTAAATTTATGCTGGCCTTACAACAATATGGCCAGAAGCTCTCCTGGAATTTGGCCTTGAAAACACTCCTCTGCCAGCTGACAAAGGAGCAGGCACTTGTACTGCCTCTCTCTGAAGAAACTGCTTACCCACCCAGGGAACAGACCTTGGATTTCAAACCTAAACCTACCCCCAGCTACAACAAGATATTGTGATTGAGGCATGCTCCCAAATGTTTCCTCAAGAAGTAAAGAACAATTTAAACACTGATTTAGCAATAGAGAATACACCTGGTAATCAAGATACCATCTGCCCTCATGCTGAGGATTTGCTGTGATGCCTGCTCAGAGGAGCAGAAAGCAGAGGGAAAGGGAACTGCACACACTGTCCTGTGCAAGACTCTCTGAAATGAGGCCAGCGGGGCACTCCTGCAGAGGGGGGCTCAGCTCCAGCCCAGCCCAAGCAACAGAGAAGTTGTCTGGCAGATATTTTGTGGCCAGTGGCTTTGGGCTTCTCCAAGGAGAGACAAGCACTGAATGGACCATTTTGAGAATTCAGATATTTTGGTACTGTGTGTTAATAAAGCACCTTAACCCAGCTGTGGAACACATTTAACAGAAATACAGAAGCTTGATCCGTCTTACGCTAGGCTAATTTTGCTATGATTGTTTTAAATGCCTACTAAAAATTATCTGCATATTTTAAGTGTGATTGAAAATTAATTCTATTTCTTCTTATACAAACAAATGGCTCTTAGCATTTTTAGAAAGGTCCCTGGATTCCATAAAAACTGCAAATACCACGAAGATACATTTGCAATTATGAATTAATTTGCTTGCACATTTACCATCAGCATTACTTTTTCCAAGCTTAATTTTAATATTACACCACTTCAATTCTCAGCATGGGAACTGTGCACAAACATCAGCTGGGTGGTGAATGCTGGGGGCAGCTGAACTGCTTTAGGAACTCTCCTGGGTGGTGTTCTGGGCAGTGTGGTATCGGTGCTTAGACTGCAAGCAAACTAGTTCTTTAAAACAGGAATTTCTAAATTCACAGAGCTAAAGGTCTGGCAAGTGAAGAACTAAATGACAAATACCACCTCAACTGAGCATAAAAGCATTCTGTGTTATAGAAGATACCCACACTTTGAGACCAGAGAGCAGTTTAATTCCTTAACCATACAGGATGGCAAAACATTTGTTACATAACAGCAACTTCACATGGCATTTTTACATCCTGCCATCTTTTCACTGAAGAACAGAAGATTAGACTTCTACCAACTCCGAGAGACGGGGAATGGAGCCAGCAGCAATATTTAGCACAGAGTGACTGATTTCTGGCACCATCTAGCTTCTCTGCAACAGGAATCTGGCAGCCTGGTAGGTGCTTTTCAAAGACACTGATTGAATAATTGATACTAGTGCTATACAAAGGCTCAAGACAGCACAGGAAAGAATAAGAAATAAAGTAGTTTTGGGGCTTAAGACCTATTTTTTTTTCCTCCCAATAAAGATCATGAGGTAAAAATCCTGGGCAGAGCACCAAGGCCAAGAGAATGCAGACCCTGTTCGTCATTCAGCTTCTGACTATACAAATCTGCCAAATATCTATAATATATATGAAAGTATTAGACACAAAGAAGCCATAATGCAAGCAAGACTATTAACTGTTCATTTTCATGAGACACAGTATAATCTGAAAAGAACAGATTTGTTTTGACCACTGGAACTATTCCTAATTCCACTCAGGAACTGCAAAATTCCAACAATTATTTGTAACTATAAAGACAGTGGATTTATACTAATTCATTGCACTTCAGGGGTTTTGGAAACTAGAAACTTCAATCCACAGCCACCAACTCTGTATGGAGAACTGCTGACCATTTGAGAAAAGCAGCTATATTTTGTGCTGAACATCAAAATTCATTCGCTGATGACATATACAGCCTTTGAATGCTTGTGCTCTGCAAAAACATATTTATATATTTTCTGCTTGCAGACACATATTTACTTGTCAGCATGAGGACATGTTTACAGACTCACATGTTGGTAAACCAGAAAGGAAGACAAATAAGGTTGGTTTCTATCCTCAGTAGAGGAGGAAGTCGCAGAGAAAAAGGAGGGGGGAAAGAAGTCTTTCTGGACTATACCAGACAATCAAGCACAGTCTCTCCAATTCAAAACTTTTTTCCAATTCCAACAGTGTAACTCTCTTTCCATCTGCCTGAAATCACCTGTAATTTGTTTCAGGAGCTAATCCCTACACATTTGGTTTACTCGGCACAGGCCCAATAAAAGGAAGGATTCTCAAATGCATTACAAACCCAACCCACTTTCTCACTTTGTCTTCTCAACTGCATGTGACCACAGCTACTGAAAATAGAAAATTAGCTACATTTGCACACAAGTAATACATAGGAGTCTCCTAGATGGAAAAAATGGAACATAGTTACATGCTTTTTCCTATAATCCACTTAAAGTAATATTTCCCTCTCTCAGGGTCGTAATGTATTCACTTAAGGCAGTTTCTCACTAAAGAGGTCTAGGGCTATTCTGCTGTTGATTCGTTCATGATCAGCTCTGGTTTTGTAATAACATCCAATTACTAAAGTGTAAATGCAAGGAAGGCATAGCTGTCTTTGTGTTTTAATGTATTTCAAAAGTTTTTTATTTAAAGACTCTTACGTTCTTTTCTCCCTAGATATGCAGGTTTTTTAGACTCCAGATTTTACACTCCTTTTGGTTATACTAAGAAGGACCATATATTTTCCACGACATAGATGACTGAAGATTAGCAAGTCAGTAATTGATGCGGCATGAATAAGAGTATCCAAGTGGGAAGGAATTTCAAGATTTAGATC
This sequence comes from Cinclus cinclus, assembly GCF_963662255.1. Classification (NCBI taxonomy): domain Eukaryota; kingdom Metazoa; phylum Chordata; class Aves; order Passeriformes; family Cinclidae; genus Cinclus; species Cinclus cinclus. Next base: position 9,128,678 of record NC_085053.1, on the reverse strand, counting down.
TAAGAACTAAAATGCACCCAATCTGAACCACAGGCATAAGTCTTAATTAAAATTTGAAACTATCCTCAAAGTTGGCACCTGTTATTTGAAGACACTTTATACTCTCTGAACAGTTACAGATCAAAATGAAAGAGCAAGCAAAGCAAAACGAGGTAATGAGAGCAAAGCAGAAAACATGTTCATAGAGGGGAAAGGGAAATTGAGACATCTGTCATTAACATCTGACTTAAGATGCCTCCTAATAGGTTTACATTAAGTTCTTTGTTATTCAACTGTAATTGCTACAAAGAATGAGTTTTTACATCTCAGAATATTCTGGCTTGGAAGGCACCACAGGGATCATCAAGTCCCACTTGTGTGAACAACCCATAGGGAAGTGAACCCACAGCCATGGTGTTGGCACCATACTCCCACCATGTCTAGAACTAAAGTATCTGGGGCTATTGCACAGTGTTCACCTGCGAGACAAAGTCCAAGGTATTTATCAGCAAGATTCTGGTGATATTCCTACACTCAGATTTCAATCTTCAGTGATACACAAAAGAAAAGCACTGGGATTTTCAGCAGCAATTCCCTTGAATGACAAGGAAAGAGCATTTTTTTTAATCCCTTGGTCCTTTTCAAATTCTCAGCAAGCAGTTTCAGGGTAATATATTGTTTTAAAAAGCCTCATAGGAAATTCTCTAGAAAGCAAAAAATTTAGATTTCCTGATATGTACATATGCAGACCTCTGTGTACTGCATTCTCAGGTACCAAAATGTTGCAAATTTAGAAAAAAAAAAAAAGTCAAACCCATAGCCATCAGAATGTACTGTGTTTATGCAAATATTTGCAGGAGACGCATTATGCAGGTAATCCAATATAATCATAAAGAGCTGAATGACATTCTGATCCTGACATTCAGGTACCCAAAATAGGTGCTTAAGGACTGGAAAGAAGGCAAAGAACAGAGGAGACAGTAAAAGTGCTAAAAACATTATAGGAACCCTTATATTTTATATTCAGGTGGAGTTTGTCATAAGCAGCCCACTCTTTTGCACTGAATAATTCCCAGCATTTTCATATCACATTTCAGATACACATACCAAAGACAAAGACAACTTCCTAATCTTGCAAGTGTGCTTAGGGAGAAGGAAGAGGAGAGCAAAAAATACCAATAAACTCCCCTCTTACCCCTTGTCTTCACCTTATTGGTCAATATTTCTCATTTTTATCTAATACCTGAGGAATTCCCCTCCTAGACAGAAGAGAAGACTGAAAGGAGGTAACTGATTTGTATGTGCATCCTATTGTGCTTTTATATTATAATTTAAAATCAATTTTATATATGTATTTCTCCAATAACAGGCAAAATTGCAGTTCTACAGAAAAAAGTGTCTAGGATCTGCTACTTTTACTGGCTTGATAAATGAATTTTATATTAGAGAGGAATCTAGATCTCAGAAATCATTTGTCTTCAAGTTTCTCCCAGTTTTTACCTCAGAAGTATGGTGAATCACTAAGTAATTCAGCTGTTTCTTCTCCTTCCTCACCTCACTGTGTTTGACATTAGATTAGCAGTGCTGTGCACACCATGTGACAATAATACTGATCTCAAGACAGGACCCTCATATGCCAGGAAAAAAAAAAAATCTACATTTCACAACAAGAAAATTAAGTTCCAGAAACATGAGACTACTTATAGCCTTTCTTTGTCCATATTCTATCCTTCCTTCCTTCCATCTTATTCACTAATTTATTTCTCCCTCAGTCTTGTACTCCATCTCCCAAGCCTTCAGTGACAGCTTTTGGAACCTTAAACCAGACTCAAACAATAGGTTGAGATCAGCTGTCAGATCCATGGGATCAAAAAGATCAGAACACATTGATCCAAAGTCCAAGTGCAGTGCCCTATTCAGACAGCTATGCTGCCTGGTAGTTATCAGGTGGAATTGAAAACAAAAGTTATATTAAAAGACAGCAGGATCATTATTTCTCCTTTCTGCCCCACCTCCTCAAGTGCCTGAGGTCATTTTCCACAACAAAAATTTTCCCTTCTTGAAAGGAAAGTGTTTTTGTGCTAAACAGCAGTGTTTAATTTCTTCAACTAATTAGTTATTCAAGTGAAAGTATAATGATCCTCCAACGTGATTGAAAGTGCTTCAACTGAGTTTCCTGCTAACAGCATACTTCTAGACAAGATGCAATAAATCAGCAGGGTTATGGAAATCTTTAAACAAAAGCAAGTCTATGACAGGAACCCATTAAAGATATAGCCATGTTATATTTATGCACCTAGCTGACTTGTGCTTTTAACCCAGCATTTTCAGCTATAGCTTTTTTAGCACCTGGGTCATATTCAGTAAGAACGAAATTCACCCTATCTTCTAAGAGCCAGCACAATGTCTCTGCTTTAGGTGTTCAGAGTATAGAGTTACCAATAGGGCTTAAGGGATGGAACTTCCTTCCAAATGGAATTTCATCCAGATATTTCTAAATAAAAGTATAAATAGAACATCTATGAACAGCACAGAAAATGTAATCTGTGAGCGTCAAGCTCCCTGATAACCTTTAGCAAGAAAAGAGGCAGGCACTGACACAAGATTGGTTTATAAATCCAGGGAGGTACTGATGCAGAACCAAAACTCCTCAGAATAGCCAATATCACCTATGATTGTTCAGATTATGATTTGTGATTAGGAATGGTTACCGGGATGGTAATAGGGGATCTCTTGAGACTTTTACACAAACTCCTCTCTGTGCAAAATGCCATCCACTTACTCCTAAACCTACTAATTCATTATGGGGTTTGTATTTAAATGTGTTGGGTACTGTAGAAAATCTTGACCCTGTGGTGAAAAAATGCATTCTGACAATGTTTGAGGCTTCTGGGTGCTACAGATGTACTGATCTATTTAAATGTCCAAAACAAAGAGATATTTCCCTTTCTTTTTTTTTCACATTAAACTATCTGCATACATGCTTGTATGCATTTTTAAGCTACACATAAGTGCACATGAAGCAAAGAAAATGGTTTAAGTTATTAATTTATTTGGCTGTACATGCTTTCCCTCATCCCATTCACTCATTTACTTCATTGCCATCTCAGTCTTCCCACAGTTTTAAAAGACAGAATTTGGGTTCACAAACCAATTTGAGTTGAGGACTCAAATACAATTTCCTGGCCTACATTTCCTTGCTGCAGCAAATAGCATCAAAAAAAAGGAAAACCTTGCCGTTGTGAGGTTGGAAAAGGGAGACTTCAGAGAAAGATGTAGGAACTGCAGTTTACTTGGGACTCTGGGAGGTGGGTATTGAAGGACAGAGAAAAGGAAACCAGACATTACTCCCCCTTCCGACTAAAATCAACTTTGCCTTCATGATAGGTTTTTGGACCAATGACCACTTTCAACTCACACCTTCTATTGGAAAAATAAATTAGGAGTCCAGCTTTATTTTGTCAATAGAAAGTTTAAAGTGGTCACTGGAGCACAAAGCTTTTCAAAGGGTAGCTGAGCTCAACAAGGACAAGGAGGAGGATGTTGAGAAAGCCACAAAAAACACCGGCAGATTACAAACCATTAAAGGCCACGCTGTTTTTCAATAATAAAGATAAGGCCTTTAGAACAGTTCTGGTAATTTCTATCTATTTATTGTGGGCTATTTTTCTCTATAAAAATATGTATTACTAAAAAAAAATTTTAAAAAATTAAAAAAAAAAAACCACCTCTGCCTGAGCAGGAAAAGGTATCTTGTATTTGTGTGTGCTGGTCTTGATAAAAAAGAGCCACCAGAAAAATAGTAAACTAACTAGGCATTTGCTCCCTGAATACATGGGATTATGTTTCACATTTGTGCTGCAAATCATTGGATCCTGTACAAGTAATTGTACTGCAATGGGTTTTGCTATGCTAAATATTTAAACTGTGCGCCCAGTCCTTCAAAGTCTGAGCTTATTCTGTGTTCAGAGCTTTTTAGAGTTGAGTCAATAGCATATTTGTTTTGAATGGCTGCTCCTAGATAACAGTAACAAAAATCTAAAACTTGTTTACATCATTTATCATGCCTAAGAGCTTAGCTTGAGACATTAGAAAAGCCACACAACAAGCAAGCGGAAAAATGCAATCCCTTAGAATAGTCTCCACTGGTGAAAAGAAGTTACGCCAAAAAGCAAAAAGAACATTTTGCCAACTCTGGACCAAGAATTGCTTTGTTTTTAAACTGGAGAAATGACTGGCTGGAAAGACTTCAAGGAACTTCCTCTTCTCCCTGAAGATAGTCATGAGCCTTCCTACTGCCCCAGATTTCATGTTGTAGTGATTGCAAGGACAGGCATGTCTGGTGGATCCTAAGCAGAAGCCCTTGTTCATCAGAGTGTGCAAAATGTCAAAAGTGTCAAAGAGTCAAAACAATGCAAATCAGGCAATTCCATCAATCCTAGGAAAACTGTTCCCATCTTCAGATGTAGCTGAGCATATCTTCAGCTCTAACAGGCAGTTACATCAGCTGCATAGCAAATGCCCCTCGCCTATTTTCTTAACTTGTATTGCTACCTTAAGAGCAAGACTTCAACATTTACACAGAGACACTCATGGAGTCTTCTACACAATCTCAAATTGCATTTGTGGTCTAAATTCTGTAAAGTTATGGTGATATTTTTGGGAACAAAGAAGAAGCATAATTTTTCATCTGTTTCAAATTACACATGAAAAATACCAAGGATGTTAGTAACACATAGATCTACATACAGAAATTTCACAAAGGAAAAAATGCAGAAATGCCAAAAAACAATTAAAGCAAAAGAAATAACTCAATCAGGCAACAATTTACCATCCACACATTTTCAGAATCACAGTTCTAGTTGTTAGAACCCAGTGCAGGGTAGTAAGACACAGTATTTGAAAAAACAAGCCTTTCATATCTCTGTGCTACCTCGAGAGCTCCTGACACCTAATCTGGAAGCAGACAGAACTCAAAAAGGTGCCTCTTTTCCAGTGAAGACGTGACTTCCCCTCCAAGGGCCTGGGGCACCGTGCCGCAGATGCTAATAGCTTGGGCTGTGTGCAATAGCCCTATATTGTTTATATAGCACTTCACATGTTCAAAGCACTATGAGATATCAGCCATCACTACACTTTTATGAGGCTGTAAGTATTACCCACTAAACATCAGGGCTCAAATGACTTGCTCTTGATCAAAAGAAACTTTGTGCAGCAGGACCATAATTATTTGAATTTGGTAATTCCCTCAGACCATTCCTATGGCAACACGGAACGAAGAGGGGGATGGGATCTTAAAGCCAATTGCTATTGCACTCTGCTCTGGCAGTGAAATGGACACGTGGAGGGTCTCTTCAGCAAGCCTACACTCAGCACTTCCTATAGAAAATTCTGGTAAATTATTTTAAAAATCAGGAGCAAAAATTGAACAAAAGCTCATAAGCAAGTTTTTCTAGATGTATCTATTTCACATATTCACTGTGCAGAATATAAAAGACAACATACTGAAGTACTCCATAAATCCTAAAAAGGGGGTTCTGAATTCATTCTGAAGCAGTTATTTTATAGCAGTGAATTTTTATACCAAGAAGATTAGTAGGCAGCTTAAAAGCAAGTCCATTTTCTGCAGAAAAAGAATTACAGTCTCATGTCTTATGGCTGACTACAGTAGGACTCAGCTTTTTAAAATATAAAATGTTTCTGCTCTCCATTTTTATACATATGCTCTTCCCATGAAAATTTAACTGAGCTGACATTTGTATCACTAGTCTCAAAGTATCAAGTCTCTGTTCCTGAAAGAGGATACAAACACAAATGAGATGTTGAAAAACAACCAGTGTATCCACAATACATATGAAAACCAAATAAAGGCAACATAAATGCTAAACAGGATAGATGCTGAAGGTTCTTCTCTTTACAAGTGAAATTATCCAAAAATCCTAACACTGAGATTGAAGACAGAATAAGAAAACTCTTATCCTCTACCTTTCCATCCTGTGCCTATCCTATTCTAGAATATTGTCTTTCCCACCTCTTACATTTTGCCTTGTACACAGCTCTGGTTTCCATACACACAATATGTTTGCAGAGCACAGCTTCATGGTTATTGGCCTTAGAACCTTGCCTGCAGAATCACGTGGGAAATAGATCATATTAATAAAACAAAAATATAGACCACTATACACAGTCCAGATCCATCAAGTAAGAAAAGGATGCCTGTTTAAAGCTATCACAGGAAGGGGGAGGGAAAGAAATTCTCTTCAAAGACAGCAATGAATACAGTGAGAATTACTAACATAACCTTTTGTGTTTCAGCCAGGTTGACCTGTTGCTATGAATATTTACCCTCTATCTTACAAATTTTGCTTGGCATTTTTCAGGTACAGGCCGCACAGAACTAAGTCTATGCCAGACTATGCTTGCAATTTCTACTGTTTTGACTAATATTGCCTGAAAAGTTAAATTACTGAAATATTTGCTAAAATAATAAAGTTCAAGTATAACATCAATAGGTGAGCATTACTTCATGGACATTAGTATAAGAACCAGTTACCATACTCCATCTACCGATCTAAAGAACAGATGTTTGCATATGATTTATGGACACTGAAATATGTGCATATCTTCCATAAATAGTAATGTGTTCCAGTAACAAAGAGTGAAGAACTGTGATCCAAAAGACTGGGAAATTGCAGGCAGTATTAGAATTTATGTACCAATTTCTTGGCTTTAAATAAAATGCAAATCTCATAGAGCCAGGGCCTGAATCCTGTATGCTGGAAAAGTGCTTACAATTTCAAACAGGACTAACAACATCAAGTAATGAATTGCAGTCGGGCTCAAAAGGACAGATATAAAAGTCTGGTTTAGAACATAACTGCAACTATGGTTTGTTAAATAAGAGTAACAATTTATAGTGATAGAGACAGAATAAATCCAAACAGTAAGCAAAAATCCAATATTACTGTATGTACTTTCACATTAAATTTGGGCTTGGAAGTTTCTTTAGTATCAAGATTTAATAAAATACTAATCAGGTAAAATTCGAATGGGCAAAGCATAGTTTTGAGCTCTGCAATTAAATTATTTTTGGCAGCGCAATCAAATATTTGATTGAACTAATATCACTGCTGCTCCTCACATTTGTTCTGTTCCTAAATTAGCTTGGCTAATCAGTATCCCACCTCATAGCCTGTGTTGTAAACATGCAATATTAGCTGATGGGTTTCATTTCAAGAGCACAGTCAATTTTTTGACAGCAAACTTACTCAAAAACTTAGTCAAAGCCTACACACACATGAAGCAGAATGTCTGGAGATGTCACGGTTCCCAGGCCATGAGAACTCTGATGAGTGTACTTCACAACACTCTGTAATGCTATGCATGTCAAACAAGTTTTGATTTAGCTTAAAAACCAGTTTTGTGGACAATATTTCACCTCAGAATGTCTTCTGTTTTTCCACCCTCTTATTCTATGAGGAATGTACAAAAAAGCAGCTTTGTAGAATGCAGAATTCAAACAAGGCAATCACAATTTTTTGCTCCTGTCTCAGGCTGGCATGCATTAGTGCTTCAAGATGTTATGCAGCTGCTACTTATTTTTCCCCAGAGATGGCTGTACTCCAGTAAATGGTGAAATACTCCCTCAAACATCTTTCCTCCCCTCCCTTTTTTTTTCCCCAGCAGAGGGTAACAGAGATGTTTCCATAGATCTAAGGCAACATGAAAACATGGTGATTGCATGGTTGGATTTATTGAAAAATATTAGCCTTAGATTTACTGCATCACTAATTAGGAGGTGATGCTACACTCCAACACTCTGCAGAAACAACTGCAGTTTGTGTCTGTAAAATAGAGTGAGTCTTAGATTACAGTGATTGTTATTTGATTCTGTTCTTACAGTTTTTAAGATCACAGAAGAAGCAAATACTTTTCATTTTGTTGTCTTGATAGCTGCACAGATTTTTTACTTTCAGCATATAACTCAAAGTCATCTAAGAATAAATTGAATTTCTAATAACTACAGTCAACTGGATTTAATTCCTTTCAGTGGAAGTACAGCCATGTCAATACTTGCTGAGATTTAGTATTACTGCTGATTTATTGAAAGTAAAATGTCAATACAACAAGAAAATCTGTCATTTTAGAAAGGTTTAATAAAAAAGATGAACACAACACAAAAAAAATTGAAAATATAAGAACCAATAACTTATCATTCTAATTCACTTTTTTCCAGATGAGTGTTCGGTGTCAGCTGGTTCAATGCAGATGCCACTGACATCAATGGAGCTGTGTCAGTTTACTCTAGCTAAGAATCTGATCCCAAGTGTGCTGCTGCCGAGTTAAGACGCTGCCACTAGAATTCACTTTTACAAGGCAATTAAAAAATCACATCCACACATTGCATTTCTTCCTGTCCCCGAGTATATAACTGGAAGTCTATTGACAGACTGTGGGAGAGGGCAAGTGGAAGGTGGAAGTAGCCAACAACTGCATCCATGAGATAACTTTGCAGTATCAATATGAACGCTATTCTGTTGTCTTCCTTTTATACAAACAAATATTTGGCTTCAACAAGTTTTAACTCCACCTTCCGCTAACAAACAATTTCATGTCAGCAAAGGAAAAATTATGTTGTAAACCACATGGAGTATCTACCTTAAAAGTTTGTTAACATGGTATTTTAACCATATACAATCTGGATACACTGTTTTAATGCACCATTAGAAAACGTACTTAAAGCTACAAGAGCCCCAAGGCAGAGTTCTGTGTATTCACCTAAGTATTTGTTCCTAAGTGATCTCCCTGCTGTACCAGCATAAGGTTGGTAACAGTTCTAAGCAGCTGTTTGAAGTGGGCTGCAAGCCAGACTTCTATGTGGATGACATCTTTCATATCTCATCTAACAATTGTGTGGGCAAGAGAGGAGGAAGAAAGGAAAAGGTGGGGCAGTAAGCAGGGCAGAGTAGTACTTGACAGCTCCACCATTTCTAAGCAGGGAGAGGAAGCTTTTGCCTCATTTTTGCAAAAGGCAGTTGTTAACATGAGTGCATTGTATAACAGCTACCCAGTGTTAAACAGTACAGTGAAGTTGGAATGTTGGTCTTTTGGTCAACATAACAATGTCAAAATGGAAAAGGCAATTAATTAAAACTGAAGATGCAGTTCACATAGTATTGAAGCAATTGTCTATTTGTGCAGCATGACAACAATATCTTCAATTTAGGTCAGGCCATCAAGAGGAAAAGGACTGAAGACTGAAGATGAGATGCTCTACTTCACACACTTGCCCTCTGGAAGGACTTGCAAAGGCAGTCACTTAAATTAAGTACAGGTCATCAGACAAGATATCTAATCTATTCCTAAGACAGGCAGCTGTAGCATCCCAAATCCCTATGGCCTTTGCAGCGACACAATGAACTACTTCCTCATGTTCTTCTGTCAATTCACATTAGGTTCCAGGTTTTTTTAAAGAGATATTTCATGTACATCATGACCCTATTGCTCAAAGCAAGGAAAGTGCTTTGGTTTATTTATGACCTACTAACCTTAAATAAAAAAAAAAAATACATCCAATCTGAATGTTCACATAAGCCTGCAGATCTGAAATAAAATTTAAAATAAAGCTGGCATTTGTAACAGCTAGCTAAGTCTGGTAGAGGATTTAAAAAAAAATGAAAACCAGATGAAAGAAGATGAAAGCATATTTACCCTGCATAACCTTCACACGTCAGGAATCAGGGCTGGAACCCAGAAATACCTTTTGTACTTAGAAGTTTCAGCCCATTTCAGAGGCTAAGTGACCAAGGAAGTACTGAGGTTTTCCATGATGGGGGGTGGGGAGGCAATAATAACAACCTGTGAAAGTAATTCCTTCTAAGATGTAATCTATCCAGCCACAAGCTCTACACAGCTCCTCTCCTTCCCCCGAACCCCACTCCAATTGCCAAATATCAGCCAGGCAAGCCCCCATACTGACACACGGAGTGACAGATGGAAGCAGGGAATAAGGGCATAGGAATGAGTACTGAAAGAAATGACATACAGAAAACAAGCTAATAATGGGGCAGATCTTAAACAAGAGCAACCCTAAACCATAAAGTTAATTTATTTGGCTAGAACAATGTTGAACAGATGCACATGCACATAAGACTAAGTTGGAGAGCCTTATTCTCTCATCACTCATGCCAATGTGCAGAGGTCTTCTCCTCATATCCATAAATTTAAACCTTTGAATTTTCAGTTCAAATAAATGGACAAATAAAAAAAAAAATCAAAGCTAAAGTATTGGCAGCAAATATCCTGTGCTGCTGTATTGGGAAAGAAAGGTGGGCTGCCAGATGTAATTAACATCTATTTGATTTAGTTACATTCATAATCACAGTGGCCTTCAGAAATAAAACACATCTAATCTACCATAAGGAAGAAAATTACTTGATTCTATTCTTGTCTGGTTCTCCAGTAGGCTATATTAGTGGCTTTCTTTTACTTATATTAGATAGAAAATACAGTTGAGTTAAATGATATAATAACTCCACACGCAGAGCAACCAGTTGAAAGAAACAGTTAGGACAAAGTCCTTATCATAGTGTTTGTTTACAAAAAATAGGCTCAAGCACCACACTGATGTACTCAGGGTTCCCTTAACACAAGTACAGACAAAACCCTAAACAGTCTTATAAATAACAACAGATGGATGAGAGAGCATCTTTAACCAAAGGATAAGGTAAACAAAAAAACAGCAATTCATTTAAGTCAATGAATCAGTCATGTAATTTCAGCACAGTTAAGAGCAGACCTAGCAGAACAGAATTCTGACAAGTTGAGCTTCAAGAACACCTTCTGCATAAGAACTCTGCTCACAAATGAAAATAAGGTAAAATTTCTGAATTACCATGTTTTGCCTTCTTATCCAGCCTCTAAAACCCTTCTACAACACAAAAACTACAACCTTAACTTTTTAAAAAAATATTAATTCATTTTCATTGTAATTAGGACAGTTGAGATGGAAAGCTCAGAAGATTAGGAAAAACTGCTGCATTACTATGGAATTTTTTAAGAATAAGGACCTCACTGTGTGATGATCAGCTAGGTGTGCACAGCATGCTGACACATTTTAAAAATGAAAATAAATATAGGTCAAGCCTTGATATACACCCACCTTTTTCTCCTCCTGAAAACTATTGCAACAGGTTCTGCATGTGTGAAAATTTGTAAGAAAGGCCTTCTGTCTCTAAGATGTTTTTTGAAAAATTAAGCCTTCTTTAAAGAAAATTTATTTTTCCTTAATCCTAAACAAATTTTAATCCAATTGAACCATGTCAATAGAAGAAATTTTGCTAAATTGAGCACTCTCTAATTGGCAACACTAATCTGTAAAACTCTCTGTTCATTTATGGGATCTCATGTTTTGTTTCACTGTGAAGTTCAGTCTTGTGAAATAACAGACAATATTAATTCACTCGTGCCTGGATCTCTAACCTCTATTTTTAAAGCCTGAATAACTGAAACATAGTTTCTTTTCATAGAAGTCTGGAAAACTGCCAGCTCCTTGCAGAAAAGACTGAAAGATGATGGGCAGAGAAGGGTGTCGGTAAGACAAAAATGATTGAAGTTGCATCATCTGTATGATTAAATTCACTGTGTGAATTTTGATTTCCCCCCCCCTACTTTCAGACATTTAAGGATGCAGTCAAGTCAATGGAGTTCTGTTGTAGTGGTTGCTTCAGTGAACATTCAACGCTGTCGGTGAGTTTGGAATTAAAGTGAAAACCATCGACCGTTGATTGTACCCTCCAGCTAACCATCCTCCTCCTTACTTCATGCTTTCAGGCCTTAACACCGAAGATAGCAACCTAACCATCACATGATGTTTCTCCCTCACCCTGCCAAGCTTTACAAAAAGGTCACAATCAACATTCATTGCTGTCGGTGGGTTTAACTATGTGGACAAGCTCACTGAACAATGAATGCAACTGTGGCCCCACATTGTACAGTTGCTGTTGAGAGGAGCAGCAGCTCTGAAGGCAATAGTGAGAAGCAAACACTGGTTATAAGCTACAGTTTTCTGGTCAGAAAAACAGTTGGGGGTATCCACTTTTTGCTTGCTTGATTGTGAGTGTGTTTAACTTAGCTGGCTAGAAAAGAAAACCCGCTGCCTTTTTCTGGGGCATTGTCCTCACAGACTTCAGTACCACTGAAAATGTGCAAATTCTTATTTAGTGTGCATGCAGAAAAAATAACAGGACAGGATGCTGAGTATATCCACTCCTAAGGACTCTGAAATAAGAGGAAAGAATATTTAATTGCCATCTAACTAGGCATTGTTGAAGAATATTCTATTCTTACCGTGACAAATAACTGGGAACAAATGGGATTTAAGAGTTAGAGATAAAAATGTTATATCAAAAAATATAAATTTTACATGAAACTGATTTTAACAACACAAATATTATTGCATTTGCTCTTTTAAGAGATCTGAAAGGTGACAGAGAAATTTATATCCAGAAATAATAATGGAAAAACGGTTAAATTGTAAAGTTACCATGAACTGAGTACCTTTGTCATGCTCTGAGTTTTCCTATAAGAAAATAAAGTGCAAATAACCCCACAATTGTGTCCTTATTCCTTTATAACCCTTTATTATCCTGGTCAGACACACAGAAGAACCAGCCTACATTTCTCACCTCGTGCAATCATCCAAGGTAAGTTCAGCCTTGAGATTCAGTGCAACTCAAATACTCTGCAGCAGGAAGTGCTTACAAAATCAATAAAACTCACAGCATATCATCATATCACTCAAATCATTCTTCTCATTAAGGGAGTGTTCATAAACAGTACTTTATTCTGATTATTTACAAAGTTTCTTTAGCACATCAGTCACTCAAGTTATCTTGTGTACCGAGATTGCTTGGTTCATCCATGTTTCACTGAGTAGGAACTGAACAGTGTAAAATGTCAAGGCTATAATGGGACATAACATCTCTAGTCACTTCTTGAACTGTTATCATGCTGATTAAATGGTATAAATGTATTTCAATCATGAAAGTCTCTGCCACATGTGAAACTAACATTCATAGACCTCCCCCCCCATCATTCCCACCCCCCCCCCCCCCCAAAATACATAGCCACACTAGCAAAATAAATCCTGAAACTATTTGAACATTATTTAAAATTGGTGTTTGGGAAGATTAGCTTTCTTCATTCCAATATTGACTGGAGAAGAACCCGTGTGGTCTGTTGCTCACTGAATACTATCATGGTCTGAGACAGAAGAGTAAAATATTAAAAGGAAGAGCTGCTATGGATAGATGATTTCTCAGCAACACTGTTCAGAGATAAGCCTGTATCTTTGGGTTCACCCATTTCTACAAAAATGGGAATTTGAATTACTACAGACTTACATATTGCAGGTAGATAAAGATCATATTAAAAACAAGACTCAGAGGTATACGTTCTGTCTAGAAGGAGAAAATTTCAGATTAAGCTGTAGCTAGTATGTTTTTGCTACAAAAGAAAGTTCTTTACTGAAACTTAAACTAGATCTTCATTTTGTAAAACAGTTATTAATGTTAGTTATAGATGTGTTAGGTGTTTTTTACAGACTTCTCAAAATACTTAATCAAAACAGAAGAATCTGGAATTTCTCAACTTGAAGAACTAATCTCCTGCAACATGAGTGGTTTCTGTATATATGTTTTCTCTGCTAACTGACAATGCCTGAATTATTAGCATTGATGAGAGACAGACTCCACTGCAAGAAAAAAATAAAGTTACATCCTTTTCTAAGACAGTACTTTTCCTCAAAATACACATCTCTTCTGGTTTCAACCATCATTTTGGTTCATACACTTATTAATGGAAGAACAGCTATTCACACCCTATGAGGTCGGGGCGCAGAAACCTCAGCCAGCATTGACCTGGGCACAGATAGTCCAGTCTCATTACAAATATAAAACAAATATTTCTACCTGGACTGCAAGCTTTTACTGGTTTCTGAAGAACAGAATTTGCAGCAGTTGTCTTTTTAATGGTGCCTAGCAAGGGAATTTATCAGTTATTTTAGTTGCACCATGTTTTCATAGAGAAATATAAAAAAGTCTCCTTAGTGCACAGATATATAGTACTTCATACAACTTGAAATCAACCTCTCCAGATTAGTTATTTAATAATATTCATTGGAGAACAATGCTATTATTCCACACCCCACAAGAAATGTTGGCTTGCACACGTGATTCCTTATGCCGCAAAGCAACAGAACAATCCCAATTTGGCAATGATAGCTGTGATATACTGCAGAATGTTTTCGTGGTAATTTTCATGTTTTTTGTTAATGTCATACATATGTACTCAGTACAATGCCCACAGGCCATAGAAGCATTCTAGAAAATTGCTCCTCATAGTCACTGTAAATAATTCACTCACAGCAATATTTTAGGTCAAGCATATCAAAGTTGCAGTAAATGCGATGGACCTTGACATAATAGGAGCACTGCTTTTACAGCAGTGGAGGAAGAGGAGAGGGAATGCCTTCCCTCCATGAGAGATCAGCTGCTGCTCCTCAGTGTGCACATCACCGTGCTTGAGGACAGCAGAGGTGCTACTAAGGTACTGTTATGAGGTTTGGACTCTTTGGGTTTTTTAATTACCTCTAAGTTCTTTTCTTCTCCCTGGCTTCTGACATAAGATGATTTAAAACATCCAACCCAACAGCTTCTGTATCAATTCTATAACTTCTGCTTAGCAAGTACAGAAACACACTGGGTTTTACCTCTGACACTACAAGTCAAAGAATTCCTATGATAGAAATAGTCTGTGGTATTCAGGACCGTGGCAGGATGAAGATGATAGACTTGCTTTTTGGCACAGCTGACATGACTGCACTAACATCTCTTGCCTTACAGATGGTGAAGTGACACAGTATGTTAAAGAGTTAAACATAGAAGTCATTTATAGTTGAAATGGAAGCAGTATCTAGACAATTTTAGACTCCAACCACATCTTTCTGAGGAAGAAAAATGAAAAAAAAGTCCTGAATTTACCTCATGTAAATACCTGCTTTTCTTGACAACCACCTTTTATTTTCCTATTAATGTATTTGTTACTTGCCAGATTTATAATGGTAACCAATTATTTTTCCAAGCAGTTGCATGGTGACATCCACTACAGAATAATTTTTACATTTTGCCTTCTCTTTTATTTAGGTTTGTATAATTTTGTTTGAATTTTACTTTTTTTTCTTCCTGTACATCCTTCTTAAAGTGCAAATGCCAGAAACTTAAACCACATTCCAAACACCCCAGCCAGGGCTAGCTGAAATAATTTTATGTCTACTTTACAAGTAATCACTGATACTTTTCAGCCAAAAAAAGCATTTGTAATGGCACCACACAGTTAACACATTTAAATTTGTCTGACATTATTCCATAGATACAGCATCCACAAGTTCTTTAAAATAGATTATTTCATCCCCTTGTAATGCAACACTTGCAATTTGTTCAATTTAAGAGATTTTTTTTTTCAAACTATAGCTCCTCCTTCCCCCTCCAAAATCCCCAAGATTTTGAAAATTAGTGTCAGAAATTACAGGGCAACACACAGTAGTGGGAATGAATTTTAAACACAAGCAGAAGCCTATCATTATTTAATTTTAAAAAACTAAACTTTCCATTGTACTGCATTCCCCCCACATTATTTTAGGAGTACAAGGTGCAAAAGAGGCAGCAGAAGCATAATGTTTAACTTTTCCTGCTGTCTGTACCTAAAGGGTATTTACAAGCTCAGTACTTCCATGGCCGTGGTAGAGCCTTCACTTCAAAACAAGAAGTAATCACACACTGAATACAAATGTATCTGACAAATGCATGAAAGGGGAAGGTTTATGTTTGAGTTCAGCAATTATTGATCTGAGGAGGAAACAGGGCAAGTCCTCAAATTGCACAGCTTTCAAATGCACTTCTTATGAGAACTGACAGAAATACCCAGATTCTGCATCTTTTTATGAGACTGCCTTCGCATTGCCACTAGAAATGAAAATACCCTCCTCCTCCTCCTAGGTTTGCATATGAGCTAACACCAGAAATTCAGGGAAAGCTTCAGGTACAGAAACTAATCCACACAAGCCATGAGTTAGAACAGAAACTGTCTACATTTTACAGCAAATCAGAAATAAGCCCCCAAGTTCTGCAGACAGAATACAGGTCCATGGTACGTGATACAACTGCTTCCAAGACAGCCCTAACATTTTTGATGTTTTAACAAATCTGCTTTAACAAGTTTATGAAAAGATTGTAATGAGACCTGATGATATAAATTTCTGAGTTGTGTTTTGTTGGGTGAGGTTTTTATGTGAATGTTTTTTTAATCATCTGTTTTTTCTCCACTAGGAATGTACCCCTATATCTTTATGATGAAAAACAAGTGCAAAATGGAGCAGATAACACAAATGTATGACACCATTGTTCAGGAGGTTCAAATATCAGCTCAGGTAAAGAGGAGAGAGAGCTGGAAAGCAGCATGTGCCTGGCTTTCAAGACGGTGGAAATTTCACCTTGCACTCCAGACAAATTACAATACACAAAGTGTGTATCTCAGCTACAGTATCACCTCTGGATAGCAGCAGCTTGTCCCAGTAATCATACTGTTCAGCAAATTGATTGCATAGATCTATTATTTAGTGATTAAACAGTTAAAGTATTTTACCACAGGCATTTTGAAATATTGAAACAAAAAGAAATAAAAAAAGTATTTGTTTTAGCTAGCGAGAGTTGAGTCCAGGTGGTTGCCCTCAAAACTCAACATCACCATCTGATGTGTAAAACATTCCTAATTATTATAGAGTACACCCCATGCTAATTACTGTGCTTGCCTCAAAATAATGAGCCATGATAAGCCTAGAGTTCACGACAGTCGATTTACATTTAAATGCCATCCGGTTCACTCAGTATCAATATGCTGCTGGTTACCAGACTGACAGCATGATGAAATTAGGCTCTCCCACAGACAGAGAAAGAGCACATGCTTTAAGGAGGCCACAAATTGCTAGAGGAACAACAAAGCTAGAAGAAATTTGAGAGACATTCAGGATATAACTGTAGGAGACAACAGCAGAAAAAAAAAAAAACAAAAAAGGAAAAAAAAAAAGACATCACTTTATAGACAGCAGCCAGCTGTGACCTACAGCAAATCTTAAAAGAAATCTTCGTATTCTCCAGGAATATCTCTGTACATCCCCAAAACAATTGCAGTAGATTGTTCCAGAAGTTCATGTGGATCATGGTCTGCTACTAATGAATTCAGACACACTGCTGGTTTTGGAGTCAACATATTTCTATCAGTTTCAGTGAATTATGCCAGTTTGCAAAAGCTGAGGATTTGGTAAGCCAACACACAAGAGAACTGTAAAAGAAGTATGGTCCCACACATCCTACATTACAGGAAAATTGCAGAGGTAGATGGCACTCTTGGGAGAGGGGGAAGAGGAGAAACAAAAGAACATGTACTTAAGAAAACACATTTCCACCTACAGAGAGAGCATTTCTGCCCACAGACAAACTGTGGGTGCCCCACACAAACAGCACCTGGACACTTCACCACTCTATTGGTGCAGATTACTGCTTTGCAGGTACAAATGAGGAGCTTCAGAACACAACAGGCAGGAGAGTATTTTTGGGCAGAAACATCTCACCCACATTATGATAATCTGGCCTTTGCCACCACATGACAGTCTCTTTCGCTTCACAGAGCTTGAGCTATGTGGGTGGGAAAGAGCTCACAGCTTATTTTTGGCTGACGATGGCTCCCACAGCACAAGTGTATATATTTGAAGCAATAGCAGCCTGTTTCCTCTCTCTCCCTTCACATTGTGCACTTCCCATAACTTCCCACTATTCTAACACAGAGCTAGCAAAGTAAGCCACTCATTGGTTACATTTTGGGGGAAAAAATCTAAGCAAACATTTTCACTTCTTTTAAAATACCTCCTGTCACAATACCCAGGGGCTTCTTTATTTCGGGTGCTTATCAGCATGCCTCTCTGGCCTAGAGCTACATATGGACTTCAGATGTGTACCAGCCTTTACAAGACAAGATTTATGTTCTGCACAATTTAGGCAATGCAGGTACATGTACAAATGCTGCTAAGTGCTGGCTGGAAGTGCTTTCTGGAACTAGCTAACATGTATCAAGAGTGAGATAACCAAACCACAGGTCTGCTCAAAGTGAATACCACAAACTGACTGTTAAGAGTGAGTTCTAAAAACAAAACCAACCAAACAAAAAACCTCCCCTTCTTCATTTCTCCATTGCTACACCACCCATCCCATTAATGCCTTTTGTGGATGCAAAAAAGCACTTAAGACATTTCATCCTTGCAGGAGAAAAATATGCCAAAACAAACAAAACATTATGTTTCCTTCCCCCTTACAGAGATTCCTATCTATATGGGGATGGGGTTTCTGCTTTAAACCTTGCACTGAGATTCCAAGGCATTACTGCATCTATTGCTAATTAGTCAGCAGCACTGCTGAGGAATAATCCAAGTCTAAGACATACATGCCTTCGCAGAAGGGTTTGTTGCTTGAACCTAGCTGCATGCTTTTCCAGCCTTAATATCTAACACTAGTGGCTCCTCTCCACTTAGGTGAGCCCCAGAGTTACATTTTCCTGAAACAGAAGTCATTCTACCTTTTTCATTTTCTGTGAGGACACCATCAGATTATCTTAGGATGCTCATGACAGAATTATTTGCCGGGAGGATATACCACCCTCTGATGAACTGCAACTAAAAATTAATTTAATCAAAGTGCCTAAAAATAATAGACCATGTTTTAAGGACTATTTGCAGGTACCAAAACAGATTATTTTGCTTTCTTTCTACCATAAATGAAGTGTTATATATAACATGTTTTCTATACATATATATCAGGTCTACAAAGAAATTCTGACTTCAAAATCAGTAAGATCCCATCAGCAGGTTGCTGCACTGGAGCTCACAGGTGCTGGAGCCACTACCCTGCTCCAAGAGGAGGACCCACAGTTGAACTGGCAGATCCTTTACACTTGCTGAGAAAAGAACTCAGCATCTCTGCATGGCACCCAGACATTGGATGGCTCCTGAGCTGACTGCAGTTGATATACCTTCATCATCATCAGAAGCTGTAAGAGCCACTATTAAAGTGAACACAGATTCTGCACAGAATATGCAATACGAGCTCAGGCTCTGTGTTCACTTTAAGACTGTTGGCTGCTATATTTTATCAGCTCTTTTGGAAACAAGGCTGCTCAGTAACTGCTTTCCAAGCTTTCACATATGCACAATACCCATCAGCTACAAGTGCAAATTTGCAAGCAATGGGAACAACACACACGCAGTCTGATGGAATCTGTAGAGAAGGTAAAGCTGTCACCAGATGGCATTTTTAAGTTTGTAGAGCCAGATATTCAGAAGCAGCATCTGAATTTTGAATGCTTCATTTTTATTTTCATTTTCTTAAAAACTCCCAAAACACAGCATTTGCTCCTAGAAATAGTTTTGTGATATTCTGTGGCTAAACCTCCAACAGCTCATTTTTCATGACTGCATACCTATAAGAGCCCCAAATTAGTACTTGGGTACAGACTGCTCAAAAATTCAGTCTATAATGTCAGTAAATAAACTTCTTATGAATATAATTTTGAGACAGCCCTAACAGTAGAAAAAATAAGTAGGTTGCCTGTTCCTTTCCTACAGGGAAACGTTGCCAAAAATATATAACTGTCACTTTTCATCTTCAGAATAATGTTAGCTGCTGAAAAAAAAGGATTTACAATGAGCAATTATGTCTTCAGCTTTCATGTCATTTTACATCATTCCACTATCAGCCATGCTCAAAAGCTTAGAGGCAACATTCTAGGTCAGTGACTTTTGCAGGCAGTGTATTCACTGTTTGGTAATTAAATTAGATACACTTTAAATAACCAGATTCTGAAACAGACAGCCACTTATAAACACATGACCAAATGCATCACTGCCACTGATGACACTGGATGAGGAAAATTATGCATGTTAGCAATCATTAACTATCACTGAGGATTATAAATTTAAGGATTATGATATTAAGAATAACTGGATCAGCAAATCACTGCAGAGAAAAATCTTTAAGATGTAGCTAAAAGCCATACTGAAGGACTGACCTACTTTTCATCACCAAGTTTTATTTATACGTGTATAGAATTTTTTCTTATGGTTAACAAAACATCTCCCACCTAGAAAGCTCTCAGCTATTAATAAAACTAAATAGAGAATTAATTATTATAGCAGATGCTCAGCTTTTAATAAGTTTTAGCCTGCATCTCAGGCAATAGCCACTAGTGTGGTTTGAGATAAAACTTTAAACAGTAAAATAGGGACACTAATTTTCACTTTATATGAAATTTTTCTGGATTAATTATTAACTCTTGACATAAAATTGGAATGTTATAAAACTATTTCATATCAAACACAGATCAGAGACATCTATTTTGTAAAAAATACATAGCTTTGCCACTTTTTCAAACCTTGCATTTAGAAATTAGCATTTAACAAGTCAGTAAAAGATCTGGCAGGGAATATAAGATATGTTCTTTGTAAGAGCAGATCCTGTAATTTTTCAAGGGACAAACAGACCTTTATTAAAAAAAATAAAAAAAAGCAACAAAAAAACCCAACAACCCACTAAACTAAAACAACCAAACCCACAAACACAGTAGTTTAGAGAGGTACTGCAAGAAGATAAGCAGTAATACTAATGGACCAAGGCATCAAAATGGTAACAGAAAGAACACAAGTTCAAGCCAGTCTGGTAATTCATGTGTTCTCACTTATTTCTCCACAACAGCAGAGGCTACTGCTATTTCCACGTTTTGAGCAGACCTTCTGCATCTACAAGGTGAAATTCACTTTTTGTTACCTTAGTTCCCTTGCCCCAATAAGCAGTCATAAGAAAGTCTTCATTTGTGACAACTGTGCAAAAAGGTCCAATTTTAAAATCCCTTTTTTTTTTTTCTTCTGGAGACTGAACCATTGGCTTTTTATTTCAAGATAGACACAAGATACAAGCCACAATCCACAGCCACAGATTATTAAAATACCCTGTCCACTTTTGCCTGCAGACCACTGAAGGCAGCCCCACAAGCTAAAGATGTCACAATCCAATTGTAGCATTGCCATAGTTACTTCTAAAGTTCTGAAGTGGAAAATTATTCCTTCTGTTTGCAGGTCTTGCATTGGCTGAAACACATGGAAAAATTGGCTTCAAGGAGGAAAATACAACCCAGCACATGAATATGTCTGACTATTATAAAACATGAGGCTGAACAAGGGGTTTCTGTGTCCTTTCCTGTGCCATAGGTAGAGGTTTGCAGGGTGTCACACTCAGCTGCCAGCAGGTGTTGCACTGGGCAGCCATGTAAAGCACTTATTCACTGAACTCTGTCACTGCAGTTATGTGCTCTTTATGGCAACGAAAACAGAGAAAACAAAGAGCCTGTTATGCTTTAACTTCAAAGCTTCATACCCACTCCAAGCTTCAGCTCTATACCTCAGGCATTGCAGCCCAGAAGAGAAGCAGCATAGACTCAGGTAAAGATATTTTTCTGCTCTAATAGCCTAATCTCCGTAGTACTTATAAGAGATTTTGGGGGAGAGGGGGGCATTAATCTTAAATATAAGCATGGTGATAGAAGGTCATCTGACATTTGTCATTTGACTGACAAGTAAATTTTACTCTGAAGCTTTCCAAGTACACAGGAAGGTTTTGTCTGAAAGGTCATAGAGGAACCTTAAGTTGATCCATAAGCACTGCAAGAATCTTGCTGCACAAGAAGTTAGGAGATAGTGATCTTCCCAGTTATCATTCTCCGGTTGCACCAATTTCCTCTCCATCAGGGGCAGAGCTTTTATGAGCTCCCTAAAGCCTGTGTGCAATATTTATTCTGTTAGTCTAATTAAAGGTATTACTATGTACATAGTCACTGAAGCTGTCCCCAGTGCTTCACATCATAAATAACAGATGTGAAATGCTCTCCTATTGGGACAAGCACTAGTATCAATTCTTACACTATCTCTTTAACCTTTACATCACCTCATCAATTCTAAGCTTTTTTTCTTAAAAGGAGAGAAAAAAGTACCATGAAAATAGTATTAGTTTGGGACAATTAAATTTAATAGATCTTCATGGGCCTATATAAAGACATAAGCATTTTGATTATGTAAAATGAAATAATTTTACAACACAAGTCAGCAGCACCGAATTTCTGATGTTTAATTGCATAGGACAAAAAGATGAAAGATGGGGAAAGGGCCATATGTTTCCCTAGCATACATGTCATACTTGCCCTTTTCCCAATTTTATCCTTAGTTGTAAAGCTAGCCAAGATGCTCAAATTCAACATCAGGGTCTCAGTGAACTTATTGAATAGTCCTGGCTTGGGACAGAAGTTTGCACATCCCACCTCAGTAGCTTTTATTTTTTGCACAGCCCCACTCTATAGCTTTTTTTGGAGGGCAAATAACTGACAACTGTTTTGAACCTTACTAGACCAAAGCTACATTATTGCTTCTCTGTTTTCTACATTTCTATTATCCCATTGTACTGGAAATTTTAGTTTGCTCCTTACAAATCCTCAATACAGCTCCTTCTCCTCACATCCCAGGAAATTTTTAAAAGTTGGACCATTTATTCCAATATTAATCCAAGGAATTTAACTTCAGCTGACAGACAATGGTGTGACTACCCTTACCCTGTTCCCACTTCTTAAAGATGCAAAAGATTGTTCCTCTTTCCAGGCATCACCAGTCCTCCACGAAGCTTTTCAATCTTCCCTTCAAAGCACATCTTTCATGCACTTTTCCAGGAAAAAGTCTGCAAGAGAAATTAGAGAGTTTCACATGTGACTGACACTGTCATTACAGGACAATTGGGAGTGGAAAATAATAACTACTTCAGCAGAAGTATATACCAGAACTGAAGAAAAACTTGTAGACAAAAAGACATGTCCCAGTGTCTCACTGCAGACCAATAGTGGAATAGAACAAGTGACATGTTGCATGGCCAAGCCTGCAGGCATCTGTGCTTTGGGATGGCAAGAATGTGCTCGAGTGACCCAGGCACTGTGGACACTGATGGCCACCAGTCAGGGATGGTGTGGATTAGGTCAGGTAGGAATGAGAGGAAGAGGAGGAGGAGGACAGATGGTCAGGATTAAGGAATTGTAGTACTAATAGATTTGTAGAGAGAATGGTTGCGTGAAATGAAAACTTGGGGGGAAAAAAGTAAAAAAAATAAGAGAATACAAAAGCATCAGACAGTGTCTCAGCATAGATTTAAAAATATAATTCAACAAAAGGAGGTGAGACATTTTGCAGGAATTAGGAAAACAGTCCAACAAGTGTCTCAGAAAAAGGATCATGGAGGGACACCAATAGCTGGCATGCAGCTTTTCCTGCTCACTTCCACATTTGATCAAGCCCTTTGCAATCATTAATTCCCTTGGTTTAGACAAAGATGGCACAATGACAGCCAGCTGGCATTACCTCGGCAGCAACAGCCCTATGAGCCCAGGTACCCACCTTTTCCAGACCCTCATTTTTAAAGTTAGCAGTCTGGCCCCATTGTCCTGCTGTGACTCTACAGGTCAGACTCTGCACTGGGGTCCACTCAAAAGTATGTTTGTACTGGACCAGAGGCTAGCAGCATCTGGCACATCACTGGCTTTATTCCTTACACACAGCTAAAGGCACCTGTCCTGCTCCCCCTGCTCCCTGTATAAGATATTACTGATGTAGTACACAGAATCTTTGCTAGCTCACTTTCAAAAGAAGCTTTTTTTTTTTTTAACTTCCAGCATTGCAATAGGAACTGAGAGAAGGATCAAAAATATAAATACATTTTTGGTTGTACAACTACCAGATTTTTGTCCCCTCTTTGAGGGTATTTTTCAAATTCGAGGAAGTTTTGAAGGAAAATAACATCTGAGAAATCAATTGTGAATTCTGGCAGATCAGTATTAGTTGTTTTGTAGCCAGACCAGGATAAAAAAGCCTTAAATTTCTCACTGCTCTATTTATTTATTTATTGCAATGTTTTGTCTCTGGGTGGAGTTTGAGGATGAACATCCCATTTCTGCCAACATGTTCAGCCAGCCATGCCCATGCACAGCTGCTGATCCCAGGTCTCACCACGCAGTTTCCTACACTGTCATATCAAAACAAATAGTCAAATTTTTGTTCTCTGCTTTGGTTAATCAAGATTTCTCATTTCTTTTATTAAATGTTCACAAGTTATGCTATAGCAACTCTTCTTCACAAAACTGTGTTGTTTTTATATGCACAAGATGTGCCTCGTCAAGGCTTTAGATAGGAGAGGTGATGTGCCTCATCAACGCTTTAGACAAATCACAGCAGTACCTGGCTAAATTCTTTCATCCTTTTGAAATACTACTTTGAAGTTGCTTTGTCCTAAGACAGTCATAATCAGACTGCTTTTGCTTTCTGCCTCAAAACTTAGGAAAAACATACAAACACATGAACAATAAAGGCATTTGTGATTTTCTTACAAGCAGCAAAAACTGTTTTCCGGGAGTTAATTTTTTTCATCTCAGTTCTCTTTTCTTTGAGCCAACTTCTTTTTTTCCCAGACTGTTAGAGTTCATAGAAAAAAAAAATCTTCTGGCTTCTAGCAAACTTATGTTCTACTTTCATCTAGAAAGGCATAAATGTGTTGAGCCAAAACCACAGTATTCACCACTATTTGAAACAATCTGTGTAGGTTTTTTACATCCCAGTTTGCAGTGCTCTGTACAAAACTCAGTACATAACCACAGCACTAACCTTTCCAACTGTCCACACACATCGTGCTCCGGGTAAACACTCATATATAGCAGCAGTCTGCGCAGGGGTTTTTTATGACTGCGATCAAAATAGCTCCATCAACTTGTATGTGTGAATATTGCCTTTATCATATAACCAAGACTCCAAAATTAGAATTACAGTGGGTATTTCTGCTGATCTGAAAGATTTAACAGCTCTTTTCTCATAAAAAATTCTACTTGAAATAAAAAATTAATGCTCCTAAATCTAGTACTACTGTACATAGTGTAGGAAAAAGAAAGCAATTTGGTATCTCAATAAATTTTTTAAAAGAACATCGAGCCAAAATCTCAATACCTACCAATGAGACATTGGTGAAAATTTAAAAAAAGCTGTATGACAGGTTCATTTTTTTTATTGTTCTATATGGACAGATCCAACATTCAGTGCAACTCGGGATTAGAAATCATTCTTCCCTCAGATCCTCTATCTTGAAGAGCCTGTAGCAGCTCTTAAACATGCAATGAAGTCTGAGCGTTTTGTATAACTGGATTTCCTTGTTCTCTTCCTCCCAGTGAAATAATGGATTAACCATAAAATAGTAGAACTAGTCTGTTGTGATTTCCAGCTAAACTGCATCATCATCGGCTCAGAACGGGGGGAAATGGATCTCAGACTGATTGCAATCAGTATTTTCAAGGAAATACATTGAACATGTGAATCTAAAAAGCTCTTTTAGTACAGATTAAACAAACACAAAATAATTCTTAAATTAATACTTTAAATTCAGACCATGTATTTAAGTTCACCCAAAAGAAACCGATAGGGAAGATAAACCCCACCTTCTTCCATCTGGTTTGGTTTGTCCTGAAACCATTTCCCCTCTCCTCCTTTCAAATGCATTAATTCAACCACTGAACTGTAAAGGTCTGGCTTTATTTAACATCTGTGCTCTGATGCACACATGTAACTGGAGGATTGTAAAGCTTTTTGCTAAGCAGTGTTTATATTGCAAAGAACATCTTTAAATTTGTTAGGATTTTATTAGCTGTTGTCAAAGGTCACACACCAAACTGATAGGCTGGGGACAGAATCCATACTCCTGTGGACACCACTGAAGAGAAAGATTGAGGGACAAACCACTTTAGGGACCTGTTGCAAAATTCAGACCCAAGTCACTTTCTTGCTTCCCCTACACACCTTGCATTCCCAGCAAGTTTGACTGCTGCTTTCCCCATTTAGAAAAACTAAATATTATAGTTTACAAGCTGTTTCATTGGATCCAAGGGCTACAGTTGAGGAAAGGGAAATAGATGTCTCTTTGATGTATAAACACTACATACAAGCACAGGAACATGAGCAAAAAGAGACAGTGTCCACACAGAAAGCATTTCCTGCACTGCTTCAACTTTCCTTCAGGCTGAGGCATTACCAGAATCTATGGGATTTTGTTCTACACACAAAATTAGTATTTAATCATAATGGACTCCAAGAAGAATGGGTAGGAAAAGATATTGCTATAAATGATGGCACTCAATCATACCCCACTTCTCACTAATTACAACTCTCTCTCCTGAAAACTCCCAGGCATTCTGAGAAGCAAGTCTCCCTTTCCTGAGGGAATGTACATAAAATCTGAGTAGCCTGATCAAAAACATAGCCTCTTTCAACCATGCTGTACATCCTCAAGGTTAAGGGGAGGCTGCGTGACACCAAGTGACATAGAGAAGCATTTTTATTCACTTGCACCTGGCTCAAAATTATTTTCAATATTTGCTAATTTTAAAAGTTGGTCCTTATGACAGTGAGCTAAGCTTTTATTTTTCACAAGAAGCAGTATAGAAACATGCTTCACAGATATCTGCAGGGCTCTGCTGTGTTAGATACAGAATGAAATAAAATGTTGTGGCAAATTAAAACATATTTTTGAGTGTAATTTCAACTGTGTGAGAAACACAGAAAACTTGCTGTTAGTTTGCTCAGTTACTGTCTGAGCTTGGATTTCCAGTGCTTTAGGCATGAAAACTGAATGCATGACTCAGTCACCTTTGAACATTCCAAATAGTAATAAAAAAAATCAAGGAAAACTAGATAAATGAAATCCATTATTTTAGCTCCAAGGGTCCAATATTTGTTTTCTTCCAGGTAACTGCTCAGGTACTGGAAACCTGGTGACATGAGATGCTTGCTCTCCACTACAAAGGAAAAAAAAGGACCACCTTATTCAGTCTCATTCCAAAGCTGCTACCTTTTACCCTAAATTTGGAAACTGAAATAAGTTAATACTTTTATCACTGTTTCTGGAAAAGGGTTTTTGTCTTATGTGCAATATACAATTCAATATTCTATCTGAATATATTTGATAATATATAAAATTGCCAAATGATAGTGCCTACAAACAACTAAAGCTGCACAACAGAAGACAAAAGAAGAATGGACTGGCATCAGAAACCCAGGCTGCAATTTACAGGTTGGCTAATGTAACTTACTGTTCACTTTTTTGGGATGTGAAGTTGCAGGAAGGGTTGAGGAGGGTAAGAAGTTGGTGTGTTTTTAGGGGTTTGGGGGTTTTAAGATTAAGGAATTAACAAACATGACACTGCAGGTAAAGATCCCTCAGCAAATGAAAACACACAATGGTTCACAAGAAAATAAGAAATCTTAGTTTCTTAACACATCCTTACAAATAAGATGGACATAACCTGGCAGAAGTCAGACTTGAACCCCAGTAGCAACGAAGTTTATCATGCACAATTGTTGCATAATAGGTCATTAAATTAGCTCTAAGGTTCTCCAAACTGACACAGGATAACATCTTTAAAACACTGATTTTATTCATGGCTGAGGCTCTAAGAGTGGCCCAGGGGTGAGTGAGTGCCTGCACTGGTTTCACCCGAGGCAGCTGCATCATTTCAGACTCCACCCTGACTGAGCAAGTCAGCACCCAAACACCCTGGGCACCCAGGGAAGTTAAAGGTGTAAGTTTGAAGTTTAGGCCACCTTAATGAATTTGCAAAGGAAAAAAGCATCACTCTCAGATCACAGCAAGCAGGGATCTTACAAATGAGAGCCTGCAAGAACCTGATGCAGGATGTTGCTAACAGGCATCCTTTAGCTCAGTCACATCTCCCACATGAAACAGGAAAGGCTTGTGCAGAGCCACTGTTTCAGTCCATCAGGTCTGCCTCAACACCTTGGCTCGTGCTCACCCCTCCAGTCAGCTCTCAAACCACAAGAAGTGAGGGTGAGAAAGCTGCCAGCTTGCACTCCAGACTACAGAGTCTCCAAAGCTTTTCAAGCAGAAGCTGCACAATTGTATAGCATAGACAATGTTATTGTGAACTTCAAATAAGTCACAGACCTACTGAAAAAAGAGCAAATAGCAAATTCTGAATGCTAACTCCGGAAACAGAGTACCTGTGCCATACACTATTCTTGAGCCTATATTTTGACATGTTCAGGACCATCATTCTCCAATAACAGTTTCTCTACAGAGGGGGCTGAAAAATACACATGGTAAGCAAAGTTGAAAGGAGAAAATAAAGGTTTTTTGTTTTTTTTTTTTTTAAGTATCAGCTACAGCGATTTTAATGCTATGCAAGGTTTAGGGGAAAAAAGTTCAATTTTTAAGTTGAATTAGTCATATTAGGTTCAATGGGGTATGGAAATTAAAGTCTGAAGTCTCAAATCATACTTAATGATACATAAGACTTCCTCTTAAAAAATAAATTACTGCTCTTTGATAAGTCTAAGAGCTTCCCAAGCAAGAAAATGACCCTGTTAAAACACACATATAATACTGATAACCCAGCTTTCAAGTATTATCTAAACACATGGTGGGTTGAACTGGTCAAGTGGGAAGATGGTTCTTCGTCAAATTTCCCACCAGGATTCAAATGAGCATTATTTAAAGTAAATCAAAAAATAATTAGGTTAAGTCAAAGGACTGCTGATTATTAGCAACCCCAGATATTAGGTTATGCAACACACTGATAAAGCTTTATTTAAGAGCTCACTGGTTCCTCATCAGGCATTCTGAGTTAGGTGATAATCAAGAAAGTCCTCACTAACACAAGAAGTGTTACAACTTCAAAAAAAGGTCTTTAGGAAGGGAAAATTGAGAGTTCTCACTTGGTATCTTTAGGCAGCTGTTAAAAACAGGGTCCCATTTGTAAATCTGTATTCTCATCAGCTCTCAGAAACAGCCACTGGTACTCTGTATCCTGTATTAGAAAACTTCAGCCCTTAAAGCAATCTTTCACACATTGCTCCTGTGCTTATCTAGAAATATAATGAGCAATCAGCCCCCACGGTGGTGCCTTGCTGTCTGTCTAGAACTAGTCCTCTATTGTAAAATTTTCAGACAGTGCTTTTGACTGTTAATAAACAGAGCAGCAAAGCTTGCCTCTGAGAGTTTAATCTCACAATGTCTAAACTGCACACATACCCATATATCTTTATGAGCAGATATCTGGAACAGAAACAAGCTTTAGTAGAGATCTTCATTTCAAACTACAAACCAGAAATGCACTTTTTGATGACCTTTCTTTATATACATAGAACAAAGCACAGTATTAATAAACAAACATATGCCCTAAATTCCCAGAGTCAGTTTTATAGCAAAGCTGTCCTTAAGAACACAATGTTAGGTCTCCCTCAAAAACCACATTTGCTTAATAAAGAAAACTGCGTGGCAGAGTACATCTGCACCCATATTACCAGAACATACATATATAAATTGGAGACTATAAATGCATAGTCACAAGCCTCATGATACAATGCTTCATTTCAGTTTAGCTATCTACCCCATAAGGACATAGTTGTGGACGGATCTCTTGTTCCTCTTGAGTTCTTCCATCCATGTTCTAAATCCACCACCTGCTTTCAATCACACTGTATTTAGTCCACGAGAGGTTAAGCAAGCTCTTAGGAAGACCCTTTCAAGTTTTAACTGCTGGAGCTCTCACAGGTGGCATATTAAAGAGTCCCAATACCAGACACGGACACAGTCCTGAGTCAGAAGCTGGGACCAGCTACAGGAAGATGCTGATGGGCAGTCTGGATTCAGCAGGACAGACATGCATTGCAGCTTTCCACTCCTTGCAGAGGCATTTAGGAGAGTCACCATCTGTTTGGCCAGAGCCTACGTGCTCCTTTCAACAGATAAATCATCAACCAGCCAATCAACCCTGACTGTGTTATGAGAATTTTACAATTAGTGGATACTCCACATAGAGAACAACACCCGAACTATTGTATTCCACCACAGTAATCCCATCAAGTTCTAAAAGTTACAGTTGCATCCATGCTTACATGAAATGATCTCACTGAAGCACAGAAGAATCCAAAATGAAGTTGTTAATTTTTTTTCAAGGAAGTTATGACCCCTGTAAGTTATTTTACAGCTTGACCTCCTATTTTTCCAAAGGGGTTTCTCAACCCTAAGACAGGCACTTCCCTTGGCTCTACAGGGACCACAATCACACTGTTCCAGACATACAGCACAAACCCTGTGACGTTGTTCAGGTTACGTAGCTGCCCGTTTTCTTAGTTCCTGGTATTAAAGGCAAAATAAATGTGATCTAATGGAGTAATAACCTTACATTACTAATGCAATCAGAAATATCTAAAGAAAATACAACATAGAGCAGCTAAACAAATATTAGGCTTACTACACAGAGTTCAGTTAAAGTACCACTTAGGCAAAAATTTGAGAATATTTTTTTAGTTTAGGAATCTGTACAAATATTTCCAATTTATAAATGAAATTGGCAACTTAAATGGATATTACAAGAACTAATTAATATATGGGTAGTTGTAGCTCATACACATTTTGTAGCTTGCAACTAAGATAATCTGAAATGAACGGAACATATTGCTTTCCTTTCTAGCAAATAACAATACATGATTCTTAATTGGTATTATTTTTGTATGTGGTAGATTGGGTCAACTTCCTGGTTAAAGCTTTTTAACCCTCTTTTATTACAAGCAGCTTGCATGCTGGCACAAACTGAATGCATGTCATTTACTCTGCACTTATTTCATACACTTGTAATCAGTTTCTAGTTGAAGGGAAACTAACAACACTTATGGAGGAAACAGAACTTTTCTGTCCCAAAAACACGCTTTAACAAATACAGAAATACTCCACTGGCCTATTTGGGCATTTTTATCCCTGTCCCCCATATTTTCAGAACACTTTTCTGTCCTTTTTCAGGTGCCGGGTTCTGCTAAGTGAAAAAGAATTTATTTGGTTTTACATTTTGGTCTTTAAAGCCATAATTGCCGAAGTGAGCTCAACACTAAATAAAAGTAGATTCTCAACATATATTTTTTTTAGATTTTACATTAAAGACCCATAGATTTAACACACAGAGGTTGTCTGTC
Source organism: Cinclus cinclus (assembly GCF_963662255.1). Lineage (NCBI taxonomy): Eukaryota > Metazoa > Chordata > Aves > Passeriformes > Cinclidae > Cinclus > Cinclus cinclus. Next base: position 9,097,486 of record NC_085053.1, on the reverse strand, counting down.
TTGCATGTTACACAGAGCAAGGCCTTTTTTGAATGTCTACTTCATATGCTGTTTTTTATTTGTTCCCATGGTGCACACACACTGATGGCCAAGAGCATAAATTACTGCAGTTTTCTCAGACTCAGAGCTCTCTCCCTATGCCAGTAACTACCATGTTACTTCTGCTTTACTAATTCTTTCTGTAACTAAATTCTTCTATCAAGAGAAAGTGATCTTCCTGAAAAAATAGTAAGATGTAGATAAACACCACCTATTCAAGCTTTTGATTATTTCAAGACTAGGTTCTTAAACTTAACCTCATTTAGACCTTAGTCTCAGTGTATAAAAATTCCAGAGACAGACTTCACAAATTGGAATAAATTTGCTTCCCCCTCCCCACCACTTTCAACCCAAGGAACTACCACTAACTGGTTTCAGGTGCAGCTCTCATGTGATGTTATTGCACATTCACATTCTCTTTCTTTGTTCTGCAGAGGGAAGTGATAAAATTTTTGATTTCAAATAGAACTGGTAAGGGAAAAAAAAGAAAAATCTTACTAGTAACAAGAATATGTGCATGTTTAATTGGATTATCAACAGAACACACCTTCCAGAAGGAAAGACATGCCACTGAAGATTTCTCCTCCTTAAAAAGCATTAAATAAGCCCAGTTTGGCATAAGAATGAACACCTTACCAGAGGTCAGGATCTGTAACAACACCAGACAAATCCTTGTAAGACAGCCAGGTATACTAAGAGCCCATACAGGAGAGAAGGGCACATTCAAACTTCCCTCGTGAACACTTGTTAGGAGTCACCTCAGCCTGCAATTTGCTTTGACAAAACCTTTCCCTACTGTCCCTGTCCACACCATCTAAAAGCCCAAGCCAAGATCTTCTCTGCGTCAAACACGCGTTCCACACGGCTCCCAAAAGGCAAGGGCAGCTAAGTGAAGAGCCTGGAGGCGAGAGAGCAAAGGCTGGGCTTACCCAGAGAAACTCTCCCAAACACACACAGCAGCAGCCTTGCCTGAGTGTGAAGCCAGAGCCTTTAAAACCTCAGACTCCAACTCGCTTGAGGGAGAAAGGAAACCTTCCCCTGCGTTACTCCCAGCACCCACGCAGACAGTCCGGCCGCAGGGCAGGGCTCTGAGGGAAGGTACCAGAAGAGGCTTCCTGAGAGCAGCAGCCCTTCACGGAACGCTGCCCGGACACCCTCCACACAGAGCCTGCTGCCGGCTGCAGCCTGCTCTAGGCACCGCCCCTCGGGGGCCAGGTGAAGCCCCTCAGGTCCTGATGGAGCCCTCAGATCCCAGTGCAGCCCCCTCAGTTCCAGGTGCAGCCCACTCAGATCCCAGTGCATCCCCCTCAGATCCCAGTGCAGCCCCCCTCAGATTCCAGTGCAGCCCCCCTCAGATTCCAGTGTTGCCCCCTCAGTTCCAGGTGCATCCCCCTCAGATTCCAGTGTTGCCCCTCAGTCAGATCCCAGTGTTGCCCCTCAGTCAGATCCCAGTGCAGCCCCCTCAGATCCCAGTGCTGCCCCTCAGTCAGATCCCAGTGCAGCCCCACAGCCCAGGCAGCCTCTCCCCTGGGCCACACCACGTTGCAAACCTCTGCTGCAGCTTCTTCACCAAATCTCAGGGGTCACTCCGTGAGCCTCAGCAGGTGTTCCCATGGGTGCTGCTGAGGCTCTCCCAGGCATCACTCTCAGGGCCAGGCTTGGGGCAGGGCTGTGGATGAGGATCTGTGCTCTGAGATGCCTCCCCAGCTGGAGCTGTCAGGCAGCAGGCCTTTGATTGACCACAAATATATTTTTTTATTTCTTAAAGACAATTACAAAACCTAATGTCTCCTATACTGCAAACTGTTTAGCTGCTGCATCCCTACTTGTGCTCCACCTGGTTTTGCCAGGAGCAGCTGCTCTCACAGTGGCCAGCTAATGGGAACTAACAAGTAAGCTTTTTCACAAACATCAAAACATCAAAAAGCAATTACATTGTAATATACCCATAATCTATGGGTATAGTGAGTTGCTAGAATACTTTCCGATTCGTGAAAATAATTTTATAATTTTGCCTTCTGAAACCATGCCTATGGGGGTGGGTTTTTTGAGTGGTATGATCAAACTTTTGAGTTAAACCAATTCTTAATTTTGTCTGTAAAGAATCTGCACTGTCAAGCAGCTCTGTCCTACTGTGACTTTAAAAAATACAAATTCCAAATTTCATGAGCACTGTAAAAATGTTTCTGCATCTAATACTCAGCATCTGTCTAGAAAACATGTCAATCATATGATTACAAACAGCTGTTGCATTAGACTTTTAATCAGCCATGATTTTCAAAGGAGGCAAAGAATGTTGGATGTAGTGATGGAAAGTTATTGCAGAGAATGCCCTACTTGAGAACTAAATATCCAGTCTCAGGACTCAGCGCTTTACTAAGCCTTGTAAAAACTCTTCATGTGTACAGACAGTAGAGTTATCTGATAGAAATTGGAATAAAATACTATGACACAATGCTTGTACAAGCTAAAGTGTGAAAGGTGCTCCAGGCAGGTATTTTATTATTATTAAATGTAAAAGGTATGTACCACTAGCTTGCATAGACTGTAAAGAATACAGTTGTTGCTCAGCAGTCTGTTTTTTTCTTCAAGTTTCATAAATTTCATTAATGAGGGGTTATGAAGCCCTATTGGAGATATTACATATCTCTTTGCTTAGAAATCATTGGTGTCCAAAAATGGCCAATTTCTCCTCTCAGTAATGTTAGTGTAAATCTGCATTAGGTCTGCTGGTTTCAGGAGGTATTACAGGGTAGCTCCTGACTTATTTTCAATAGAACATGTCAATTTGAAATAGTAATATGGCTAACTCTGTGTTATCCATCTGATGGAAAACCACAAGACTCAGAAAAGAAAGGCTACTTCTAGAATTGCTTTGGGGTTTATGTTTGTATGTTTTATTTTGTTTTCTTTTTAAATCCCAAACTCCTGACATTCAACTATTATAAACAGCTTCGTAAAGTACTAGAAAGGATATATCATGTAATCCCTTTAAAATACTTTTAAGTTCAGAGCCGTAAGGCATTCTAAACACATCCACACTGGGAACATCAGGCATGGTGTTTGCTCCACAGCCAACCTGCATAAGCTTTCCTGGTCTTTGACTTGATCCCCTCACCTCCTGAAAGACTTAGATGTTGCCTGCTGACCCCTTTTTTTTTCCCCAGAAACAGGAGCTGAGTGTCCTGCCAGCCCTCTCCTGGACTGCCTGTGCCTGCAGCAGTGGTGAATATTGCAAAGGCTGGTGCAGCTGCTTTGGAGCTGTTGTCTGAGTCAGAGAGAAGTCCTGAAGCTAAGGTCTGTGGGCAAACAGTCAGCAGACATGTCAATCAGCAAGTGATGCAAAGTTCCTGGCAATAGTCAAGAGTTTTACTTCTCTCAAAGACCACGGACTTTTGCCTTCCTTCCTTGTAGGCAGGTGAGGGCTTTCCTTCATTTTGGGCAGGCCAGGCTGCCTGAGGGAGCATACAGCAGACATTTCTCTGCCTGCCTTTTACCTCCTTCTCCAGCTGCTTATTCTTGCTGTGCCCAAAGCAGTTCAAGGTCAGAACACCCTAAATAGCAAAGCAAATACAAATAGCTTTTTTTTTTTTTTTAAGAAAGCTTCTGTGTGAGATGGGCAAGGCAGACCCAGCATAAAATTGTATCCTGCAGTAAAAAATAAGTTTATTTTGTCACACCATCATTTGTGGATCCATTGAAAAGAAAAGCCATGGGATCATGAGGTTCTGCAAGCCTGACATTCAAACCTGAAACTGTCACCCATGACAAATGTTATCTAGAACGTATATGAGAGGAAAGAGTGGGACTCAGAAGTACTCTATTTTCTATGTAGCTGCGACAACATTAGAAAATGATTTTTAAATGGTCAGGGACACACATGCAGTGGGTTGACTCTGTCTGATCACCAGGTGCCCACCAGAGCCACTCAGTCACTCTCCTCCTCAGTTGTACAGGGCAGAGAAAATGTCATGAAGGTCGGGAAAGGACAGAGATCACTCAGCAGTGAGCAATGCGACAGGCAGAACAGGCTTGGGGAAATTATACTGTTAGTAATCAAACTGGAGTAGGATAAGAAGAAATCTTAAACACCTTTCCCCCAGCCGTTCCTAATTCCCTTCACTCCTGATTTCTCTACCTCCTCCCTGCCAGCAGTGCAGGGGATGGGGAACAGATGCTGCTTTCAGTTCATCCCATGTTGTCTTAGCTACTACATCCTCCTCAGGGGGAGGACTCCTCACACTCTTCCCCAGTGCCAGCATGGGTCACTTCCATGGGTGCAGTCCCTCAGAAACAGGCTGCTCCAGCGCGGGTCCCCAGGGGGTTCAAAACTCCTGTCAGCAAACCTGCTCCAGTGTGGGCTCCTCTCCCCATGGGGACACAGGTCCTGCCAGGAGCCTGCTCCAGTGTGGGCTTTCTATGAGGGCACGGCCACTTTTGGGCATCCACCTGCTCTGGTCTGGGTCCTCTGTGGGCTGCAGGTGGATCTCTGCTCCCTGTGCCCTGCCCCCCCACCTCTTTCCAAATACATTAGCCCAGAGGTGCTACCACTGTTGCTGACAGGCTTGGCCTTGGCCAGAAGCAGATCAGTCTTGGAAGTGGCTGGCGTTGGCTCTAGAGAAGCTTCCAGCACCTTCTCAGGGAAGATACCCACAAAACACCACCCCATGCTCCCACTACCAACCAATGCAACACAGTGGATTGTAATTTAATTTCTGATGCTGTCTCTTCCCCAGAAAAAAAAAAAAACACAGATATAGGTGCTATAGATTCCTTCATATTGCAAACAATCGTGTGAAGGACAGATGGAAAACTCATGGGAATTAATGTTCCCGTGTCCTTCAGAGATTTTTCAAACAGTTCCTAAATAAGGTGTATTTCCAAACAGTTCCCAGACACAATGTTAATTAACACTACAAATCAGATATATAAAAACGATAAAATCATAAACAAACCTGTAGAATTACTTAAGTGTGGAGTACAAGATGGTTATTTTAAAAAGCAATAACAAAAAAGCCCACCAGCATTTTTTCAAGGCTAATTACCATGGACCTGACATTGCCTGATCTGCCTGACTGGCAGAGTTCTGCTACCAGCACCAGTGACTGACAGAGCACTTTCTGGAAAAAAACCACTTCATGCATTTCAGATGTGATCTGGGGACCTTCCATTTTCGAAGTCTGAATTGCATCATTTTCACCTGCCTTGATGCCCTGCTTTGTGAATGGGTCAGCACTTTATAATTATCATGTAAATACTTCTTTAAGGTACAAGAAAATGTTTTTCACTCTTCGCTATCATGAATCAGTCTCACATCTTTAGATGCCATAAGAACAGCTAGGAGTGGAGTTGCTTGTTGAAAATAAAGTAGCCAAACTGTCACTTTAAGCTTTTCATGATAAATATTGCCAATAATAAACCAATAGGTAAAATAAACATCCTTGAACCCTGTCTCAATGTTTAGCATCAAACTTTTTACCTTTTCAACTTTTACTTAGAATTTCAAAGGTGAAAGGACTGAATGTTTTACTAGTAAGATACCTAAAGATTATTAAAATACACAAATATCTGTTTTCCTTTGTCATGTGCTCAAATTTTCTACCACAGCAGATCATTGGCCACTAACTATAAGAAGAGTGAAGTTGAAGACCAAAATTCTTGAAAGTCATGCTTAATTCCCATTTCTGCTCCTCAAAGCAGCCCTACTGAAATCAGACATAGGTCACATTCAGGAAATAAAATCCTATCAAGTTTTTGGTTCCATTGCAGTAAAAAAACTTGGTCCATAAATTAAAAGAAATGTAGCACTTGGAAAATAAAAGTGGTAAGAGAGCATGTGCTTTTTTTTTTCCCCCAGGGCAATTATAATTATTCTAAATCATATCAAAAGAAAAGCAAATAAAGGAAGACAGGACTTGCCATAAAAAAACAGATCCAAGAGCCAGTGTCAAAGACAAATCCTTGATACAGAAAGCAAAAAGTTCTGCACTAGGAAAGTGTGGGGTGGTATTTCCACTCTCATCATTCCTGGTTCTTTAATTTAAATCACCTGATTTGGACCCCTTCATGTCATTCATGTGTTCCCTGCTCATGGTCATTCCTCTGCGTGCATATCCTAAATGTTCTTCACTTCTGCTTGCACTTCCCACTTCCAGTTGGGCCTCCATAATCAGCAAGAAATTAGAAATGCTTTTTTAGCTGTTAGTACTCACTAATAGTCATCTTGGAAATTTGTTACACCTGGGCTGCCAACACCACATGTCTCTGACAGCCTCTTAATTTAGGCGTGTTCTCAAGAAAAGCATGTTCCAACAGATCCTTCCCTCCCCACGGTTACTGCCTGCCCACATTAATGATATGAATCAGCACTCCTGTTAACATGTCTCCCCATTAGTGCTGCTTCTCATAAAAATGTTTGGGTTGTTCTTTTTCTGGGTTGTTTTGTTTTTTGTTTTTTTTTTCCCTTTTGGTAACGGAATTTTTACAGCACATTTTTGCATGGAGAACTTCAGATAATATCTGCTCTTTTCTAAGCTACCTCAATCTTACCTTGTATTTCTCCAGGGATTCCTAGTTGAGATCTTCAGTCTTGGATTTTTATTCCATTAACTGAATGGAAACAGACATGTAAATTTAATGGATAGCTCTGAAAGTCCTAATTCCTATTCTGTACCCACTGTGCCAAACTACAGCAGCATCTGGCCCTGAGCACTTTGTAATGCAGCAGTAGCAGCTGTGTGTCATATATAGCTATACAGAAATCTCACCTGTGAACACAGACTTTGTTGTAGGATCAAGCAATAACTGTACAGTGTGAAGGATGCAGTCAGGGATTAGCCTACCAGAGCAGTGCCTCTCTACTGATTCCATCAGCTATAGGTATTTATGTGTATATAAAATACTTTCTCATACTCACATTTTTGTCCTGCTTCCTCTTTGATTCTCACAAAAACAAGCCACGTAACAGTGTGGGTTTTTTTTTCTAAAATGCTTGTTTGTTCCCCAGTTACTGAAGATAACTTCAGTCTTTCAAGGTTGTTTTTTTTTTTTATCTTAACACTTACCCCTAGTTCAAGGTATTATATTCCTCACTTTCCAAATAGTCTTTGTGTCTTATTTCCCAGTGACTTGCCCAGAATCATACCAAAGACAAGGGCAGAGGAAGGAGCTGAATCCTCTACCAGTGTTCCCTGGGGGACAGATAACTCTCCAGGTCAGTCCTTGCTCGTATCTGGGGTTACTGTGCCTGCAATAACAATAGCTCATATACACAAGAACCCCATTAGATGAAAGGCTCACATTACCTGAAAAGGTCTTAACATCAGATTAGGTTTCCAAATCCCTTTCTCCTGGAAGCTAATGAATGTGAGTTTATATCTTTAACTATTACTTAGCTGTGTAGACTTCAGGAACAAAATATAGGCATACTGTTTGCCAAACATTCATTTAAAAGGTTCTGCTGAGTAAAACTGAATTATTATAGATTAGGGAGTGTACAGATTAATCCTGAAGATCTCTGATACTTTAATGCATATCTATGTGTTCCTACTTCTATTTCCATTCTTGATGTACTTGCAAATGAGATGGGAAAAGGAGCTGCTTTACTACAACTTAAACCTTTTTCCTGAATTCATACAAATGTTTTTTCAAGCAGGATACTGTGACTCTTCCTTCTCTTGAATCTACACCAAAAATGAAAATCATAGGAGCAAACCTGTTTTAGATGCAGCCTGCTGCATATGACAACTGATCTAATAAACAGTGTGATCTGGCACCATTCAAGTTAGTACAATTTCTCAGCACTGACAGCACTTCCGTATTTCTCCAAATAAACTGGCTCAGGTACCAGGATCTATAGCTGCTCTGTCTGTGCAGTCTGCCCAGGCAAAATCTGTCCTGCCTCTCAGCCAGGCTAATTAATTCTGATGAGACCGCTGGAATAACATTGCTACGCTGCATCCGATTCCTGAGCTCCAAGTGCACCGGCTCGGCGCTGGCTGGGGAGCTCCTGTGCTGTGCTCCACTGCGGGACTGTCAGATGCTGCAGCTCACATTTCACGTACAATGTACTCAGACTCTTCATAACATTCAAGATCTTGGCACTTTTGCTCAAGTTAGATGGGAAATAAAAAGAATCTGCAAATCAGTGAGTGACTCATGGCTTCCCCTTTCCTCTGAAAGAGTTAACATCAGGTACATCCAGGAGGCCATGAAGTGTTTGGCACCAACACCATGTTCTCCTCATCCACGGCAACAAAGATTAAATAAATATTTATTTATGTAAAAACATTGCTTTAGTAATACATTCTTGATATTTTTTTCAATTTGGGGGTAAATGTTAGTGAAGTTTAGTGCTCATAAAAATGAGAGATTAATCCTGGCCAGAACAAGGCTTGGTGCAAGTGGACCCTGTGGAAACTCCCACACATCTCTGTCAATGTGCCTCAGTCAGGAGCAGCAGTGAAACGTGGCTGCTGTCCCAGTGTTCAACCTCTCCCGAGGGGAGAAAGCCAAATCTACTGAAAAGCTCAATAGTTCGCTTGATTGCAAATAGGTTTCAAGCCCACCAGAACAGCACATTTAATTACACTTGCCTGGTTTTGAGATTGTAACAGGTACTTGAGTGTCCTCCAATTATGCTCATGTAATTGGCTCTATCCAAAAATAAACCACGAAGCACCAGAAGTTGTATCTGTGATGGAGGGGTTTGAGATTTTTAATTATATGTGAATTTTTAGTCTACTGGACTCAATCCTGATATAAGAGAAGCCACCACTAAGAGCAAATTCTGCTTGCCTCTTGCTTTGATCTTTTACAGCCACAAAAAACAATCCCAAGGAACAACTAATGCAGATGAAGAGAGCACTGAAAAACAAACAGGTGTATGACTCTAAAAAGCAGTGTAAGCAGGTCAATAGGAATTTCCCACTGACTGTTCAAATTGCGTGCCTCTTTGCCAGGTAACCAGGGCTAACCACATAGAGCTTTCCCCACTGTGTACTGCTGGCAAGCAATCTTATCACTGAACCAAGTTAGCAGGAAAGCATATTCTTAGCTTGCCATTGGCCAAAGACCAATGTAACAGTGGGCTTCTGGTAAAACTTCAAACAGATTATTATTTTTACCTTTTTTTTTCCCTTAAAGAAGCAGAACGTGAATGTTTATAGAGTCCACTACAAGCGTGCACAGATCTGTTCTCCACTTACAGGGCAGCAGAATCCAAGAACTGAATTGTTTCAAGGCAAGTAGTGTGCCAAATGCACATTTTTATGTGCATGACCTGCTTTCCCCTTAGTTTTGGGGAGAAGAAAGAGCTTATTAAAGAAGAGAAACTTTCTGCATAGAGGGAGTATTTGTGAGTATCAGTTTCTCTGGTACTGAGGAGAAAAATATGTTGAACATAATCTATTCATACTTGCTTCTCCTATTCAAATCCCAACTTACTGCACAGCAAAATCATTGGAAATGATCCCACTAATTTAAGTTGATCTAGGACAGAGTCCTGGCTCAGAAGAATGCTATGGTCGTATTGACATCACTGGACATTTCTAAGCAATATTGCAAAAGCAGTTTGTCCATGGAACTGCTTTCCCCATGCTCACAGTGTGCTTTATGGAGCAAAAACCCACACTGGGAAAACGCAGAGGCTATAACTCAGGGAATTGCTTACGCATTATCCCATTGGGTCAAAAATTTTGTTATTCAAGAGAATGTGAAATGCATTGGGTCTAAAAAGCTCTCTGTTATATAACAGTTGCCAAAGGGCAGCCTGTTCATTAGCCAAGACATAAAAGTAAAAAGGCTGCTCCAAGGCCTTGAGGCAGCACAGTTTCTTGAGCTGTGCTTCATAACAGCTGCCCTCCAAAGTCTGGTTAACGTCATCTAAAATGCTCTTTAACAGAGGACTAGGATGACACACTTACTGTCACTGCATCCCCTCTTTGGACAGAAAGAAACATCTTCTGTTTCCAGAGCTCTCCTTTCCAGGGCTGAACTCTGACATACTGGGCTTGTCCTTTAACTCAAAGTATTCACAGCAGGAAAATTTGCTCTTTTCTTCTTTAATATAACCTTCTGCTCTCCTTAGTCCTTGATAAACAATGGATGCTCAGATATTTATTGTAGCATGTACTGCTGGCCCTGCACAGTTCAGTCCTCTATAGAGAGGATGCTTTGATCTTTTGAGGATCAGGGGAAGCCTTACAGAGTATTTATGCTTCAGTTTTACAGGACAGCAAGTAGGGAACCAGTTCGAGGGAGCAAAGAGAGAGAATGTGTTCCTTCCTCTCAAATGATTTCATTAATTTGCCATAGAAATAATTAGCGCACACTGCAGTTTTTTCCTTCAAATACTGCTGTAAGATTATATACTTGGCTAAAAAAAGGGAAGTCTTCTACTCTAAATCTGATGTGTCTTTTTCCAATCTAGAAGTCCAGCCGAATAGCTGGACACCTGCATTTATTTCCTGTGTATAGCCTGCTACCCTGCCATGGAGGCATATCCTTTTCTCATTCCTGGGCTGGGTTACCCAGGCTACCTTCTAACTGCCCTTTACATGTGATCCCAGCTTGTGAGCTACTTCAGAGGAGCCATCAGCACACAGTTGTAGCTGTTCAGAGCAGTTACCATCACATGGTCACTGGGTTGTGTTTGTGATGTCTCTCAGCCAAGAGTGTCAGGTTGCAGGGGAAAGTACTGCCTGGGATGTCTACTGTAGATCAAGGTCTTGCCAAGGAAACCTGAATAAACCTTATAAAAATATTCTCTCCCTCCTATTTATCTTAGATTTCTGAAGTTATAACTACTTAATTTATCAAACTTGATTTATTCAAGTATTTACCCTGGATGCTGTTATACTTGATGATTTTGAGCAAAGAAATAACTGACTCATAATGACAGTTGGATGCAAAAACTCATAGCACCAGGAATTAAACTAAACAAACTCCTGATTTATTTATATTTTTAGCTACTAGCAAAAGCTTAAATAGAGTGCTAGATGCAATTTTAAAAAAATGCAATGCAGAAAAGAACTAAAGCAAAACAAAAAAATCCCCAAACATCCAGAAGACCATACCCACCTGCTCCATCCAAACACTGGAGGAGAAAAGGGAGAAGACATTGAACTGGCTGCTAATGGCATTCATCTGATGCCTCCTGAGCATTTCTTTGTGATGTGGGCCACCTCAGTTCAAGCTGCCTTTTTCCTTCTCCCACAGTGCCTCCAGCCAGGAGCATCCCGCTATGCAGCTGGCACCACTGCTGCACTCAGGACCACTCTGCTTTGGCTGAAGGAAGCTGCTCACTAGGAGGAGGTGCCTACGGGAAGGCTGTGGAATGGATGTACCAAAGATAACATTTACAAGTACAACCAACCTTGTAAATGGGTCTTAATGTCTCCTCTAAACCAACCTACATTCATGGTGCTCAGCTGCTGACAAGCAGTTTGATTTTCAGAGCTATTGCCATGACAGCAGAACAGACTTTTCCTTATGAACAGGGCTGAGACCATGATTTCACACGTCAGTTCATAGTTGTGCCTCTCAACTCTGTATAAGTCTAGAACAGCGACCTAGGCTTCTTTAAAACTCAAAACACATTAAGACCAAAATTTACTGTAGCCTGCTTGGAGTGCAGCCTGTCATGAGTTGTGGTGTTGTCTGGGTACATACATCTGTTGGGACAAGGAACCTTTTCCTCCCTGTTTGGGCATAATGAGGAAAAAAAAAAGAGAAGTAACTGGTATCCCAACTCTCCCATTTGTTAAAAGCAAAAAAGAGGGGAACAGCTATCTTGGAAAACAGCAGCATTTATAAAGCACATTATATAGCTTTTTGCTTCAACAAAACACCAGAAAATGAGATGAGGTGCTTTTTAATGCATTTCTGTGCAGCAGTACACAGTTCATGACTTTAGAAATACTGAATTATTATTTCAAAATTAGCAAGCCTGAAGCTGTAGCTCTCACAAAACCCCATCAGAAAGCTGTTCCTTCATGATGGAAATGTAGATAACAAGATATCTGCTTTGTGGGTATTTCTTTCCTGTCTTGTCTAAGATGAACTGTCAGAATAAAACCTCAGCTGACCAGATGATAGGCAGAAAACGCAGATGTAGTTCTCAGTGGAAATGGGCCTTGAATGAAAATATCCATGAGCATCATATCTGTAAGCCAATAAATTCAGCCAACTTGCTTCTTTCTCACCTCTACCTGCACAGGTTATCCCAAACTAATACAGTTTCTCAGTAAAATTCAGAGTTTTAGTCCAAATATTCAGTTGGTACCTATGGCATTGATTTTACAGATATCAGTAGTTTTTCTGTCATCTACAAGACCTAAAATATCAGCACCCTTCAGAAACCAGGGCCCATGGAATCATGCACCGTGACACAGCTGAGGCTGGGCACGGTCACAGCCCAGCTCTGCTCACCCTGCTCAAGCACAGTGAGATTGTGTTCATGCAGGGCTGTCCCTCCCCTGCTTTGCTCTTGAGCTGGGCTCTGCTTCCCTGGCAGGGCAGACAGCTCTTGCTGCTTCCTGGCACCCAGGATGGGGAGAAAGGGACAGGGAGCACGGGGACAGGACTGGCTGGGAGATGGAAAACAGAAGGCTGCTGTGCAAACAGATAGCTCTTCAAGTCAGTGAAATGTTGGAGCTTCCAAATCAGAAGAAAATCTAGAAAGCTAATAAAATTATTCAGATAGGAAGAGAACACAATTCAGTAACTGAGCAAAAGCTCAGTTTTGTCTGTCGCACAGACAAAAGCTAGAAGGAAGAGTCAGAGACTTCAACAAATTGGGCTGTGAAGATGAGAGCAGAGCTGTCTGCGAGGAGGCTGTGAGCCTTGTCTGCCCTGCAGTGCCACAGAAAGAGTCTTTCCACTGTGAGTGGAGCACAGCAAGGTGTTATTTGATAGTGGAAATGCCTTGCTCGCTTTGAAAGACGACATAACTCTTTATGGAATAATTTACTAATGCCATTTAAGAAATTGAATTCCTGTTCTATGAGAATTTTATTTATGCTAAATCAATATATGAAGTCAGAATTTCATTTTATGGCTGAATAGAAATTATATTAAGAAAGCAGCCTAGGAAAAGGAAACACTTAACAATACTGAACTGTTTTAATCTTGAAGTGGTTTCAGTGACATAATGATATATTAAAAATAATATATTTAAGTATTTCATAAAATAGCAGAAGTAAAAGGAACTACAGTGCTAAACATAGAACAAGATATTGTTATTCTGAAAATGACATATTAACATTACTTAAATAGGATTAAAATTATTCATTATTCTTTTATTCAAGAAAAAGAATTCAAAATTGACATTTCTGGCCAAATGTCTGCATTTGGTAAGAACACCATCATCCAGTGGTAACTTTTTATTGTTATTTTTTTACCATTTTTCCCTGCAGTTGAAGAACACACACACACTGAATTCTATTGCAACATCAGGAGAGCTGGCAAATATGTATTTGGTAGCCACTGATGCCAGTGCTGATTTAGTCTGTGACACCAGGAGTGCTCTGTAGCCATGCAGTCTCCTGCACCTCACCTGTATAAGTTACTTTTTGCAAATTCATCTCGGAAAACTACTATTATAATGACCACCAGCTGCACTGCCCCACAAAAAAAAAGTTAGTACAGGCCCACCATGTCATCCCTGTTTCTCTTATTTCCCTTTCTTTAAGCAAAGGAGCCGCCAAATGGGCAGCTCGTGGATTGCTGGCTGGGAACAGAATCTCACACCTGAGGCAGCGAGTGATGCGTGCACACACACACATGCACGCACCCGCTCTGCGTTTGAACTGGAGCTTGGTCCTGGGGTGACACAACTCTGCAGTGCTGCACAAACAAATGCCATCTTTATTACCTCAAATGGCTCCATGTTACTGAAATGGAGCACGCTGGATGCACTGCAGGAGGCTCGGAAGTGAGCAAAAGGCGTTTGAAGAGTTTCAGCACAGCCTGCCGGGAAGCTCTGAAAATACACAAGGGCCTCCCCAAGGACTCTGTGGAGCACTGGCATGTGCAAGCTCTGACTCCCAGCTGACTGCCAGCAAGGTCAGGCTATCAGGAGGGTTCATCTCCAAAAGCAAAAATTTGAATCTGAGTGCTGAAACTGATCCAAAATAAACTTCCTTTTATTTTTCCCTCTGTGTGTCGGACAGTCACACTTATGGCTACATTGGCACTGCCTACCATGGCACTGCACAGATGTGGGATTGAAGAGACACCCAGCTGGAAATAGATCTACGTCTATTCCTCTGAAAAAAGATTTATTACCTTAATTTTAGAAAGTTTAGTAACACTGTGCATTGCTGATGCTGAGAATCCTGAGTCTGAGGACATTAAAACTATTTAAAATTGTATTTTACTGTAACTGGTAGTAGCATCCTTCCTAAATAATTTTTTATCACTAGAAAGATGATCTTTAAGCATCAACTTGCACAGTACTTTTGTAGTCATGTTCCTTTCTTTTGTACCGAAAAGACAGATTGACTTAAGCTTTTGTATAAAACTATTCTCTGTTGCTGTACCTTTGAAATAATTGGATATTTATCAGAAGACTTTAGGTTTTTCTGAAGCAGAGCTGATGTACATAGAAATGTTTTGTATCCTGTAAGTAAAAACTTCCTTTTCTTCTGTAGTAGTTCTCCCAGGTCCAAAAACAGCACGTTGGCCCTTGGCCAACAGTTGCTTTACGTATGGGAAAAAAGCTGTGTAGAGCCCTCAGGGGATTTCTGATTTTCTATTAGAGGCAATCTGTAGAATGTATCATGTCAAAAAAACCCTCTGGGCCTTTACAAAAGCGAGATGCCATGTCAAAGAGATAAGCATTGGTGCTGGGGAGTTTTTCTGAGGAATGTTAAATAAAAGATACAACTTCTTGCTTAACAACACACCTGTCTGGAGCCACCATTCACATCACTTTCTTTGCTATGTCACACAGACAAACAGCTCGTGATGTTAGTAATTTTTTTTTCCCCTTTTCTTCCCTTTGCTTCATCACTTTCTGTGGCTCAGATCTTCTACCCAGCAGTTTGTGCCTCTCACAGTCAGCTTTCCTGGCTTGCAGCAAAGCCCAGAAGGCACTGCCCACCTGAGCCCCCCAGCAGCCCTCCTGCACAGGAGGTGTCCTCGGGATAACAGGGACAGGTGGGGACCCTCCAGGCCTGTCCAGACCCTCGGCTCCTGGTGTGGCTCCCAGGTCCTCCCAGCCCATTTGCTGAGAGCAAGGGGCAGAATGGCCTCCCTTTCCCAGTGGCAGTGAGCTCAGTGCCACTGCAGCATGTGCTCCAGCAGCACCAGCCGGCTCAGAAGTGGAGACTCGGTTCATGGACACTGCCTGCACGTGTGTGTGGGAAAGGAGCGGGCACAAACACCACAAACACTCCCTGCAGGAGCACAAATCCAGCACTGGGAGCTGGGGTGTGAGAGAACAGCAGGGCTCCTGCCATCTCCTGGAACCCCAACCACCAGGGCTCTGTATGCTGGCCCTGTTTTGCATTGCATCATAATGTACAGCCTCTGGAAAGGTTTTAATAACTGCCTTGTTCAATACAGAGCATGAGAAACAGGAAAAAGCTAATCAAAAGCAAACATTCATGGTCCACTTTTCACTGGAGTTACCTGTCTGGGCAGAATCTTGCATAGACTCTGGGGTCCTTCCTCTCCCCCATCTCCCCACACTGGATTCCAGCAACACAGCACTGTAATTTTTACATACCCACCTGTATGTCAGCATCTACCCAGAAAATTGTGGGAGAAATCCAGTCCCTTTGGTCACATAAACACTTGATTACCTTCTTTGTTGCTCAAAGTCCTCTCTCAGCTCATCTGTTGCTTAGTTGTTTTTATCCTGGGCTTCGGATTGTAAACCACTCTCCAAGAGTGGTTTGCTCAGCTTGAGGCAATGGTCAGCATGTTTTCTGTGGTTTAGCTGTACTTGATGAGTTAAATGTTTTTCAGCTTTAAGACTATTTCTCGACTTTCAGGCTATGCAAAGTCAGTGTGCTACACTACTGCTCTTGCCCTGACAGAACCAAAGCAGTTCCTAGCAAAGCTTTCTAGCTTGGGCTTTGTGTCTCACCTGTAAAATGTTTCACTGTGTTCCTGGGGAACGTGAGATTAATCCTACAAGTGAATAAACCAAGTGACTGGAGCATTCAGCATAAGGACCTCCTTCTACAAGCTCTGTGTCACCACCTAATGGATGTTTGGGAAACAAAGAACAATTGAGAAGGCAAAAAAGCATCCCTGGCAACGCATGGAGAGTTCCTAGAAGCAATCGGAACTTCTAAACTGTGTTAAGACAAGCTCCTTCAAATGTCGTACTGGAATTAATGAGGTTTAATTCTACAATATGTTCTTTAATTTGAAAGTAATTAAAAGCCAAGAGCGAAGTTTGCTTCCTTGTCACTGTAAGGAAATTTACTGCACAAGTGGTTCACACTAGGCATGTGAGGGCAGTTTCAGTGTAAAGCTCCATTTTTCTATAATGAAGACATGCATGAAGGAAAAACTGACACAGTTAAGGACTTCTCTTTCAAAGTATATGCACAAATCAAGAATTAACTTGGTATTCTTCTCTTTTAAAAAATACCAGCAAAAGAACATTGAAATAATTCTAGAAAATAATTAAACAAATCAAAATCACAGAAGGTTTTTACAGCCTAGGTGCTGCAGGAGCTCAAAACCCATAGGAACCTTTTTCAAGGAATTGAAGTATATGATTGTCCTAAGATTTAAAACAAGAAAAATTTGGTGTAATTTTTGATTTGGGAAACATTTTCAGTTATTTTTAAAAGTGTGACTAGTCTCTGTCTCCACAGCCTTACATGAGACAGCAGCACTCACCTCTTTGCTTTACTACCTGAAAGAGAGGCTTTACAGTTGGCAAATCTTAAACAAAGGAAAAGAAATTAATTGTTCTCTAGCATGCCATGAAAACCAGTTCATGCAGAATTAATCTGCATCCAAGGTTCTTTATACTTTTGATCTTCAAGGTATGCTAAATTTGAAATTTTGTTTTTAGTTCCTCTAAAGCTAGCCAACAGATTTTGGGCCTACAATATCTTTTATATTATTTTCCCATGTAGTCCCTAGAGCTTTCCCTGCACACATGAACCCTTCAGCTTTGTCAGTGTGTCACCTAGCACAACTCCTTGCTGAAAAGGGAGTTCTGCTGGCAGCCAAGGGGAGTACCCCTGCTCTGTGTCTGCTTGCTGCCACTTTCTGAAGCAACACTGACAGCAAGCACTTGTCTGAGCTGATAATTGCAAATGATAGATTTGATCTAGGCAAACAGCACAATTAAATTAAGGTTTTAACCAAGTGTGACTGTACATGTTGTTTAGACAGCTCTCTAAGTGTTTTCAATTATGTTTTGTAATGAGAAACTAGGAATAAGCAGTGATAAACTTGGGGCACTGAATCTGTTGTGTGACTGCTCCTTTGACGACTTCAACCAAAATAAAATTCAGCCTCTTTCCTCTGTTCTGAGAGAGTCATGGCACTTACCTGGGTAGACACACAGTTTTAGAAGAATTAAATTATGTGTTCTCCTGTTGACATTTGTAAATTTTATCCATGGATGGGACAAGATTTTATACATTTAGAAGTAAATGACCAGTTTTCATAGCAGTAGAGAACAAAATAATTTTCATCTTGTCAACTATTAATTACCTTTTTTATTTGTTCTGAAAACAACAGGCTAAAACCAGCAAGAAAAAGAAAAAAAATTCAAAATTGTAACATACATCACTATGAAAAAAAAAATCCTGTACCAATTCAGATCTTCCCTCAAAATGCTTTGAGGGTAATTATCAAAGCGTTTTCCATTTCTGAAAAGAGTTTGGAGGCTTTCACGGAAATAGTCCTTTAAATAAAAGTAAGCATAAGAAAGACATGTGCAAGCAGTCAGTATTTTAAACTCTAAGAGTAAACAGGATGTATTTTCCACCAGAACTGGCTGGAATGATTCAAATGCTGATCTCCGAACTCCTATACTCCTATAGGAGTATCAATTAATATATGTGGAGCAATAAGGACACCTTGAGGACAGTTAGAAAAATGCAAAAATTTATATTCTGCATTGATATGGAGGATTTACACACTCTCTGTAAGTCTGAATTCCTTGGAATTGCCACATGATGTAAATGATAAGCACTTAAAACTATGTGGCAAAGTCCCTGAAGTCCCAAGAGTATTATTAATGCTCTCATTAGCCCTGAAATACTAGAATATATGCTTACCAATAGGTTCACTTACTTGCTAGTAGTTTTGAGGACCTGTTCTTGCAACTCAATAATCTTGCTATGAGTTGCTTTTTTCCTTGTTAAAGAAATAAAAAATTTTGTTTTGCACTGCTCAGCATAGTATTACACTGTACATGTTTTTAAAAGGAAAAGTATAAAAACAGTGAAGGTTTCTGAAGTAGTATTAAATGCAAATCTACACAAAAATTAAAATTCCACAGTTCTTTGAAAATCCCTACAAGTTTCAAGTATTCCTTTAAATTTGTACCTTTCAAAAACTGAAAAACTAAACATAAAAAAAAATAGTGGGAAGAGGAAGAAATCTTATACCTCTCATTTTGCTTGAGAATTTTTTGCATGTGAAAAAGCACTTTTTTCAAGTCTAGCTCTAAGTTAGAACTGCAGTTGTGGGGCCATTTGTAGAGCTTTCTGTTCCCTTAGTGCTATCTGCAGCCTTAGAATCATCACATATTTCAGGTGGTTCAATTTCCTCTGGCTGTGGTGGGGCAATATCAGTTGTGATCAAATCAGTTTCCTGATCTGATTTTCCTACTTCACTGCAAAATTCAACTACATCTTCCTGCTGGCTGTTCTTCTTTATTTGTCCATTCTGTGCAGGGTAGGTACTGGCAATGGCGTCATACAGAAATTGGTATTGTTCCTTAAAAATAAAGAGAAATTAGTGTTAATGGAATGCTCAGAGTCCAAGAATCAATAAATTCTTTCTTTGTTCTCTTACATTTTAGAAATGTAGCATGTAGTTGGACAAGCAAGACTGCATATGAAGCAGCTTTCATAGTTTTTGGCATAGAGAGTATTGCTCCTATGGTTTATTCTGACTTCATGTGTACATAGCATCTCTGAAACTGTCTGCATCAGATATTCCAAGTCATGCAGTGCCCTTTTGGTTCAGAAAGTACCAAAAATATGGTTTTGAGAATACCTAAGTTGTAAACAACACATATTGTACTGAGTCTGGAAAGTCACGTAATACCCTGCCCATATGGATGACACCCAGGTCTGGGTTGCTGGTAACTGCACAGTGTGTGCCACAGTTCCTCCGGAGTGACTGAAACAAAACCCTCAGTGGCTGCCAGCCTGCCAATGGAGCTCATCTCCCAGCTGTAGAAGGGACACTGCATGTACATCACGAGCCAACTGCAGGAACAGCAATTTGGAATTTTATACTATACTGTAATTTTATACTGCCTTTGCCAAAGGCAGTACAGAACTGCAGCTCTGGACATCTCAGACTCCTTCATTCCTGTCAGCTAGGGCCTATGCCCAAATGGTGGTGTGAATGCTCTGATTAGAATCAGTGCTCTCCATACAGAAATTATGCCCAAGGTTACAGGGATATTAGTGACCATGAAAAGTAACCTAATCTTTTTTTCTGTTAATTCATAAGATTTACTTACAAGGGTGGACACCACTCCCAGCCTGTTGCGACGAAGAGATTTTACTACTTGGAAAACATCTATTACTTCTTCTTTTTCTGCACTTTCCAAAAGGGTCATTAAAGCACAAAAAATACCAGTCTGCTGTGATCCATCACTAGAAGATGACACAAAAGGTACACGTAAATTTACAAAGTAAAATCAGAAGCCTTTTGACTAAATGTTAGATATATTTTAAAGTCTTTATACTGAATGATATTTCCAAAGCATTTTTTACTGAAATTGTCACAATTAAGTATATGTGTAGGATTTGCACAGGACATAGTTTATCTAGAAACTATCTGGACCTGAAGTACCACTCAAGGGGAAGAGGGAAGTTCAAAATTTCAGGTTTATAGTCTCAGCTGTTGTTAGCAGGATTATCTTCTGGCTTAGATGGCAGGCAAGTCTATTCCTGGAAATGGTCCTAGAAAAGTACACTTGTATCCCAGAGCGAGATGATCCTTAAAATTCTTCTGGTTGTTCACTAGTGCATCCTGCAAGTGCACTCTGACCTAGCATTTCCCCACAAAACAGGTGCACCAGCCAAAAGCAGCTGCTCATAGCACCTGCTCTGTGCCCACACTTGCCCAAGAGAAGTGTGCTTGCTTTTCATCACTACCACCCAAAAGGCCAAGCTTGAGCAACTCAAGGAATCTTCCAGGGAGAGTTGAGTCTCCAGACACATGGAAAGGCTTGTGAGAAAAGGTAAGCATCCCAAAATTACGGTTGCTGTGTATACCCAGAACTCAGAGCTAGATGAACGTGTGTGCTGAATTCAGACCCACCAGCAGTGGACGAGGAGTGGGACACTGCGGGTTCTCCTGCTGTCCTCAGTGACTGGTCTGGCTGGAAGCTTTTGTTTTATGTTGAGAATCATGCTGACTAAATCTTTGGGGGTTTCTGGAACATCACAGCCACTCCACTTATGGTACTGATACTGATACACCTTCTGAGTTTCTTTTGTCTGGAAAACAGCAGTGGAGATGTGGTTAATGTTCCAGATAAAATAGATTCACACAGTAACTCTATTGCTGCTGATTTACAAAGGAAGAATTCTATTCCTGAGGAATTGCAGGGTGATAGTTCCACCTCATGAATATGAGGTAGGTAGACATCGAAGCTTTGTTCAAAGTACAAAAGACAGCTGATCTCCTGAGACTCCCCTACCACCATCTCAGCAACTCAGTAAAGAGAAAACTTGAGATAATTTATAGCATTTCTCATGACTGACTGCTGGACTGGAAGAGAAAAATATTTCCATTTCTTAGAGAAGGAGGTAACTGCACTGGGAACTGTTTCTTCTCTTTCTTGAAGCTAAGTTTATAAATTTGTTTTTAAATTTAAAAACTCCTTGAAAACCACCTTTTTGAATTTGCAAAGAAATTTTACCTTCAGATGTGCAACATCAAATGCACGTATGGTATAGCTAGGACCCGAGTTGACATCTGCCATTTGAACTTCTATGCCATCATACGTTTGCTTTCCTTCTCCCCAGTACTGTGCACAGAGCTCCTAAAATGGATAAAAATACAAGTCAGTGATTAGCACTGTAATCTCCTTTTATTTTGCCTTCCAGGTACACTTAGAGACTGTACTGACTTTAAAGCAGGAGCAGTTCCATTGTATCTTAAAATAGAGCATCATATACTTTTCCCTCAAAAATTCATTAGAAAGTAAATTAAGTAGGTAAATGATAGAGCAAAATATATTGGAAATGCAAATTCCTTGTCCTATGGAAAACATTTAAGTGGAGCAAGGAAATGAGAGAGTGCAGTGCAGTGTTTTGCTTGCATGTAGAGGATATCCAGTGTGTCACTGTGCAGACAATGCCCCACCTGATCTCCTTCCTTCAGCTCTGTCAGCATAACAATGACTTTGACTTTTCTCTGGAACACCATTTGCCAGAAGTCAGAGACAGTTTCCTGCAGTGGTCCCTGTGTTGCAATCATGGCTTTTGGACCCCAGTAACCCTATAAAAGAAATTATTTTTTTTCTTCAATTCGTTTGATATGTGATTGTCAAACAATAGAACTCATCACTTGAGGGATACCCTGAGAAATAAACTAATGAACTCGTTTATAAGGAAAACACGCCTCTCACAGTCCTACAGGAATTCTGCTACCCAAATGACATCAACCTCAGTCCTCCTAAGAATATCACTTCAGACTGACAACAAGTTATATTGATGCTGCAGTGGGTGAGACCTCACCCTGCCATTTTTTGACAAGCATATTTTTAAGGGGTAAAACATTCAGTTTTACACAGCCATTTAATTTTACCACTAAGAAATTCTTCATTACTTCATTAGTGACTAATAACTGTTCCTCTTCTTTGGATATATAATGATACCAAAAAATTGCTGGCTCCAATTTTCACTGGTAGGTATTAATGTGAATAACTGTACTCACATTTCACTAAAAGGGACAATATTAATCTGGTTCAACCTGTAGACTAATGGAAATGAGCCCATTAATGGAAATACATGTTATCATGAGACCAGTCTGAAGGCTAATGTTTTTAAACATAGATGGATTTTCCAATCAGCCAACAGATCCTTCTCCCTTATTCAACTAAATTATTTTCTGTTGTGATGCCAAGAAGAGAATAAGAGTTTTAGCTGAAAGCTTGTGAAATGCCTATAATGGACCCTCTAAATACATACAGTTATGAAGGAAGCATTGATGTATTTGCTGGATTCCTCAGAGTCGCTGTCCTCATCTGAGGACTCATCTGAATCATGCTCACCCTCCTTACTACAATCTTCTTCATGCCTGATGGGGACTCGGTTGAAGTCATCTGTGTGAGACAAAGTGTCACTGTCACAGCACACAGACCCCTGGGCATGGCATTTGTCGGGGGGAGAATAGAAAAGGCCAGTCCTTTCACAATAGACTGCAGAACCAAGGCCATTTTGTTTGAAACAAACACTCCAGTAATTCACATTGGTAAAAGCTCATCTCTTCTTTTGTAATCACTATAAGAAGTTCAGAACTTTTCAGTGTTAAGAACACTAATCAAATACTGCTCTGTAAGATGATTTTCTCATTTTTTCAAAATTTTTCTAATAGAAGAAAGATAAAATAAGGCAAGGTGTGGTAAAATAAGGCAATGGAAAATACTTACAAGGAATTATATTGGCATTCCTATTTTTGCTTTTATTTTCCTCCCGATTCCCAGTATTCTGTGTCCGCCACCCCATATAGGAAGGCAATCGCTGAAGAAAGAGGATGTTTGATATTATGCTTGATTAAAATGGTTCTTGAGATCATTGTCTCCTCAGGACTCCCACACCCAGTCTTCATCTTGGAGTGCCTCACTCCTTACTTTAGTTCTTTAAACTTTGGTAACATGTGTACTACCACTTAAAACTGCCTGCTACACCATGTTCAATGACACAGGAAATCATGAACACAGACACAAGTACTCATTCTGTGAGCTCCATCTTTCTTAAAAATGTTAACACCAAAACAGAAATAAAACTTCATTAGTATAAACAGCCTTTTTTCATGAGGGTAAAGAAACTTTCTATGCCAGAGAAATAAAATAGCACCTAAATGATCTATTGCCTGTGGTGTTTCTAGCTCATGACTGTGGTGCAAGGCATTTTTTAACATAAGTGGGAAGTGAGGGCAACTGGAATGCAAAGCTTATTTACCTGGAACTCTGCCTCCAGCAGAGAAAGCTCACTCGGATGGTCTTTTCTTTTCAGGTTGTTAAGGGAGGAGTGCAGTTCTGAGAGACTGATCTCTGTTTCTCCATACTGGTTGTATTCCACCAATGCTTGATGAATAAGGATGTACTGTGACTGGTGTTTCCCATTTGAAGGGTTTAAACATGAAGTTATTAAAGAGTAAAAAAAAAAGTCATGTCACTTTTTAAAATCAATATTACTTCTGTGACAATATTGTTAGTGTTAATAATATTAAGCATCAATATTAAACAGATATTAAATACAAGTGTTAAAACTGTAAAATGCTGAAATAAGCTAAAAACATGCAATGCATCAGTCCATAACTTTTGTTGTACTCAACTCATATGAAAACGGCACTTAGGCAGACGCATTTTAGAGTTTTTAAAATCAAGTTTGACTCTGCAAGCTCAGTTTTGCATTTATGAGTTGTATGCCAAAAAGCTGTTCTCCTTGGCTTCCTCTTCTAAAGTCTGAACTTAAAAAGTTGAAGAACTGTGTCAGAAGTTTTTTTCCCCTCTTAATACTTTCCAGAGCTATATTTTCTATGGACAGCTTCAACTGAACTGAGCAATGCACTGGTGAGAAATACTGCTGAAGTAGAACAGGAGAGTTGTGCCAGGAGTAATTTCAGGGAGATACCCACCTCCACCTGGACCATGAGGCACCGCTGGCGCCGCAGTTTCACAATGTAGCCATAAACATCCACTCTGCCTTCCGCGTCCAGCCCCTCCAACATGGCATCGATTCCTATGTACGTCCCAGTGCGCCCAACGCCGGCACTGCCATGCACAAAGGGATCTGGTTATGGACAGCCAGTGGCACCAGCCACTCCCTCTCTCAGGGCAGCAGGCCTTGACAGAGTGAGGCTGAAAACGTGGAATGGCAGGATTCAAAGCAACTGAAAACACTTCTTGCTGTAAATTAATTGGCAATACAAACGATGATGAGTTTGCATTTTTAGTATCTTTTAGTGAAAGCAAGGCAAACATGGCCAAATATGGTGCTTACAGCCCAAGCAACCCAACATTGATCTGGCTGTTTTTCAAAAGTCTGTGTATACTCACATTTTATCAACCTGATTTTCTTTCATATCCTTCAGAAAACAGGCCTTGTGTATCTTTTCCTGCCTCATTTTCAAGTGTTCAAGTCACAAAATCTGGGATCAGACAAACACTTTTGCCATCTCCCTTTTCTGAATAGCTTCATTTCAGTCATTTGACATTACCAAATTTTTTAAAGAACAATATACATTTACCTGCAATGAACCACAATTGGACCACTAAAAAAGTTGCTGAGAGCATTAACTCTACGACGGAGCTTGAGAAGGAGATGTGGATCCTCAGGGACTCCGTGGTCTGGCCAGCTTGTGAATTGGATATGGGTGACATCTCTTCCAGCTGTCCTTTCTCTTCCCTGGAAAAAACAAAGTGTAGTTTTTAATACATATCAATCTATATATAGATTACTATATGTATGCAGGTGTATACATAAGTCTAAGTGACTAGATTAAATCCCAAAGCACGTGGAGTCTTGGGTGGACTTTGGTATGTTGCTGCTAGACTAAAACAGAGGATGCAAATTTTGATAACCATGTTTATAAAACCAAATGAGAAAAATGCCTCAACGGCATTCTTTTACTGGCCAAGATTTATATGGCTGTACAGGCGTTTTCCCACTGATTAACCTAAAAATTCTTACTCATACTTGAATTATCAAGTTGCAGCAGAGCTATACGTACAGTTATTTGCCATTGTTGCAGTAATTACACATCACTATTCTACCAGAACTGCAGAAGTGTTCACTTTCTTGCCACGGACCACTCTTCAATTCCACAACCAATATCCATTTTATCTTTATTGATATGATGTCAGCTGAACAAAGAGCAGATAGTTCTAAAAATATCAGCCCTCAAACTGCTGCAATCACTCATTCCTACTGTCAGATTCCTCAAGTAACAGAGCAATGTCTTTGTAAATAGTTAACTCTTATCACCCTGATCTGTTCACTGGCCACACAGTTACAGCTTTCTTTTAATCAAACCACTTCCTGAGTAAATTTTAATGCAACATGAGACAGCAGAGTAAGAATTTCCAGCTGTAATCATGAATCAAGATGGGTGGATTCTCTTGCTTTGCTGAAGATCTGCCAGCAGATTTACTCTTTCAGTCTGAAATGCTTTTAGCTATGATTTAGGCTCCATTTATCATCACTGAAATATTTTTGAAAAGGGCCTGAGATGAGTGTTTAGCCTTTGATGGGAAATTTTGTTCTCAGTTAAATGCAGGGTAACTAATGTGACTTCAGATGTGTGAAAGAGAGCAATTAACCAGACCTAATGATTTACACGTATCTAAATGGTGATTTTAAAACTCTTGTATTTATAAACACACTTAAGATTACCAGAATTTGTAATTATCCCACTGCACAATTATCAAAAGGGTAGATAATGGTTATCTATGAGTCACACTGGTTTGAGTTGCAGAGGGTTATGCTGAGATACACACAAAGCAGCAAATTTTTTGTGTTAGAGAACAAATTAAATAAATAAGGAAACTGCAGTGTATATATTAACTTTTTACCACTTAACAGCATATTAATAGTTTAATCTTAAATGAAGGCTCCAGAGGATTAAGGAAAAATAGCTTTTGAAGTTGGGAAGTATATATCTAACTCTTATTTCTTTCAAGAAATTACACCAACACCTAAGTTTTCCCTTAAGCTGTATGATGACTGCAGAGCATCTTCCACTGAGAGCATCTTCTCTCTTCAAATACAGACTGCAAATAGACACTCCAGTTCCAGTCAGTCTCAGACTTTTGAATCAACTCACATTTGTGATGTGCAGTTTCTGAATGACGTAGTCTGGACATGTTTTACTTTCATGGATCTTCACAATGATGTCTCCGTATGTTGCAGTTCCATTCTCCATTGATGGCCAGTACTGGGCACATTTGTTCTATGAAGAGATGAAATTAAGTAAGCAGCCCAACAATGAAGTGGCAGAGAACTGAGAACTAGATAAAAAAAAAAGCCTAATTTAAAGATGGCAACTCACTATAACTTTTCCAACTTTGCAATTCCAAATTTCCAACAACTCAGGTCTCTGACCTAAAATTCACAGCCATGGAATTTAACTTTTGATTAAATTCATAGAGTGGAAAAAAAATTTCTGTACACCAGTTGAATCAATGAAGAGTGACTGCTGCTGTTGCCTGATGGCTGGAGAAATGTTTGTGGCTACTTCCATGTCTTCTTTTTCAGTCTTCAATGAGAGCTTCTCCTCCTGCCTGCCTATAACAGCAGCTTGGGTGTGCTGTACATCTGCAGGGTGTCAACATCTTTAACTGCAGCTAAAACAGCAGTTCCCTTTCCTCCTGCTGTACCTGGAATAAGGAACAAAAGCAGGCCAGAAGCACCCAACCTTCCACTTAAATAAAGGCAACAGAGGAAAAATATTCTTTCTAGGATCTACTGAGGACACTGCCAGGATATCAGAATAGATGGGAGAAAAATAGAAACCATGCCTTTTCTGACAGGTCTATGAGGAGCAATAGTTCTACCTTGAGCCCCTTTCTGGATTGATTGATTGATTGATTGATTGATTAATTAGCTGTAGTTTGGAAGCTCACCCTCTGCTACTTACTGCTATGACTAAAGTGATATTTTCAGGTAAGACTAGTAATTCATACAACAACACTGTTTTGCTTACATAGTTTCCAACACAGGTTCTGCCACAATGATAGAACAGCAAAGAATGGGAAAAAAAGTACTTAAGAAGAATATGTAATTCAGCACAGCACAGCAATCCACTTGGATTTCAGAAAAGAAAGATGGAAAGATAGAAGGAGGGAAGGATGGCTATATCTCACCCTCTTTCCTTCCTCACAGCGAGTCACCATGACAATAATCGTGGCCTTCTGTTCCCAGATCATTCTCCAGAAATCATCTGTGGTTTCATCCTTGGGGCCTAGAAGGAGACAATTTAAGGAGCTTTTTCAGAGTACAGCCACATGAAAAAACACCAGCCTGCTTGACATGCTTAGCCAGGCAATCTGAAGAGCTAACCAGAAATCACGCAAGTAACAGCCACACACTCGATTTCATTATGGCTTCTGCCATTAGGCTACGGCACTTTAAAACTCTCATCTGTATCTTTAGTGCGTAGCTATGAAATTTGAAAACTTCTGGTGTAAAATTATACAGCATGAGAAACCTGCCTTTGAAGTACAATTTATTGTCACAAAAATCCCTAAGCAAAAAACTCATTGACAACTTTGTTGTATTAAATTTCAAAATGTGAGATTTTCATTTTTCCTTTAAGCTTACTAATAGGATTTTACCACTCTAGCAAAAAATGGGTGAACAAAGAATGCATATTCTTTTAAGATTATAAATTACCTTGTGCAGCAATGTATTTTCTTGGTTCTTTGAAGCCCTGCAAAAAGTACATTGTTATAAACTTTCAGAAAGAAAGCATGAACAATCTAAAATATTTGAAACATTAAAAATAAATTCAATATGCAACAATTCAAAAATACCAAATACATTACAAAGGTGAAAGCAGCCCCAGTGGAGACCCTCCAAGGTGTTGATGCATTAAATGCACAGACTATGGGATTTCTTCCATTGTGTCTAAGACATTTTTAAAGTAAAATCACTCACATCAATATAACTTGCATTGATATAGTCTGATCCTGGATCTCCTGGCATCTCTGTGAGCTCAACACGGTTATGGTCATCTGTTTAAATCATTTAAACCAAAATAATTATATTTTCTCAAGGCAGTGAGAAATCAAACATTTATAAAACATGTCAAAAGTACTACAAATACAAAAGTATTTCAAATTACAAAAAAAGGATTACTCACATGGAAGAATATCAATGTAACGGTTTTTGCTCTGATTATGGCTCTTTTTGGCCTCCTTTATAGAAAATTTACTGAAAATTCTAGGAATACTCTGTAAAATAAAAAAAAATATATTTTATTAGTTAAGCCTAGATTTAAAATAGCTTTTACTTACAGTCAAATGAATACGGAAATAATCTGGCATTACTGGATCTGGAAGGTAACATTATACTTCACGAAGTATTACTTCATATATTTCTTATATCTAAAGTGAATAAAATTCTTCTCCTTGATATAGTTAGGGTATATCTCCACACTTACATATTATTTATATCCTCATGGCTGTGCAGTAAGACAAAGTTTAAAAATATGTATTAAAAGGTACTTTAGGATGAGAGCTATTTAGACTGAATACTTTCAACTTTTGCTGAAGAACATCAGGGGAAAGAACTATTTTCATGTTACAGTGGGGAAGAAATTGGTAGCAAAATTAAGTGAGGACTATTTGACCTAAGATAAGAATTCACTCAATTTTCTATATTATTTATTTATTTGTTTCTTTCTTTCTAACTAGTACATATAATCATACATCCTCCTGGATGGAATCCTTCCAACCACCTTGGATAAAAAACTGTGGTATATTTCAAGTGAAAGGCAGACCTGAAATTCTTCCAAGAAGAGCCTTCCTTCATCTGCAAACTTCCTCTTGTATGTGTCCAGCAATAGCTCTGAGGGTATTGGCTCTATGTTGAGAAGTTGCTTGTCATCATCTTTAACTGTGTAAATAAGTCAAATGTTTGTTGAAAATGTACATTGTACTTCAGCAAATATGATTCTGCCAGACAAATTAACAAAATAACTAAACTCTTTCTTTTGACTTAGTGTATTTATTTTTATACAAATGGTGTTGCCCAAGCCAGCTGTGAGCAAACAGGCTGTGGGAGTAAGAGAACTTTTCCAGCTCTGCTGCCAGACTGGAGACACCGCTGGAAGAGGCCATGTGCAGGGTCACCACGAATACCTTTGCACAATTTGGTGACTGTCACATTCAGGGCACAGCAACTGCCTCAACACCCACAGCAGTCACACAGCCTTCCCTTCTGCTTCAGCTCTGCTCAGTTATTGTCAGTGATCAAAATACAACACAGATACCTCACCTCCCAGATTTTCTCCAATTTATGTTCTGAGTTGCAATAATCTGCAATATCATCTTGAATGATAAAATAACAATTGAACAAGTTTCAACACTTCTTACTAGACATATATTAATGTTTAATTTATGATGGAAAGTTGTATTTTTTAATAATTGTGTATCTAAGCAAATGGACTTGAATTTCAACACAGTCCTACTTCTTACTTAATGTAGTTAGTTTCTGTGAATTTTAGTGTTCTAAATTATTTTTTTCTTGAAGCTTTCTGGTATTGACTGATCCCGTCTTTCTTCACAGCCTTTGAAATCTTGTGTAAAAAAGTGCACAGAATTTTCAGTCTTTGGGATTTGAAAGCATTCAAAAAATTTCAGTAAAATAACCCATTAATGTTCAGTCTCTTGTTTGGGAAAAAAGGTGCACAGAAAAGGAAGATCTTGTTTTAAGGTGGATTTTATTCTGGACTTATTCTCAGTGTTAAGCATATCACAAACATTCTATGGGATAACTATAACTGGGTTTTTAATTGAAAAATAAATAGAATTTTTCAAACACTGATGAACTTCCAGCTCACTCAAGTATAAATACTTCTTCTACGTATTTACTGAAGTATTTTTGCCCTCCAAATAAGGTGCTATCATGTTGATATCTGTAACAGGTGTATGCAACCTAGAATGCAAATAACTCAAAGGTGGTAGCGTAACCTGAAATTAATTTTATTTTCATTTGCTAAATGGAAGCATATATAAATTGCTAAATATATAAAGATACTCACTTGCAACAAGGTTCACGCCTTCAGAAGAATTGCTGTAAGAAGCAGAAGGACCTGTAAATGCTTTTGACTAGTAAGATATATATGATAATAAGTTAAATAAAATCAGTTTTGTATGAGAACACCAGGGCTGTTCCTAGCCAGCAGCCTGCATTCCAAGCTGTCTGTGAAACAAGAGTGCTACCCTGGGATTATGCAGAGGTGGCTGGGATCCTTGTCCTCCTGCCCTCCTGCCCCAAGGCAGGGAAACAAGGTGGCCTCATCAAAAAGCTTTAGCGCCTGCATGATTTTGCCCATGTCACCTACAACAAACATGTATTTAATTTCTTCTCTGAAGTAACTGCTCATACCATCTTCTCTTCTCTTGCTGGTGACAGAAAACTAACACATAAATAAAACATAATAAGTTTAAATGCGAAGTAGCCAAGAACAAGTCAGGCTTTCTGGAGCTGTACAAGCAAAAATTAGTTTGGCTCGCCTAAATACAAAATATTGCATCTGAGCAAGAGCAGCTCCCTGGAAGGGAAAGGGGCTGGAAGAGTCACCAAGTCCTGCTGCTGCCAGAGGGCTGAGAGCTTCCAGAGGAAGTTGCCCAGCTGCTGTGTGTCCCTGCAGGCAGTGCCCCTCAGGAGAGCAGCAGTCAGCCTGGCTCTGCAGGGCTGTGCGTCTTCCATCGCCACCCTCTGTCCTACAGAGCTGCTGAGCCTTCACCGAGAGATTGCTGTAATAAGCAACACCTCCCTGAGATACTGTTTAGGGTGAGCAGGCGTTTAAAAGGGTTCCGAGAAAGTGTGGATTATTTTCATTACTTTTGATTTAAATCATGAAGGAAATGTTTTCCAGATATTTCTGCTTTTTTTTTTTCCACAAAACTAGGCACAAGTCATTTTGCTCTGTGCCTTGAACAAGGGTAGAGCAGAGAGATTTTAAAATTATTTCACTATATTTGTTTTGTTAGAGAAACACCAAAAAAATTGGCTTATTTTGAAAGGATTTAAAGGTAAAAGGATATCTTTTCTCAGTATTAATGAAACATCAAACTTGTAACATTTTGCCATTACCCACTCTGAAATTTTGTGGAAAAACAAAAGCTGCCCCATCCCCCCTTCCGTTTATGTAAGAGAGGGAGACAAACACAAAGCTTACCTCCGCTTTTTTGTGTGAAGATCATAGATTTTGTACAGAACCAATAGTAAAGCAATTAGAGTCACAATGATCAAGAATGCCAAGAATATAATCAAGGCTCTAGAATTATCTGCCAACAGAAAAAGAATACATTTAATATTTTAAAATCACTTTTAAGAAAAGAAACCTGTATATTACCTAGAACCAGGGCTCATCAATTTTTGGTTTGGGGCCTTTTTTAAGGAAAAACTTAATAAGTTTGAGTTTGTTATGCCACAGTAGAGGAGGGGATTTTATGATTTCATTAAGAAAACTTTCCCTTAAATTCTCCATGTCCACCTGTCAAAATGCTACAACTCACTGGTTCAGCATTACTGTGCTTGTCTCCTGCTCTGTGTGACCTGCACAGTGCAGCTCTCAGTTGCTCCTGATCTATGAATTTGGGAACCTCTGCCAAGTCACAGATGTTCAGCTCCTGAAATGCAGGATTTGAACACAAGAAAATAATCCTGAAGTGAATAAATTCAGTTAGATAAATTAATTTCTTGTTGCATTTGAATGTTTCCTGAAGAAACCACAGCTGTGTAGTAATTCTGAGTTATGATTAAAGACTTGTCAACATGATCCGTTACATTAATACTAAATGGGGATATTTTTCAAATGCAGATCAAATATTAACTATAAAACAGGAAGTTTGGATTTTTAATTAGGAACAATTTAACTGAATTCACAATTTACATTGTTTATATTATGCTAAAATCTAAAGGTATTTATATTATGCTAAAATATAAAGGTAAAGGTGCTGTACATATTTACTTACATCTGGTTTTTATACTCTCCACTACAGCTGCCCCATTATGTTTTCCATTAGACACGAAGATCTGTATGCAATGGGTGACAATAATAGAGATGCTCAGCTATGACAAGTAAAAATTTCTGCATACAATTCTTAAAAACCAAAGCACAATGAATTTTTTTAAACTAATCCATCTATTGACAACATCATTGACCAGTGCACCCCAGGTTTCTACCCAAGTTGCAGCAAGATCTGGATTCAAAAATATGGAGATGACAGGAAAAAGAATTTAGAAAACTAAAAAACACACTTTACAAAGTAAAAATCAGATGCATCTCAAAGTAAAATCAATTTTGTCTTTTATTAAGCCTCTCAAATCTGAAAAATAACCATATAATATATAAAAATCCCATTTGCTGCAATAGCAAATATACAAATAGTCCACTAAATTTGATGTTTTTAGTACAAATTTATGTATGGGCAAGTAATTCTTAGAAGTTTAATTAAATAAGGTGTTTCCCTGCATCATGAACTTTTGGGTACTTTAAATGGTGCTAAAACACTAACTTTGTTTTGCTGTGTTTATGTTTTGTCATATATTTAATATTTATTCAATCTTTTAAATTTCCTTAACAGAAATTCCTATCAGATCTAAAACACAACTTGCAGTCAAATATTTCACACTCGGATTTTTTATTTTTCCTCCTGAGTCTTCTATAACTTGAACAGAGTTCTTTCATTACCAGCTAAGCCCATACAGAACTGTCTGGTTTTTGGGTAAGAATTAAGCAAAATAAGTGCAAAGCAGAAACCAGGATTTAGAGATGCAGAAGCAAATTCCTTCTGTAAAGAAAGCTGCTCACTGAAAGTGGTGGACAAACACTTTAAATGGAAGAGACGTCCTGTGCTACCGGGACAGTGCAAGGATCTTTTGCTCCTACAGGACCTTGTTTTTATTTTCCAAATATAAAGCTCTCTGAGCAGAATCTGTTGGGAAAATACTGGCAAAATATTGAAATCAAACTGAGGCTACTCAAGTTCTCTGATACTGCATTTCTGCAGGTAAAAACACAGAAGGAGGAGAAGATTGTAGGGAATAAGTGAAACCGCGTCATGAAAGTAATAAAACTCCATCACTCTTACTGGTCATTTTCTTGCCTAAACTTCACTGAGAAGAGCTATCAGGATATAAGAAATATCCCTACTGGCCATATGAAGGGAATCACATGAGACCATTGGTTTTGCAGGAACCCCAAAAGGGTGAAATGCCTGACAGAAGAGAAAGTTGCAGGAAGCCTTCAGGAAAGTGAAGTGGGTAAACAGAGGATGATCTATTTTGTATGGACACAAGGAATGGCTTGTAAGAGGCTGATGTAAGGACATGCAAAAGCATCTGAACTGCTTTTCACTAATTAGTCCCTGAAGAACCAAAAAATCTTCATTCATTAAATGGAATATGTTTTAAAAAGTAAAATATCAGTCATACTCCAGAAATCATTTTAATCTTATAGAAACCCCACACTTCTCTCTGAGTCAATCACAAACAGTCCGTTCTGTTTGCATTTTTCTTGCTGATAGAACTTATGTGGAATAACACACCAGGGATTGCTTGATAGGTTAGGCACATATGAATTTTAGTTCCAAAATAATTACTTATTTACACCTGAGGTCTACAGATTATAAATTGATTCCTCTGCCATCATATTTGCCTTTTTTTCCTAAAATCAAGCATAATATGCTTAAACAATGACAATGCAGCAATATTTTATATCCTTTTATACAATAAGCTAACTTACCTTAAATACATAGTTTGTCAAGTACAAGAGATTTTCTCTTTTAAATTCACATTTGCTTTTGCTTTCATTTTTCCCATCATGCTCCCAAATCAAATAAAATATTTTACGTGGTCCAAACACTTCCCGTTCTTTGCACGTAATGTGGACAGCATTATCAGCTGTCAATGTTATTTTAACATTCTCCACTTTTTCTGGTACTGTAGACAAGAAAAAGGGTTACTTGCTCTGCTCTCATCATTTCAAACCCAACATTTCAAGCTGGATATGCTTGTCTGGTTCCTGTCTTCTCTCAATAACTTAATAAATTTTCTTCCTTAAAAATTTCAGTACCAATTAACAAGATATGTCAAATCAATTTTGATTTAATCATAGGCTAATCTAATATGGAAAAGGTGTGAAGTGGAACTGAGAAGGGTCTACAGACATTCAGACAGCAAAAATGCTATGACGGCAAATCTCTCTTACATCTGACACCACTTTCTCATTTGAGGAACATGGGGCAATGGACAAGACAGGAGAAAAAAAGAGTTATCCATGTGAATATTCATTTCAAAACTATTGTAAATTAAATTTTCTCCCAGGAGTCACTATATATTCTAATATTTGGAATAATATCCTTACATTAAGTCTGGCCTAAAGCCACAAAAACTTTTTAATGATACAGAATCTGTTAAATCTAATCTGTGGTTTCAAACTCTAGCTTGTATGTTGCAGCAAATGTTGGAGGCTTCAGACTGAGGGTTACAGCCAAGGGACCTTTCACTGAGAGCTGATAAAACCTTTCAGAAAATAAATGAGGCAGCCTGTGTAAGGCAGTAGCCATATGTGAGCAGCCACATTTCAGTAGAACACCACCATGGAAATTTTCTACAAAATCATGTCAACTTGCAAAACAGCATATTGGGAAAAAAAAAAAAAGCAGCTGCTTTTTTTCTTTTTTCTTCATATGAAGAGCTAAGACCTGTAAGGTTTTATAAGCAGATCAAATATCCCAGGGGAGGAGTGGCAGGATATTTGACTTGGCTGAGTGTGAGTTTACATCATAGCTGATCATTTTTATCCACAGGGCAGATCTGTTAGATTCCTATTCCACATGCTGCTGAAAGAGCTGTGACAAGAAGAAAGTGAACATCTCTGGAGGCAATGTGTTTGCTGAAGATTAAAACATCTTTTTTAAAATGTAGGGGTTTTCCTTCTTCCAAGGATTGTGCTCTACTGATACATTCTTCAGTTCAAAAAGCCATAAAACTCTTCCACTTCCTGCTTGACCTCTTATCAACTGTTGTGACAGTTGGAGAAGGTCTAATTAATACCATTAATTGAAAAAAAAGGGTAATTAGTTGTTTGCACATCCATAAATTTATATTGTAGACTTTAATCATCATCTGACTTATTAAAATGAGTGGAACCCAGAAAGTGGGGGTGTCAAAAGATAATATGCTCAACCTGGATTTTCTTAGAGAAAAGAACCATGATCATGCTCAGATTAGGGCTGCCTAAAAATTAAAGCCATGCTTAAATTTGTATTACAGTTAAGTCTCAGATCAACCTGTTCATATTTATCAGTTAATTAATTTATCAGCTTTTTTTTTTTTTGGTGGGGCTTCAGGTGACAATTCTGATCCCTGTATACTTCAAATCACACTTCTGAAAGGATAGCCCCAAAAAGATGCACAGACCTTCCTGTCAGAAGAAGGCTTGGCACACATTTTTTCATTTTTAACGTCATGTTGGAAGCTGTGTACAGGTACATCCAAACTAACTGACATCCATTACAGATGGACAGTGTTGGTGTACCCTGGTTCTGCTTCAAGCAGACAGGTAACTACACAACAGAAGGTACAGGCTACACATCTTTGTAGCTTTCATGCCTCAAAGAAAAAGAACAAACTATTTTTTCTCTTTTTGTTTAATTTAAATTTTTTCTTTATATTGGGATATAATGTTTCCTAAAGTCTTCACAAGAATTTAAAATTAATGAAATCTTCTTTTTAAAATTATATATATTAGAAAAAATCAATATAATATGAATAAAATATAATACAAAGTGCATAATTAAAAAATAGATCAACATTAAGTAATTTTAAGAGGTACACTAATGATATTAATGTCAGTACAATTATTTTAATGTTAATCAGTTTCTTGGCTGATAGTAAT
Organism: Cinclus cinclus; assembly: GCF_963662255.1. NCBI lineage: Eukaryota > Metazoa > Chordata > Aves > Passeriformes > Cinclidae > Cinclus > Cinclus cinclus. The sequence continues at coordinate 9,061,417 of NC_085053.1, read as the reverse complement.
ACGTGTATAAAATAAAATGAACTACAGTAGGAAAGTACAAATTCTTTGTGTTAGTATCAGGCTAGGTCATAACAGTTAGCAAACAGATTTACCTCCTTCTTCTGTTGTAAATGTAGAGCTTTTATTGCTACCTTCAAGTATGTAATAGCGTCTGTTGATTGTATATGGAGTCACATATACAGAAGCTGTGGTATAAGGAGCAAATTTACAGCAAGTAAAAGTATAGCTTGTGGTATTGTTGGTGATATTTGCGTCACAAACATCTGCAAAATGAAATTAATGAAATCTATGTTAGGAGCACAGGAACGCTTACTCTTTGTCAGAGCTACCTGAAACCACTGTCATGTGTATTTCTATTTTAATTATCTTAATCTGGTTGCTCTGCTTTGCTTACTAATGCTAAGTGAAGGCTTAGGAAGAGAAGGAAATACATAAATACATACAGAGTATTTACATATAAAGAGTACATTCATCCTGGGAAGGGGTAAGTAGGAAGGTGTCACTGCACAGTGAGCAACTCTGTCCTGGTGGGATGCCAGAGATGATGTAGTAGTCCTGCTTTCAGGAGTGGCCAACAACAGAAGAAAGGAATTGCATGAGAAGCAACATGAGCAAAGCTCCTGCCCACCCTGCAGCTGGGCTTTGGTGGGGTGGGAAGCTGGGGAGCCATGGCCTTTCCGTGCTTCCTTCTGCCTGCTTGCCCTGCAACCTCCCTGCATCCACACATCTCCTCCATCTCCAATTCCAGCCAAGCCAAACCAACCACACAAACTGGCTCATGGGGCTGCCACCTTTTGGGCTGTGGTCAAATGTGGGGCATGGAGAATGGGAAGGATTACTTGTATCAGAGGGGTACAGGAACATGACAGCCTTTGGCTCCTGCAGCAGCCCAGATTTACATAACCTGTGGTATGTGAACGGAAAGGCTGAACTAAGCCTAAAGGATTAATCAAGCCAGGACTAGCTTAAACCTGGCACATATTTATTATTATCAGGTTCTTAATATTAAAAACCTCATTTTCCAGTTCTTGTTTTGAAGAAAAGTTTGCATCTGGAGAACACGCTCTCAGTACAATGGGTACAAATTTATTCATTGAAATGTAAGGTGGCCCATACCAGCATATCTGAAAGGAGTGGCATTTAGCAGAAGACAATCCCTTAGCTATACCTGTCTAAACATGTTTATGCCTAACTGCCATGTTTATGCCAACTGAAGGGTGACAAGGTCATGTCCAGATATGGCAAACTGAATAATCTCAACTGAAAGTTCAGCTGGAACAACCTTAAAGGGAGGAAATTTTAACTTTTGTCTAAAAAAAAAAATGCAGTGTTAAGAGATACTTATACTTGCTATACTATATACTTATACTTACTATACTTAATATACTTACTACTGTTGTTCACACGGAAATGCACATAGTAGCCGCTTATGGGACCCTTGGAAGTGTCATTGGGCTTTGTCCATGTAACTGTAACACTTGAGGTATTACATGTTACATTAAGGTTTTGTGGTGCTTCTGGAACTGTTGTAAAAGAACAATAACAATAATTAGCAGCAAATGAAAATAAAACTATTCCTCTTTTTACCTACTTTTATTAATTAGATTAGATTTCATCTGACACTAAAGCAAGATACCAACAATATTTAAGATTTTTGTACTTTATTTCAAGAAAGTATACATAAGTATAAACTGAGTATATACAAAAGCATCATATTGCAGTAATTTCATACATTTAATTAATTCAGGACAAGGTGAATACAGCAACATTACATTTTACTAAAATTTTCCAATATCTTCAAATCAAGAATTTAAGATGTTTCAGATTAGATCTGCACTTTTTTTGTGTGTGGGTCTGCACTTTTCTTGTGAGTGCATCTTCATTCAAAATTCCATGTAGTTGACCATGTTCTCAGTCTCCAAAACAGCAAAATATAATCATAGTTTCTGACAGAAGCAAAGAAAGGCTCAGACTGGAAGACTGAGAGGGTGACTGCAGTCAAAGAACAACCAGGAGACCAGGAAGGAGGAGCTGAAGGAAAAGTTGAGTGTGGCAGAGAATGCTGCTCAAAGTGTACCTTTAACCCCAGGAAAACCAGATAATGGGTTTCATAGTAAGGGTTCCCAGAAACATGTGGAACATAAAGCAAAAGTAAGCATTGCACTTACCACCAAAGTCTGTTTCTATGTTAAGGATTTGCTCAGGAAAATTCCTTCCATTAAAATGCATGTATCCAATGCAGTTGTACTGACGGTATGGTGATAAATTTTGCAGCACTTTACAAACCGAATTTCCAGATTCACTGGGTTCAGACTGTGAATCTGTAGACACAAGAAGAACTTGAGCAATATTTTTCACAACTCCAGAAGTATCTGGCACCACTTTAACTGTGATTTTTTCTACCACATTTATTCAATATCATTTGTAATAAACTATCATAATATTCCAAACAGAAAAATGTACAACCTGATCCAATGACTAGACTTTAGGTTCTTACATACTAATTTAATTTGCATGGATCTTTACTTTCCATCACTAAAGGTCATGATTTGACCTTCTAAGGAAGCAGCTTTCCTACAGAAATCAGAACACATCATGGGGAGTCTGGCAGAACCCTGGCATGGCTTCTCAGTTCTTCAGCTCCCTGAAGCAGGAAATCTCCAGCCCCAGTCATTCATCACCCAATTTTCTAGGACACGAGGTCTTTCAGCATCCATATCTGCCCTGTCACAGTAGGTGCCTTTGAGCCAGCATGTGCTCAGGCTGGCTGGCTCTGAGAGCAGAGAGCCTGGCCTCGCACCATCCAGGAGCCTGCACAGCCAGTGGCCAAGGCAGCCTGCCAGGGGCCAGCTCACAGCACACCCACAGACTGCAGCATATCCAAACTGCTCAGCTGCCCTTCAGAAAACCAATCAGGACCAAAAAATCTCCAGAATTTGTGCAACTTGTTAAGCTGGTAAACTCAGCAAAAGAGTTCTTCGGGTTTGAACTTTCCCAGATCCGCACTGCATGTGGGGATGGTAGTCCTCCAACTGGCAATCCCAGGAATTCTGAACTACCCTTCCCTCAGACTGGCCCAATTAATTTAAATCTGCCAGTCTCTCACCCAAAGACAGCATCAATAATGTCATATTTTTATTTAAATTTATTTTAAATAAATAAATAAACAACCCACATTCAGAATCATTTAGATGTAATGTCCCATTGCAGGTAACAGTCACATTAGCACAGGCAAGTGAGCGACTCCAACAGAACTTGGTAGATGTGTCAGTTATATCTTTGACTTCAAGAGTTGTATTGACATCTGGAAAGGAAGAATATTATACATCATTGTGACACTGGCTATACTGAGTCTTCAAATAACAGCTCATTTATGTTTTTCGACTGGTTCTGCAATATGAAGACACAATCAGCATAGAATAATATACAAAGAATTTAATAAGAAATTGAAAGTAAAGCTTGAAAAGGTCTTCATGAGATAAAGACGCACAGGTATTCAAATAATAAATTAAAGTTTTAGTCCAGACATTCAGCATAAACACCAGCTTTGAAGTAGTGTCTGGTCTTGCTATTGTTTGCCACACTGCATACGGCCAATGCAGTTAAAGTTCCCTGTTTTCTTCAGGGAAAAACTACAGTTTGTTCACATTATTCTTTAAGAAAATACTGAGAAATTTTAATGTGCAACTTCAAAATAGCTTGCAAATCATGGACAAAATATGAAAACTTTCTGTCTGACTCTCCGAAAAGCAGCAAGAATAGACAAAGAAACCTGGGGAAGCTGAATTACTGCATATAAAAAAATTTAAAAGGAGGAAAAGGAAACTACTAAAACCCTTTTACACCTACCTTTTGGAATTTGAAAAGAAGTCTCATTTGAACACTTGCCAATTTTAGCTTTAACAGTGTATATCCGGCATTTTTGAAGCTCTATTGATTTGTTGCTGGAATCCACAGTTATGTTTTTGCCATCCCCCGAAATAATATATTCTCTGTCTTTTGTGGAAATGTTCAGGAAAACTTGAGCCATTCCAGATTTGTCTGTACTGTCTAGTACTTCTCCAATAATATCTAAAAGAAAAGCCACTGTAAATGGAAGTGAAAAGACCAGAACTGCTAAATTACTTTAATCTTACTTCTTCCAGAACTGGAAGACATTTTATATGCTAAAGATGCTAATTGATCCATTTTTTTACTGCTTTATCAGCTTGACCTATTTCATGGATTTGATTTTACTATCTGGTCACATTTCAAGACTGAAGGAGAATAAGAGGTTTGGTTCTTACCACAATCTGCTTCAGGCATCACTGTGGTAGCTTCTATAAGAAAAGAAAACAATATGAAGGTCTGACTTAACAGGTTGGGTATTTTTTCCACAGAGCATTGGAGAAGGGTGACCAGTACTGCCCCAAACTCTTTGTTCAATATATTCAATGTAAGTAAATATATTTAGCACTCCTCTTGCATTTGAAATAGGGAAGAAAACATCAGCTATACATAACCCCATTCTTTAACTAGTTATTTAAGGGATCATGTGTCTCTCACAATTTTCCAATGACATCAGTGAACTAGAAATCAAACTAGTTTTTGGTACAAAAAATTTCTGAGTACAAAATTACACAAGAATATTCCACAACCACATATTCTCATAGCAGTATGACAAACTACATCAGTTTTCCACGATATATATGTTGTGGAATGGGCACCTGAACAGTACAAAATGTCACCAAAGAAATAAAAATTACCTGCTTTTTGCACTGTCACTCTTACCTTTGGAAAGAGATTTATACAACAGTATAGATCGTTTAATGACTATATTTACACTGGGATACCCAAAAGAAATTTTTGTTGGTATTTTCTGTACATCATCCTGAAAACAGTTACTTAATATATCTCAAGGTAAAGGTGCCAATAAATCTAATCTAATTTTTTTCATAGAAGGTAGGCCCTAGATTTGCCTGCCTCCAGGCTGGGAGTCACCTGGCTGGATAGTGGCCCTAAAGAGAGGGCAAATTGAGAGGGACCATTGGAGACTCACCACAATTGTAAGGGGCAGAACACCCACAAATAAAAGCTAAGCTCAGTTTGTCGAAGAGCAGAGAGCAGTCTGCAGCTAATTGAAGGACAGTTCAAAAGGATGGAAACTGTCCAGCTCCTGGATGTACTTTGCACAAGCACATACATATATTTTACTGATCTGAGTAACTCCTTACAGTCCAATGGCAACTAAAATCACTGTAAGTGCTTGAACTTCTAGATCCCAAGAAAGTATTACTGCTGTGTTGTACCAAAGGGAAGACACTGCAAGTCAGAGAGGCACACAGATCTTGGATGTATTCACACCTTTTTGCTGCTTGGGAAAATTTCTGTGAACAAGAGAAGTACTGACACAATAACTGAGAGATTTATCCTCCTACTATGTGCCACTGTGTGGAAATAATTTCTATTTGGCACTTGCTTGACAAGTAACAAATCTGGTATTTTTATTACTCATAAACAGTTAGTAAGGTTCCTAAAAACACCCTTAAGTTTAATGCAGTTGTATGCCTAATTTGTATGCTTAGGTTTGATACATTCTAAATGTATTGCCTCATTCAAATCGGTTTTCTGTGCCTGATGTACCAGAACTGTGGCAACTGTGTGCAAGTTTGTCACCTATTGTGTGAGTGGAGTTGAGAATGGGGCTGATCCCAGTGCTTGTTGGCATGCTGACTGATGAGGTGGTGCTGTGCAAGGATGTTGAATTGTAATAATCTGTAAAAAAAATAAACAACATATCAGGATTAAAAAGCAAAATTCATTTTTTTATATGGCTTTGTCATCAGAAATGTCTTACACTACAGCACTTCTCTTTTTTTGTTGTTTTTTTCTTAGGGGATTTTTGTAATTTAGAGAAGACTGCTGAAAGAAAAGTCATGTTAATATAGCAAATAAACAAAAAAAAGTATCTAAATAGAAAGCAAATTTTTTAGGAGTATACCACTTACAAATGAATTTTGCAATGTACAGTGACAATTTTTTAGGTCATTATTTAGTCAGAATTACAGATTAAGTCAACATAATGTTACAATTTGTGAACTGAGAAAAACTAGAACATTTTGCTATATTGTTACAGCAGAACACAATTATGAATAGTGCATGTGCTGTTTCACAAACAACTCTAGGTAGCACTCGTTTCCCAGATCTTGTATCTTGCTCACCATATTTCTTACTATATCTCATTATTTATAAACATTGCCTGTTTATAAACCACTGACAGGTTTCTATATTCTCTTTTAGGCTCACTCCTATTGCTCTTACTTTGGGGACAGCCTTGTTGGCATCAGCTGGCAATTTGATGCTACTGTGGTGACTGCAAGACTCACCCCTCAGACCCCAGATTCTGCATATAATCCTGGCATTGCCGCTGTCCCAAAATGCAGACACCTTTTCAATTTGATGAACCATGAGCTGGAAAAGGCTACCCTGGTGCTGAATGACTTCATTTTTGTTGGAACCCTGATCACTGATAATTTTAGACTTTCTGTGCTGACAGGCACTGACCCCCAAGAGAACACTGCATTTGACCTGGGACCGTAGAGAAGGCTTCCAAAATTGTATGATGGAACTGGGATTATGGGTGTGTAGTTTGAATAGAAGTGTGCAATATCACGTGGTGGAAAACTCAGAGTTTAAAGCAATATATATAAAGAAAGATGGAGGTTTGAGAGTAGAGGTTTGTCCTTCTTCACCTTCTTCTTCATGGGTCTAGGTGCTAATATATAATTGGATAAAAAAGTCCACATTGTGGGCCACGGGTGGTTGGTTGTTGGGTTAAAAGTAAAAATAATTTAGGTGTCATTCATTTCTTAATTGGACAGATTATCCTTAAAAGGCCTTGTAAAGAGAGAGGTAGGGCTCCGTTTTTAGTTTGTTAGCTTGAAGTGCTGCAGAACTCACTGCTTGTGAGACTCACACAGATAAGAACTAATAAACATCTGAGTCCAAACAAGAAATTCCATCTCGCGCATTTAATCCCGACCCTGGCATAAAGAAGATAAACCAGGACAAGTTTTCCCCTAGAGTTTTGAGAGCAGGGCGTGGGTCCTAGAGGGGCCGGCAAACCTGGGGGAGCGTTCCCGAAGGCAGAGGGAGTGCGTGCGGTGGGGGCAGCAGAGCTGCGGGTGCGTGCTGGGCTGCTCGGAGCCGTGCCGGGGCTGGGCTCTGGCTGCCCCTGCGTGGACAAGTGCGTGCGGTTTGCGAGGCGGGGACCTGCGGTGAGAGGTACAGCGGGGTCGGTGATCTCGTCAGGTGTGCCCGGCCGAGCAGCGACAGAGCTGCCCGCAGCACCAAGGTGCAGCGCTGCAGCACTCTCACACTGACACACCGGGAGCTGTTCACGAAGCAAAGGCATATCAAACACTTAAAAGTGCAGGGGATTCAACAGGTGTCAGATGAACAACCAGGGAGTATATTCTTTTTTGGTTATGATTATGCCTTTCATGCTAAAATGCTGTGGTTTAAAATATACCTAAATACGCTACTCAAAACCAGACTTGTCTGATACTCCTGCCTATTAAGACAGCGTATTTCATTTTGTTGGGTGAATGAAAAGGCATTATACACTCTGTGGGGTAAATGTTTTTCTGTGAGAAAAAGAAAGAAGACATTTCTGGAGGGGGGCAGGGGGGGAAATCAACACAGCTCTGCCATGTAAATTGTTTCTTACCAGGTGTGGTCATTGATGATGTCTCCGTCTCTGAAAAAGAGAAAAAGTGTAACTTAAAATTTCAAGGAATTTGCCCAAAATATAAAAAGACACATTCCTTCCTCCCAAATATCTAAGCTTTCCCCAGGAAATTATACATTCTTAAGATATATTTAGTGGATGTAGCAACAACCAGACCCCCAAAATATCAAGTATGCAGTCATAGAATCACAGAATGCTTTGGGTTAGAGAGGATCTTAAAAATCATCTGGTTCAAACACCCCTGCCAGGGACAGGGATGCCACCCAGCAGATGAGGCTGCTCAGGGCCCCATCTGACAAATTTCCATCCACCTGTTTGGCTCTTCCTTCCGCCTTCTTTTGCTCTTTTTCTACCAGATCTTTCCCGCTATGTTTCTTTATTGGAATTTATTTATCTATTTTTTGTGGCATGTGTTTTTCAGATAGTTCTTCTCTTTTTATAATTTCTCTGTTACTTCAGCTTCCCTATGTGGCACTTCACAGCTGCTGTAGCTTTACTCTTTTGAAAATAAACTCCAACCTTTAAAGCAAAAAGCCAGGTTTTTGTGAGAAACTGTAATACTTGTGAGGGATACATAAGTATCCAGTTCATGTGTCAGCTTCAAAACCATGTCCCTCATCTCTGACACAGAAGACCACCATCAGAAGCTATCCTGGTGATGCCTTGGGTTTCCAGGCACCACTGGGACTCCAGAGATGTTCTCCTTATGGACCTGACAAGCAGCAGCACATGTGCTGGCTGCTCAGTGGCCACAATGGATTCTGCAATGTCACCAGCAGGGAGTGAGAATTTCTTGGTGCTTGGAACTGTCATGAAGTGTGTCTAAGCCATGATATGAATATGAATGCACACAAAAGTTAAAGTCTTGCAAACACTTTTCTAGTGAGCAACTGAATCTGTTGTGGACTGTACATTATACAGTTCTGAAAAAGCCAGTAGCCTGATACCTTACAGAAAAAGTATCAACAGAAGTTCAGCTAAAACCAGTAATGCAGCATTTATTTATTTACAGAAATGGGGAAGGGTGCTGCTTAAAATCTGATCCACGAGATGAGGATATAAGTCCATGAGGTTTGCCTGAAATCATATGAAACTGTCAATATAACATTGCTCTTAATTGTAAGAATATAATCTCTAAAATGTAGCAGGCTGATAACAGATCGAATAACATGGGTGTAGAAGTCATCATATTAACAGGTCTAGCACATAAATCCATTTATATCTATATACCTTCCTTGAATGCACACAGACCATTTATTCTTTTCAAAGCTACAGAATCTTAGCACATGAAACTTCCTAACCTAAGAGAAGTTACAGATAAGAAACAAAAACATAGGTGATCTTTTGAACTATCAATGTACCTTCAGTGTCTGAAACCTCCATTCTGCAACATTTCTTTACAACAATTGCATGATCTATAACTATATGCATTAAACTGCCAGGGAACTCTATAAAAGCTAACATTCATATCATTCATATATGCCATGAGCAATAAATTTTCAGTGTATTTTCATGGTTTTCAATTCAGTATTTGAAAGCTGGCACTTGGTCATTGTCAATTCCATAATGTGATTTTTCTTTTTTCAAATGGCTTATTAGCCAAAGAATCAATTATTCTCTTTCCTTTCACAAACCTTACTTTGGTTTACACATCAAATATACCTCAAGCCAAATACTAACTTTCCCTGAGCATTGACACAGATTAACTTACCCTTAGAAACTCTTCCAATAACAGAATAAAAGAAGTTGCAGAAAAAGTCCTAAATTAAAGTCTGCTTATATTAGTGAAACATTCAGAAATACTTTTCAAGCTATTTACTGATCTCTGATGCAAACAGAGATAAAAACATATACATCAAGATTGCTTCTTCCAAGTAAAGTGAGATAATAAGAGATAAGGGGGATCATAAACTTGTTGATGCTGTGTTTCTGGTTGTCTCATTGACTTCTTTATGATTCCTGTGAAAATAATTTTCCCCATCCTCTCCCTTGTAAAGCTAGGAATAATGCTAATAGCTTAAATAGTGTAAGTTTTGTTGCACACTCCCAGTAAGAGATGCTAAACATTACACACAGTCATGGAACTCCAGGTTAGAAGAGACCTCAAGAGATCACCTGGTCCCACTGCCTTGCCCAGAGCAGTGTCTTAAAACAGTAAGGTAAATAATAGGCCAAGATTGCCCTTTTTTCCCCTTATAACTAAGCACTGTCATATGAACACAACTTCATGGTAGTTTAATGCACTTCTAAGCATTTCAAGGGCCTCCTGCTCTCATGTGATTCTATTCCCTGATATGCTTTATTACAGCAATGGAACAGGACGCAGTTGAAAAGAATTCAATAGGTGGCACCAGAACACTAAAAAATCCTCTCAAAAAGAAACGCAAATGCATTTCCCTATGAAATCTTTTTAAGAGATACTGGGTAAAATGAAGGAAAATCAACAGGGATCCCAACACACCAGAATCTGTTAGTCTGAGATTAATAAGTATATTGCTACTATTAATTTATTTTCCAAAAAATGTCCCAGCACTAACAAATGTCTGAGCTAACCTCAGGCTAACCAAGGTAACCTCAACGACAAAACTGTCTGCTTATGTTCATATTCTAAAACATAACTCCAGGAACTTGAAAGCTGAAATCCAAAAATATCTTTAAAATGTAATGAGCATGACCAATCCCCCAAACACATGCTGTGCAGTAAGAATGCTTGATGATTGCTAAACTAAGCAAGATGGTCCGAGTTTCAATGGGAAAGACCCCAAAACTTTTCTCAAAGCTTAAACTGCATTCAACCACAAGACATTCTTATGATGATATCCATAGCATAACAAGGATAACATCTGATAACCTAAGAAGAATAATTAAAGCACAGAAAAAGTTCCTACTACTGCAGTAAGCTTTTTAAGCTTCCCTCTCCCTTATCTTGATTTGGCCACCAGTTGGTTCCTGCTGACTTACCTAAAAGATTTCAAACCTATCAGTAATGTTTGAACAGATCTGGCCTTAATCACATGCCCTGGAAGAAGACACAACAGCTCATCCCAGCAGCTCATCCCAGGGGCAGATGGGAACCTGGCTAATCACTTTCATTCTCCTTCCTACCAGCTGGGGGAGATAATGCAGCTGCAGCTTCAAAGAAAGGTTTGAGATGGAATGACATGCTGCCAACAAAATACACCTAAAACAAATGAGCTGACCATTCTTTGTCCTGAAAGCCCAAAGATGAACTGGCCCTGGGAGTACTGCATTATGAAGTCCTTTTGATGTTCAACAAAAAGAGCAAACAGAAAAATCCTGAAAGAATCCAGGCCACCAAAAAAAAAAGCCAACCTCTCAAACTCCTAGGACAGCAAGCTGGCTGGGTCACATCTGGAGGTACAGGAGCTGCTGTGTCACCTCTGCAGCACTGACTCTGCACTCACTGCACTGAAATGTGGTTGCACCTGTATAAGAAATCCAACTGTATAAGGAGACAGCTTTTTGCTGTCTTAGGAAATTTTTTTCTCTTGGCAGCACCAAGCAGCTCAACAGAAGACAACTGAGACCTAGAATATGTTGAAAGATAAAAATGTGTTTCAAGGAAGTCCAGGGTATGATCTTCTCAAGCAGCAGGAAGTGCCAGCACACATTTCCTGTGTGCATGTGCTATTAATAACACAAACTCCAGCTGATAAAATGGAGATCCTGTTGAATCAGCATTAAGGGCCTAAAAACGTTACCGTGTTTATAGAGGCAGAAATCCATTAGCTGATGACAGGGGACACGCCTTTTAATTCCATTCTGCTGCTTAATTTGCACAGTGAATAAAATGGACCTGGCTTTGTATTTCCTGCTGGACTGGCCAGGAGGCTCAGGCTGTCTGCCCTGAGCACGGGATTACTGCAGGACTGCATTGCTCCACACACACAGCACAGAGCAATGTGGGAAGGAGGATGCCTCTCCTGCTAATAGTGCATTTGGTGTTTTATCTAGCCTGGTACCACACCAGCTGGCTCTTCACATCCAGCTGCACTCCTCGTGTGTTTGCCAGAGCTGGGAGGGGGCAGAGGAAGTAATCCTTCCTCTCAGCCTCCTGTCTGTAAAACAGTTGGCAGCCGGGTTTTGCTGCCAGGAAAAATGTTTAGCGATTCTGCAGAGCTGCTGCCCTTTTCCCAGGATCTCTCCAGCCTTTAGTATATTGGACAGATCCCAGCACCCCCCCACCAGGCAGCATTTTACACCAAGCAACTAATGTAGGTCCAGATTCTGCCTTCCCTCTTTTCACAGCTGAACGGCACTGCTTCAGCAGGGTCAGGGCTCTTCACATCTGCACAGAAAGCAACAGGATGTGGTCTACTTGTTCAGATGGAGTAAAGCTCTTTGAGGGGGTCTCCTTGCAAACAGCACAGACATTGCAGCTCCCCTGCAAGCCAACACTAAACTGCAAAAAAAGAACAGTTCCTGGTGGGAGGTGAAGGGTGAGTGAGGCAAAGAGCCTTACAAAATGCTGCCAGCCGCCGTTTGATTTATTTTTAAACTTCAAGTGGGATAGGATGTATTTCACACCTACTTTAAGGCTCCCTTGTGCTGCCAGAGCCAGCTAAAGAGAACTTAAAGTAAATGAGCATCAGGGCCAGAGATGTTACTGTTATTTTTGCTGAAAACACAAAATGAAGGGATCCACTGCTACTTTATAAACAAATCTGGGCAGATCTAAGAATAGACTAGCAAGCACTTAAACATTTGAGTAATTCCATACCGCAGAGGACCCCTCAAGTTTTATAGGTGGGATTACATGTGCTGAAGTGCCTTCATAATCAGAAACTACAGAATTATACTTTATTCTTTATCACTAATTCTGGGGGGAAAAAAACTAAGAATGTTCCCAGTTTCTGGACAAACTGCTGCTTTTTGAAAACTGGGTAAAAAAAGAGTGCCATAGAGAGTTCATATTAAAAATATGTGAAATTTTTCATGCTCAGAGTAAAAAAAAACAAACAAACAAACAAACAAAAAAAACAAACAAACAAACAAAAAACCCCACAACCTACTAATCTGAGTTTGCAGTACAGAATCTTCTCAGGATTCTCAGAAATGTCTCTGACAGACTTTTCTGAGGGTCCTAAAATAAAAACCTACTCTTGTGGTCATTGAAGATAAAGCCATCAAATCATTTCAGCTATTTATTATCTAATTGATAAAAGTCTTCATAGCCCTAGAGCAATAAATAAATAAATAAATAAATAAATAAATAAACATTATCATTTCTTTTCTACAGGAAATATTTACAATATTTATTTCCACCAGAAATTAGGGATAGAATGTTGAAACTGTAAATTTTAATTTAACAGAAAATCTAAAACATTCTGATTAAGAAATGCCAATTGTTCACTTTTGATATCCGGATTTAATGTCCATTTTGACTTTTCAGAATGATAATTAAAATAGTTTCCATCTGATTTCTCAAAATATTTCTTGTTGTACAAGTTCATTAATAATTGCCTCCCTTAGTAACACAGTGCTGCCCAAGAGCCTGATTCTGGCACCCTTTCCTTCACCTTTAACCTTTGGTTAAAGCATTATCTGAGAGTCAAAGGCCTTTTTGTTCCCGAGCACCTGCCAGTGCTGAGAGCTGACTTGCAGTGGGGAAGGCGTGGTGCTCCTGCAGAGCTCAGCTCAGGAGAGAGTGCTGCTCTACCTACAGCTGACGTGATAGGATGGGGTGCTATGCCTTTAGTGCAAATTGACCTCTGAAATTAAGGCTTGTTCTGTATCCCTCTCCTTGCTGTCCATCTTCCAAGACTGGAATTTTCCCTATCCTCCTCAAGTTCAGAGTCAACTATGAGCATTAATCAGTATTTACAGTTATGGTGAGGGTGAAAAATTCAAATTAGCCAGCAATCTAGTACAAGGGGGAGCAACCAGAAGAAAGGGATGGAATTAAGAATTTATAACTGACAGATACAGGGAGGAACGCAATGTTACAATATATGTTGAATATTTCTGACCATTTAAAAGAAGTATCTTTCTTATTCTGATTGCACAAAATAAACATAGGAGTTCAAGTCTTTCAGTGGAAAATAAGAAAACCGAGCAAAAAAGAAATTTCCCTAAATATTAATTTAATGGAATTAATACTTGTTTCCAATGATATGTATAATTTCTCAAAACCACAAACCTGAAGTAGAACAAAAACCAAAAGCAGCAAATTAAATTCTTTTTGCCAACACAGTTCCTGCAAACCTAAAATAAATACCCAGTAATATTGTGTGTTTAGCAGCCAGAAGGAGGGGTTTCCTATCAATTGCACCATATTTTAAATGACATTTTCAGGCTTCACAGGAGAGTTTTGCAGTAACCCACTTGTACAGCTACAGCTAACGATGCCTGTGCTGCTCTGTGGTTTCTCTCATGCTGTTTACTTCTGCATTTCTTCTACAGAACCCTGCTCAAAAGGAAGAGGGTGCAGTATACTGTGGTTTTGAGCTTAAGTGCTTCCAAATGCAAACGGAGTTACCATAGCACCCACATGCCCAAGCAATCAGACTTAATCTTAGTGCTAAACCACTTCTCTAGTGCAGTCATGAAACATCCTTATTAAACTCCTTTTCATAACATTTGCATTTGTAATTATTTTCAGTTGTACAGGTTCATTAATATGATACAATGAGGGGTGGCAATCTTTGGGATGAAGTCCAGGCTGCTTTGCAGGGAGTCCTTGTCACCATGTGAATTGTCTCCAAGAGAGGAGAGTATCAAACCCTGATGTAACAGCTCTTTAAGCTGTGAAATGCTGGGTACTGTCCACAGTCACTAAGGAACACCTACATATGAAGAATGAAAAAGTGGATGTGATATTTATTTGGCAATTTTGTGCTACATGAAAAAAAAAAAAAGACTGTGTTAATATTTGCTTTGCCCTTTATATATTTTCAGCATTTGTACGCAGACAGTCTTGAGCCAGATTCATGTTGTTCCTTTCTCTGCTCCCCAGGGCCAGTCCCTCTAACTTCAGCCACGTCTTTTCCAGCCCTGCTGTACCTTCCTTGATCTACATTTCCCACATCTTCCTTGAACAGAAACACTTGCTCCATATTGCTCTGCTCAACGGCACTGACAGGATGGTTCTGGATTTGCTGAATGGATATTGTTTATGGCAAGCAGAAAGAGGAAAGAACTTACACCTATTATATCACCCTCTCAATTCTTACTCCCATGGTTTCAGCAATTGCTGTCTCTATTGGTCACAGGAAGCTGTGGAGCACAGCAGAAGGCAGCTCAGTTCTCAAGAGTTTTGATCAGAAAAAGGGGCTACAGCTGAGAACTGGCTGACTGACTGCTGGTGAGAGTGTGAGGCAGGGGCAAACTTCTTCATTTCAGGCCCTTCACTGGACCATGGCTTATTTAAATACCTGACTCACTTCTCTGCTTCTCAGGGACAGATATCTTTGAGTTTCTTCAAGATTAAAGCATTATCTGATTTTGTAGATGTTCCTGATTGCATATAACTTTTTATGTAATTTTGCCAGTAATAGAAAATGGGTCCTTTGCTCTAAAACACAAAATCAACTTGGAAATACTTCTTCAAACTGTCTTTAATTAGCTCAAATTCAAACCACAAACAGTTGAGTACCATATGAAGAGTAGGGGAGGCTGCGAGTAAATGATGTTTAAGGTCTAGTACAACACAAGTCTTTCTGTGAGTCTGTGATTCTAAGATCAGCATTTTAGCCAGTGATAATACAAAGCCTGTTTAAATCAGAAATACCTTTTGTTTCCCAGTGTTCTATTAGCATGAAATCCCTTGGATCAACAGCTCTGTACTTACTGGGCCATTATGTCAGTCAGGACTCTAATCAGTGATTTTCAAAAAGATTCAGCCAATGCTTCTTAAAAAAAAACATTTCTTTCAAGAACTGACATCTGCCTGTGAGATATTCCTTTTCATAATAGTATTTTTCTCTGATCCACTGCTGTGTTAAACAACCTACCGAACCACTTGTTTGATTGCTATGCACTGCAGATTTTTTACTGATAAAAGATACATAAATGCACCACAGGAGTGCTATGGCTTCACCTTGGCCAAGGGCTGAAGGCAGGGCAGGCAGGGCTGTGTGGTGGCACACAGACTCAAGTCAGCAGGACCAGAGGTCACACCAGAGTGTGACAAATGACAGAGCAACAGCCCCCCCAGAGAGCAACACTGAATAACTGCTGCAAGGGTGTAGCAGCACTGACAGCACCTGAGTGCCATGCCCCTCAGCAGTAGCAGTAGGGATAGAAAGAAGCCAGAGCCCCCAAAGCTGCAGTCATGTGCTCCTCTGGCCTAGGGACACAGGTGAATGTACAGCTGTAGCTGCACCCTTCCCTGAGTTCTTCCCTTCAGCAAGGTAATTCAGTACTGCTGCAAAAACCACACTTTTCAGACAGTTGTGTGAAAACAACATTTCTGATACTTCTAGAAGATGGCAGCTGGCTCAAAGAGTGCTGCTCTGAGTGATGCAGTGATGTTTGGTACTTCTGAAACAGCCCTGTTACAGAGTCAAATGCTGGGGTGGGGGACTCAGCTGCTGTCTTGGATGAGAACACGTCCCATGGTTCAAATGGGCACGTTGAAGTCAAGATCTGAGTGAAAATCTGCCTTCACCTACTCACAAAATTAAACATTAAATTTTAATTGAATTATCTGATGATTGTGCAGTTCAGGCCTAAAGGAAACTAGCCACTTTATTCCACAGCAAAGAATGCACAAGCCATTGCTCAGTACCTCCAGTCACAGTGCTGGGTTTTATTGTGCCATTACTCTGCCTGCACAGCCTCAGCCTTTGAAAGATTCAAAAACCAGAATAAAGATGTGGCACAAAAATTTCCCTTTCCAGTGATCTGTCATTTGTATTTCTGTGACTTCTTGCTCCAAGCTTAACAGGACCCTCAGCAGTCCCTGTGCTCCAGGAGCTGAAGTCCCAGCCTTACATCTCCAAGCAGCAATGCTCTAAACTATCCTGCTAGTCTCAGTCATCTCCTGTGACCCAGATTTCTTCCAGCATGAAGAGGAGATCCTAACCAGCACTGGCTGATAGACAACTAGCTTCTGTTTCTTGAAAGGACAGAGTACAGAGGAAAAAAAATCATGCAGTTCAGTGGAGAACTGTTCCCATACCAACTCTGCCTGCTGGGCAGCTTCCTCACCCTCCCAGGGCTGTCAGCTGCAGCCAGCAAACTCTCTTTGTTTCAAGGGACAGTGATTTTACTTGGCTACTATCTTCACTTTTTCCTCCAGACATTCAGGTCCAAATTTATCAGAAATTAATATCCTTCATGCTACTGAATATGCCAAATATGCTACTGAGTAACATTTTTATTGTTCATAAAATACTCTGACAGCCACTATTCACTGACCAACAGCTAAGTCAAGTGCATACTTGCTAGAATGCAATTTAAAACACAGTAATCTGTACATACAAGAAGCAGCATGTAAGGGTCAGATTCTACCAGCATTATTCATGCAAAAATCATGTGAAAAGGAAATCATTCAGTGATGCGTATCATTGTCTTCCAGAAAACTGCTTGTTAAAATTTATCATTAATTTTTTATTTTTATTTTTCCCTGGAGGTGTTTAAGAAAAGGCTGGATATGGTACTTAATTCCATAGTCCAGTTGACAAGGTGATATTACGTCATGATGATCTCAAAGTTCCTGTCCAACCTAGTTAACTCTGGGATTCGATGAAAAGCAGAAATGACACTATTTAAATTAATCAAAATGTCCTATATTTGATGTGTGACCTGAAATCTATCTTGTCTTCAGCTAGAATGAGAAAAATTTGGACTGTGAGCAAATCCTACCCAGGAATTCCACTTTTTAGTCACTTAACTGCATGAGTGGTTGGATGTACTCTCCATGTCTGTGCCTCTCTAACATCCCATGCAAAGTAGAGATACTGGCATACTGCATTTAGAAATTAATTTAAAATTGAAGTTCACAGACAAGGGATCTGAAAGTGACATAAAAAATATGCTCACATCTGTCTGATTGCATAAACAGGAACTGGCTGCAAAGAGAGAAACTCCTTGAGCTCGAGCTCCCCAGAATGCCATGCACATGCTTACGAAAGCCTCTCACTATCTCAAAATCTGGATTGCAAAACCTGGGCTCTGTCCCTTCAGGGAAGCTGAGGAGCTGAGCAGGTCAAGAAGGGGCCCTTACTTCATGTCACATTAGAAGCAATGATGAACAGATTGCAGAAGAGAGCAGAGTCCACATCACTCCTCTGGAATTCAATAAAAACGCCCAGTGAAAGTAATTTCTTGATCCCCTCTCTTTCTTTATTTTTCTTTTGAAATCAGATCAGTAATTTTGGTACCCAGAGCTGGGCCTTTCACTGCATTTTAAGTGTGTTCTTTTTTTAATTTTCTCCATTTGCTATTTTCATTATAACAAATAGGAGATGTGAGATCCAACTTTAACAAACCACCTGATAATCATAAGCAAAGAGATGTGAAAACAGTTCATCTAATTTTGCTTTAAATCTTGTGCTGATCATCCTTTTCTAAAAGACTGTATGCTGAATGTTTCAGGAAATAAAGGCTCAGAACAGAAGGACTCCACTCTGCTCACAAGGGTTGTGGTGTCCCATATTCCAGCAAAAATCTAAAGCTCATGCTGCTCAGGATTTGAACAAGACTGATTTCAGTATCTCTTTAAATAATTCAAGGCAAAAAGAACATAAATAGTCTGTTCTTCCATCTTTTGCCTGTGGCAAGCAATTTTTATTAGCATTTCAAGTTTCCTTTTCTTATTATAATTTGTATTTTAAAAGTATTCAATGAGTGCTCTGGGAAAGAAAAGAAAAATCAAAGATACTAGATAAAGATGCTAGACAAGAATTTATTTAGGAAAAGAATTGTATGGACCTTACAATGTATAGGGACCCATGGAAAGCCCTCAGGCCAAAGTTAAGAGAACATCCAATTTCATGCTCCAAATAATTTTACACTCTTTATATAGGCACAGCTATGCACAAGCCAGGAAATTCCACATACCTGTAAACATTTCTTATGTCCAATAATAAGAAATGTGTATATAGCAGCATTACATATGTTATGACAATAACAAGAACAACTCCCACTTGGAGGTGGAAGGTCAGAATCCCAATTTGATTTGTAACACAAGTATCAGTTTGTACACACACATCCTCATAGAGGGAGCAGTTTGAAAGAGTGTGTGTACTGTCTGCTGTGATGACAGATGGAAAAGCTGATGCAGAAAGACACAAGTATGTGCAAATGTGGGTAAGGCTTTTCTGAGTCGACACTTTTACAATATTTGGTTGAAATACTGGTGAATGTATGGCCACGTGAACTGGTAAAATTTACTCCTCTTTCATTTTTTAATGCAGAAATATGTAAGGGGTTTTTTTCAGTTGAGTAGACTAAGACACTTTAAGATATTATTCAGCACCTATTATTTTGCATTTCATATGTATGCCCCACAAACAAACTAAAAAAGACAAAACCACCTGGTAGGTGTTCAATGAAGCACAGAAATTTGTTATTTGTCATTTACTTTAGGAGGAATTAAGTATAGCTTGAAAAATTATCATAGTTTGAAGAAAGATCATATGAATCAAGACTTGTAAAGAGTCTGGAATGTAACAGATCTCTTAATAACCCCCAGCAACACACAAAAAACAGGAAGTGGGCACTGACAGTGCTTAATTCAGCACTCAGCTCTGCTAGCTCAGGAAGGTACATAAACCTTCTCAGTGCCTCCCATTGGTTCATGGAGACCAACTCAGGTGTGGGATCACCTGGATTTCCATGGGCTGCTCTGCACCAGTAAACTGTTAGGAGTTCTTGGATAAACTGAACTGTGATTGAAGCCCTGCACAATCTACAGCAGCCGCACTCAAACTCTTTGTCAATTTTTTCAGTTTACATTATTCTTGATGCTGAAATGGAAACTTTCAAGGTAGTTTAATTCATACTAATATTACGAAAGACCATTTTTAATGGTGCCCAACATTAGCAAGGCAACTGAGAAAGACAAAGGGACTGCAGCATTTTAGACAGGATTATCAAGAATACCCTCATAAGCAGAAACTCTGAAAATTCTATAAAAAAGTAAAATCTATCTTCTGGATTTCCTTTTTGTTGCATAAGACCTTTCTGTAGGAAATTCCATGGTAAAGGATGCATAATAGATGCTCTGCTCATCTGCTGCAAACCAAATAAATTCTGCATTGTTAAAACAATGTGATCTTCCTTTTCTTTTTGATATAAAAGATGTACTTTATATACATTTACATAAACAAGACCCAAAGAAATTAAGGACAGACCAACATCATCTGCAGCGACAACAGCACAAAGCAGTCTGAAAAAGAGCAATGAAAGATATGTCAGACTGTTTTTAAGGTTGACAGGGTCAAAAGAAAGCTTTACAAAGACTTTCAAACTTTCAAGAAAATAAGGAACGTAATGATCAGGGAATGGAAACCTATACCCAAGGATATAATGTATTTCTGTTAGGGTATGAATAGCCAGTCCTCCAGGGTCACAGCAGGTGTAAAAGAAAATTTAATTAAAGGCTGACAATTCATTTTTGGTACATGCATGAGGCAGACAGCCACCTCAAAGGATCAGGATTCTCTGATGAATGAAAACAGAACTTATTTTAAAAAAACTGTCCAATGAATGCAAGAAACGGCACTGAAGTCCACAACATCTACACTGAGCTAGATTCCCCCTGCTCAATCCCACATCATGAGCGATTGGGGAACTGGCAGTAGCAGGGAGCTGGCTCTGCAGAGATGAGTGGCTGATGGCTCACTGGGATCCCACAGCACTTGGTATCATGAGGATCTTCTCACGTTAGAACTGTGCAATCTATTTGACCTTGGCTTTAGTCTACATTACAAGAGGAACACCGGCCTCTTGCCAGAGCATTGGCCCTCCAGCCAGGAGTACAAGTGTTTGAACTTGTGCAAAGGTGCACAGTGCTAAAATGGCTTACTGCCAAGCTTGGTTAGTCTTTCAGTTTTAAGTTACTGGCAGCTGCTAGTGAAAGTTATCTTTTACCTCATCAAAGTTAATGAGATTAGACACTATACTCCTGAATGCAGTTGTAAAAGCGCTGCTTCCACCAGTAGTTGTGTTACTGCTTGTTCAGGGGCCTCTCTGCCTGGCATTGCTGTACTGTGGAAGCCTGTCCTTTTTGGCTATGACTCATCACAGTCAGCCAGCCACATGGTCTAATCCCTTTTCAGTTTAAATCACCTTCAGGTTAGATTTGAGTGGCTTAGCCATGGGAGGATTCCCATTGTCTTATTTCGGCCTTCAGACTTTAGGGGACAAAGCTGAGAGTCAATGTTGGTGTTTATTCGTTAGCCAGCTCAAAGTTTTGCTTTGGCAGAGATATAGAAACATCACACAAAGCAGATAAAATCCACCACCTCCGCAGGAAGGGGCAGAGGAATTATTTGAACACTTAAAGGTAGATAAAACCTTGCTACATGTGTTTGTTCTGTAGTAGTAAGTTTGACAAAATGTCTGCCTGTGTTCCTTCGCAGGCTCAGCGTTAATGCTGACACTGACAACAGCTTATGAAGCACGGCTGACATGAATGGGCTCAGAGAGGGCATTGGGGCAGGGGCTGCAGGGCTCCACTGCCTTCTGCACATCCACCCAGCAATGCTACTATCTGTTGTGCAGCTTAAAATTGCAAAAGTCACATGTGATTGGCTACTTCTTGCCCTTTTTTTGCCTCCTGCTCTCCCTACCAGCCAACGTTTAGAAGCTCCTGATTCAAGGTTCCTTAAGCAGCCGACCTCTAAATGGCAATGGTCCCACGTTCAGGGGGCTGGTCCTTATCTGCCTGACTCCTCCTTATCTCCTCATTGTGCATCTGCTTATGTCACACTCCAGGAAACTGGCCCACAACTCTGCTGATGCCTCCACAACACAAATATCCCCATCTGAAAGATGTGTTCAGTCTAACTCAGTAGTCAAAACTGACATGTTCTTTGCACTAGAGTTTCACTAGGAACTTACAGCTGCTTCAGACTTGCCACTTAGATTACCATTTAGGATGCACTGACAGTTTGTTATCTCTCTGCCACTTGTTTGGAACTTCTGAAATTCAGAGGTGATAGGATCACAAGGATTAGTCCAGTCTTCTACAGAGATAATAGCCCAGATGTGCTTGCCCAGCAAGCATGTGATGCATTACCATGTCACTATGTTTATCTTCCTGGTCTTGACCAGTTTTCACAGGGATAGTACGGTCCGCCTTCCGGTAGACTAAGGAGCTTAATTAAAATTTGTATTTCTTTTCAAATAACATACTGATTTCAGAAAAATTTCCAGAATAGACCCAGTCAGCCCCATTTAACAATTTATTGCTAAAGCTGAATTTAAGTTGCTAACATTATAGAGTAATAAAAGGAGAATGTCTACTTCCCTAGTCAATAACTTAAGCTGAAACATATATGTATTTCAAAAACAAAACACAGTTGAAATTTTCAATAATTTTAAGCTGTGTATTCAATATCTTTGTTACAAGGGTAAGAACAGACACAGGAATCAGCAGCAAATAATGATTACAGATGTACAAGAAGAGTTGCATTATCTACCAGTTCTGTGAATTTACTCCTATTCACCTGCCAACCTAAAATGGTAGAGAAGCAGCCAGAGCTGGTTTTGCTCCTCCTCTGCCACCACCAGGAAGAGTAGCACGAGCAGAGGGTTAAGGTCACAAGGCACACTTTCAATTGTGCACAGTACAAGGGAAATCAGGCATAACTTTTGAAAATCTTTGCCATTTTTTAACAGTGTTTGGAGCTAATGGACTTATTTCAATTTCCTGGTAAATGGCAGCCTGCAGGAACTAAATTGTGTGACAGGATGTGGGTGCCTGAATTTTATCTCCATTTAGCAGAGCACTGGTCTGTACTTAGCAAAGCAGCTCTCTGCTTGCATTGCCAGCAAGCACCTTCCCATTCCCAGGCAAGGCTGCCTGTCAGCCCACAAATGAGTACATTTCCTCACTGAGTAAGGGAATGTAAATGGTGGCAATGTACAGCAGCATTAACACTTCAGCCTACATTGTTTGAAGACACAGAATTTTGCAAAACAAAAGAACCAGAAAGTGTAGTTGCCCTAATGACTTTTTTATTATTATTTTTTAGTGTGCTTCTTCAGCTATAAAGCACTGCACAGGCAACCACCACAATGACACAAACCTCATGGTACGCTACGAGACATGTAAATATCTAAGAGCAAAGACTGAAATTTACCTTCTGTGAGCATTGCACAGAACATGCAGAGACTGTCCTGGGCTAGGATGATCTGAGTTGCCCAGTACAAACATCCAAAGTACTTTTTTCTGTTATCCTTCTGCTACTACTGTTTCATATATTTTTTAACTACTGAAGCTTCACTGATCTATCTAAAGTCCAAAGAGCCACCATTAAAATCATGATCCCTGGCTACTTCTACTACAGCAGCTGATGCTCAGGCAGCTGTTTTGTTGGTTTTTCATTGTTCTATTTTTTTTTTAAATTGGAATTTCATATTCATAAGTCCTTCAAGAAATGTTGAGTGAATTCCACAGCATCCATGGATGAATATCATTATACGAACAAACCTGAAAATGCTTCCAAGATTGCAGGTCCAGATCAAGCACCTGGGACCAAAGGGGAAGCACCTCCATCTGTCACACTGGCTCTACATGAAGGAAGCCTAAATCTGCAGGAGAGATGGAAGCAGCACAGTGTGTCAGGGTGACTTCTTGGGCAGTCAGAGGGCTGACAGCCAGGCAAGGATGCTTACACCTGGGCACATCACACCATATTTCTCTTCTACCTTGTAATTTTTATGGATTTTTTTAATTTCATAGTTTGCATTAGTAAGCTTTTGAAAAAGACCCCTATTAACACTTTCTCTAATTTATTTTTTTTAAATCCCAACAAATAATTAATCTGCATAACAAAATTACAAATATTAGAAAACAGCAGGAATCAGTTGATTTCAATAAAGTTGCCCTGACAGACAGATTATAAATGCCAATGGAAAGAAATACAAAAAATTAATTCTGTTTAATTATTAATCTGCTCACAGCACAAAGGTAATGCAATGGATCTGGGTGTGTCCTTGAAATGCCTCTAAGTTTTGTAAGCAGGAAAGTGGTCAGATCAGAATGTGTTTTGCAGAAGATGAACAACCCCTGTATCACCAGAGAATCCTTTTAATTTACCAGATCTAGAAAATCTGCCTGCTGTGGTGTTTAAACCACTTCTTTTATTTCTGCAGCATACAGACAACTGCTATCCAAATTGAGAACCTAAGGAATCTTTTTTACTTCCTGTTTTCCTCATAGCAAGGCTTCACCTATGAAGAAGGCACAAGCTGAGCTGGTGCTTGCTAACCTGATCATTACATTAAGAAATCCATCAAAAACAATATTAAAAAGACTCACCAGTAAGATTGCAAGCACTGGACACTAAGACAATATTAAACCTAATTATTTTTAGAAAAGAATTATTAAAGGGCTGAAATTCAGAAAGAATTTTGGATATTAAAACAACAGCAGGAATATGAAAAGCAAGTGTACCATAAAGATAATGAGTAGACAGACAAAGCTAGGATATATTTGCAATCAAACTGGTTTCTCCTCCAGAAACTGCATTGTGAAGCATCTAGATGGTATCTGTGGTCAAGAAACATCTAATATTTCAAAAACTCAGCATCACACCCTGTCAGCCATTCCCAGGATTATTATGAGTAAAATCCCCTGTCTCTGTATGACAAGAAGTCATAGGGATTTGGGTTTGAGCTTGTTTTTGAGCTAAAACCTTTGAAGCACTTTTTGTTCTGAAATGTGGCATCACAATGAATTTTGTGACAGATCATTTCCCTAATGATCACATTTCCTGTAGTGAGACTTTTCATCTTCCTCTATGACTGCACCAACACTGCAACAACACATACTCTGCAACACCTTCCACCTCCAGTGAAAAGGCTCTTACAGTCCCATAGATTGAAAGAGGACTCAAAGAAATGTGTCACTGACTTAAGTCCTGGGTCAGGACTCTGAATCACCAGCACAGCTGATCTGTCTTGATTTGAGGGTTGGATTTATTTTACAAGAAAGGTAGATGGTAACTTCTATAACAATCTGCCTCACTAAGACCTATCATCATCCTGATCATGTTAATGCTTATTTGCATTTGCCTCCTGCAATGCCACGATACTTCCAGATCAGAAAATAAATACTGAGCCCTGCTATAAAGTTATTGGGGCATTACTGTTATTTCTCTGCTCTTGATTTACTCTTGTTCCTGTTCATTAAAAAATGCCACTCTGATCTGACCAAACTGTCCAAGCAACCCTTTTATTTGTGCTCAATTTGATACTTCTGACTGGAATGAGGTAGAAATTTTCTGTTGAAGATGACAGCAATCCTCTCCCAGGAAGAATTAATACCCTCAAGTCCTCCTGCGACAGTCTTTGTTGAATATCACATTAAGTTCTTTTGTCCACCCTTACTTGGATGACAAGTACTTTATGCAGAAGGTTAACTCAGGATTTCTACAACTGGTTGAGGTGATGTAGAGGCCTCCTACCATGCTGCTGATTGACCAACATGGTTCATTAAATTAATGGTTCATTTCATACATTAATCAGTGCTGTCCTCTCAATTTGGGTTGTTCAATATGGCTTTTGCTTCAGTTTGCTGTAAAGTATGTGACTTCCTTTAAGAAATTACAGTCACAAACAATCAACTTCAATGTTTAGATTAAAAAAAAGTTCCTTCTTTTCTCTTCATTTCTGATCCTTTTTTATTCTTGGGCTTCTTACTCAGCAAAAGGTCCAGAGCATTACTTTTCATTCAGCAGCTTTTCAAGTAACCCTTTGGAAGTCAGCTATCTGAATGTTTCCATTTAACATGAAAATAATAACTTTTACTTGCTAAAGTGTTCTGAGCTCTGTGGAACAGTAAGGTATTTAGAGAGGTGCCCTGAAGTCCATTTATGAAGTAGAAATATTTTATATCAGCTCGATGAGGTGACAATTTGCTATGATGGACAGGTATCCCAAGGCTCTTTTCTTTTGCATTCCCTTTAATAAAAAATGTTCACCAGCATTTACTAAAATAAATATGCGATCTGATTTCTGCAAATACATACTTTTCCCTCTAATGACACAAATATTATTCAAGATAATATAAAAAATGGCTTCTAGGTCTTTAAAGGAAATCACATTTCTTTGTCTCACCTAAAAGATGAAAATGACTGTCACTAACATTATGTTTTACTCAAACCCACTTACATGTGTGTGAAAAAATCAAGATTCATGTACATTCCTGAAAGCAGGAATCTATTCTAAACCCTTTGGAAGAATCATTGTGTTCCTACTTGAATACAGAAACCCAGATACTGTAAAAACTGGCAGTCCATTCATGGCTTGTGAATCCTGAATGTGTCTAGGCCAAGAGATCAAGTCTTGTGTGTCTGACAAATGATGTAGTTTAAATTCTCTATAAGGAATCCCAAGGCATGTGAACAAATTTAAACTAGTGAATAACTGCTTTCTTAATGGCACAGACTGAAGTAAGTAAAACACTGAAACCTTACTAACACTGATTTTAAAGACAAGCTATGTTGTCTTAGGCAAAACTCTCACAAACATAGTTTGAAAACTTCTCGAGGTAAGAATCTTCAGAAGAGACACTATAACCCTTTCTCTGAGCAGAATTCCTCCCCCCACACCTGTAATAATTGCCTATACTCTTTCTTAGACTGGAAGAATGACAGTATTCTGCCTACACTTCCTGGAAACTGTGCCTAGGCCTGTGTCTCTGCTTTTATCAAAATATCCTTCAAAGGTCAGGTAATTTTCCATACTCATCTAGAGATAAAGATGCTACCTATCTTGATGAATCTGTTCAAGAGTTATCAGTTAGTACTTTTCCCTCAAAATGGATCAGACATCATCACTAAGAAAATGAAGTGCATTATTTTCACAACTGTTTCCAAGTGTGCTCAGAATTACAATCATAGCAGATTCTACAGCTTCTTCCACTGTGGTCCTTCAATCAGCTCTTCCCTGGCTTTGGAATCGGTGGCAGGGGACAGAAGGGAGAGCAGGAAATCAGTCAGGATGGCCTAACTCGACTTCTGCACTAGTTCTGACAGCTATAAGAAACTATGAGCACGGGATGCTGAGCACTAGTCTAAAAAAAAAAAAATGCTATCACTGAAGAAATGCTGGAGATAAGCCAGTAGGTTTTCATCCTCTTTAGACTAATGCCAAAAAGTTTTCTTTCATGAGAAATAAACTCCCTGATTTACTGGGAAAGAAACTATGCCATTTGTTTTAGCATCAGGGCTGCAGTTGCTACTACAAGTTATCAGTCAACAACACATTCACTGTATGCCATTACAAAGGTCACAATTTCCAAAACAGATAAGGGATTTAGGAGCCTAAGTCACCCTCAAAATATCAAAATATTCACTAAAAAAAAAAATTGTCATCTTCTTCGTTATATTCTTAAGAATATAAAGACACTTGATTGAAATCAGTTTGTGCTGCAGGGATCCTAACATGACCCAAAGAAACCAAAATATTTTCTTTACTATTAAATTCTTATCTTGGCATTACAGCAGTTACACAAAATTTGCTTGACATCTTAGAAAGACCTGAAACAGTCAACAAATCAGTTTTCCTTTTCTTTCTTCAAACTTTTCTTATACCTAGGCAAAAATATTAAATATTTCTACACAATATTTTGCACTTATGTTTTCTACCAACATCCACTGTCCAAATCTTAGAGATGATGAGTGATATTAGAAAAACACCTACAGCTCAAACAGATACAGTGCATTGGTTTCTCAAAAGGATTTTTCTCCTATTTCCATCTCAATTCTATGCTCCATTAAATGGGAATTACTGCCCTTTGTCCAAACTGAAACTTAACGCATTCTGAAAACTGTAATTCCACAGTTCCTCTAGAAACACACATCTAGTGAAGATTGTTTAATATATTGCCAGTATTCATATAATCTACTTTTAATGTGGCAACTACTTTCAGATGTTTCACTCCTTTTACAAGAATCAAGAGTGTCTCATGAAGGAATATTTAAAGTCTTTTGCAAGGGCTCTGCAAATAAATAACATCAACAAATGCAATGCTCATTTTGACAGTAATAATTGAAAACAACACAAAAACAACAATAACACCAACACAATACAAATCATTTTCATGGTCATAAAGACAACAGAAACAACTGTCATCCACAAGTAAGTAGGAAAAACAGCTACCAATGGCATGCCCTTGGTCAAGAGGTACAGGAATGTACCAAGTACACTGTATTTGGCACTAAGCTTCTGCAAAAAGATGAATATTCAACCAGATATTAGTATGCATTTTAATAAAAACTAAACAAACAAATCCGCAGCAATGCACAAAACACCCAGAATTTCATTATTAGTTTTCAATTTAATTCCAAACATTGAAAGAGTAGCCCTGAAATAACTTCATTTACTTCATTTACAATATTGACAGAAGAACTTCAGCACAGAATTACAGCCTGGAAAGTCATAGATACACGAGATATATACACGTGTATATACAATGCACAATGACTTTTTATAATTAAATCATACACACATAAGCTGTTTCAAAAGTCATTGTCCAGGAAGCAAAGGCAATTAATTACTCAAGAGCTGGCAAATATCCATTTGCATTGCCAGTGCAAAGCCCTAGTCCTTTTCCTTTCCTAACACTGCTGAATATCCACAGAGATGTTTCATTCTGTGATCACAGACTGCTCTTTTGGTCCAACTTAGAACACGGCTCCAGAGCAGGTGGTGAGGATACCTTTCCTCTGCAAAGCTGATTCTATCCTTGGGCCACGGGGTTAGGGAAGCGAAGAACAACAAGAACACAGAGATCTCACAGCCAAGTAGTAAAATGGTGGTTTAGGTAACAGGATTAATATTCCAGCTCTCATCACAGAATTCTTGTATGATGTTACAAAATGTACTCAGGCTAAATTTTACATGCAGCAAACATTAATAATTGGTCTGCATTTAACAGGTTCTTAATTATACCAGTCTGATTGACAGAAGTGATGACCTTTCAAAACTGCAAATTAAGCTGAGACAAACACCCCCCTCCTTAAAGCACCCCTAACTTCAGTTATTTTTTCTGATTATTAGACTGATCTTCTCTTTGGGCCATTTTATCATCACAGGTATGAAAATCTGTATGTGTGTAGGACTTAGCTAGAGAAGATGAGCAGCAGCTTCAAAAAACATAAGAAACAAGTATTTCTAGTGGTAGAAATTTTTCAGTAGCAATTCTGTGGCTACTGAATTATATACGAAATAAATATGGCCTGGACTGTACATTGAGTGACACAGATGCAAAACACCGAATAGATTTTCATTCTCTGCACAGAAAAGAGAATCCAGTAGAGGAAAATCTCTGAGTTTAGAAGAACTTCTTTCAGTGAAGATACAGATTGCATCCACCACCACTGTAAAGACCTGGTATCAGCCATATGTCAGCTTTATCACTCTACCATTACAGTCCTCTTCAAAGACTACCTTAGAGATCTAAAGTGATTTTTAAAAAGTGTGTAGGGTTACTGTGCCTGCTTCCTTCCCCCTGTGATTACTCATTATCTTGAGGAAAGGTTGTCATAACAGACAGAGTTCAGATTTTACAGAAAGATGATATTAATAAACAGCAAATACATGTATTACACAATACAGCTCCATTCAAGGCTCTGCTTACAGCTCTATCTTATGATCAACTACTGCATCTGCAAACAGAGCCATTCCAAATGCTTAACATTTCATAACAAAACCTTTTCACTCAAACTTGCAGCCATCTAGAACCTGAAAGTCTTTATGACCCTGAAATCCAACAGGGTAAATTAAAAACAATCAATTCCAAAAAAGCAAAAAAATAAAAAACAAACCAAATCCCCCCCAACCCTCTGTAGTGTTCAGTAGATTTTTAATTTTTTTTTTAATATTCTACACTGTATTACAGATTCAGGTCACACTTGAATTAATTGCAGGCAATCTTCAGAGTTTGGATACACAGAATTCACCATCTGATAATCAGGAAACATGATTTTTTTTTCTTTACAGTCTAAATAAATCGGTTAGGTCAACTACACATCAAAATTAATTTATTATTGTTATCACTGTTTATAAGCACTGAGATATGAAAGTGCTGAATGCAACATAAAAGTTTTCTGAACTGAACAGAACAGAATTTGGAACCTCTCTTCCACAACCAGATGCTGTTCATATTAGCTCATCTCCTGCAGGTAGAAGAACAGCTACAAGAATTGAGAATCAGGAGGGTGGGATTCAACACTCTCCTATACAAGAGAATGAATGTGAATGTGTGTTTGTAACACATCATCTACACATTCTGTTGTTTGTTTGCTGTATTTCACTCACTGGTGCAAGAATGCAATATGTTAATGAACAGATTCAACAGCTGGAGAAAATAATAATTGTAAATAAATATTGTGCCTTTGCATGTGACCTAATTTTTTATTGTTTCCACATAGCAAGAGAGGACCTAGGAACACCTTAAGTTTTTACCCACAGAGATTTACCATTAAGTGCTGTCTTCCAGGAATACTTACACCAGTGGTTGACGTGTACAAAAGTTATAAGAGCACAATATGATGATATGTGCAATAGATGGACCTGTGTAGGACAGTTTATCTTGAATCCTGGGAATAATTTATTGCACACTGCTTTGAATGAGGTGTTGTATGTCTGTTTCTCAGAAAAGGAAATAAATAGCACAGGGGATTATGAAAGTTCTCTGGCTGGCCACATATGCTGCTATCACTTTTTCCATTATCACTCGTTCCTCTGACATATGTTTCCATAGCATTCCCTTTTAAGAAATATCCATGCTGTCCAGAATCAGATCAGAAATCCTTTGAGGGCAAGACCATACTTCATCCCATTTTTCCAGCACCTGGCCCAGCAAGAATGCTTGACCACAGCAATGGAAAAAAGCCCTCCTATAAACACAGAAGTAAGACAGTCACAACCACACAGAGAAGCAGCTCCTCCCTGACTTCTCAAGTAGCTCTTTCTTTCCTTCCCAAGTGTTCAGTACTCACAACTTCAGAAAAACTTTCAGAAAATATTAACTTGCAGCTGAACACTACAATTTTTTTTACATTGTCTCAGTGACCAACACATGAAGGTCCTCTGAAAATCTGACCATTTTCTTCTATGTAAAAACAGATCCCAAGTGTTTTGGAGTTTACAGTCAAAGCCAAGGGTATCTCTTCCAAACAGCTTTCTCAGGGCAGCTAACAGAAACCTGGAGCTTGAAGACCCCCAGTAGGTATAAAATGAAATGAAATTAAATTAAATTAAATTAAAACACCCTAAATCAACAAAAACAGAAAGATAAAATAAGTTCTGTAAGGCACTTGAAAGCCTTTTCAGACTTTCCACTGACATCATCACTGAGGTGAGACTCAGGCAAGCAGCAATTCTACTGTGAAGAGAAACAGAGAGCATCAGCTGCTGTGAGAGCAGATGAAAATGGCATTTCTGACATGAATTTTGTTATGAAAATGTCTTCCTTGCTTGGTGAAGAGTGTAGTTTTTTGAGGCCATGGTTTGCAAGTCCTTCCCTTGCCATTTAAGGCACCCTCCTGCAATGACAACACACTTGATGATGTCCTCATTTAAATGGTTTTCTTTCTAATATTAATACAAGATCTTCAACCAGCTACTGCACCAAACATTTGTCTATTTATTAAGGGCAATGCAAAACTGCATCTCAGCAGGCCATTGAGCCCAGCATTATTTGGAGGAGGAAGATAAATGCAGCTGTTGCTTTTTTTATTAACTTTTGGAATTATTGAACATATCTTGGCATTTTTCTCCTGAAGTGTTCTATGACTTCTAATTAATTTAATGCATCCTGTGTTGATTCAAAAGGCACCTGTAGGTGAGTTCCATAACTGTATGCTTCTATAAATAAAATCTTACTACATATTAGATCTTAACTATTTTCTCGCTTCAAAATCCTCATGGCCAAACCGACCAGTCTGCAGAAAAGTAAAAAATGCTAAATTTGGCAAGCCAAACAACAGAGGATTTTATGCAAGTTTCATGTATGAGTATTATAAAGCCTTGATCCGTTACTGTCAAGGTTAAATAACTCTTTACAGATTTCACATTCATTTCATTGAGCTGCCTCCCTTGTATTCAGCCCCATTCCACTGTAAACCTTCTAAACTGTAGAAAGGAAGCTGACACTGGGTTAAGCTGTTATTATTCATACACTTTTTTCTAAGAGCAAGAGCATTGGATGTCTCTCAGACACATTTCTAAGTCATTTCATTAGCAGACTAAGACAGCAAAATCAGAAATGCTACTAATGCCTACTAACACATATTTCTTTCTGCTCTTTCACATCTTTCCCTCAAACCTCAACCACATTTGTTAACTCAGACTAACACACCAGACTGCAGGTGTGTGGAGGACGTAGAAAGATCCTTCCCTTCTGTTGAAGCAGCACAGTTGAGCACAGAAGCATTAAAGAAGTTGCAAAGAAAGTCAAGCTCTTTTCTGTACTTGTTAGACAGTCTGATGTACCCCAAACATTACCCTTCCACTCACACACATTGCAAAGCCATGCACATTTACAGACTGTATTTTGGGAGGAGGGTCCTTGTGTGCTCCATACAAGAGATCTAGGGCAATAATCTCTTACTGCCAGAAGTGAAAAAAATATATGTTTCATCATTTAAAGTCTTCCAAGAAAGTGTGACATGAATAAAGAAATCCTCCGGATACTCTATCCAAAACTCATTAAAACTGGAAGATTTCTCTAAGGTGTATATACATGTGATTTTGCATTCATTTTAGACATCAAAGATCTATCTTAAGAGGCAAATCAAATGGCTGCAGTAGCAGAACTGGTCATCTTTCTTTTGATTTTGTGAGTGTATGATTTTACATTATATGCTGACAAAGTCAGCTTGGCCTGCACTTCCCTAGAACAGTTGCTTAGGTTTATAACTGCTACCACTGAGTCTCCTAAAACACCCAATTTACTAGACTGGCTTCTTATTGCATTTACCCTAAAGTGTGGAGAATTCTTTATAACATGAAATTTTTTGCAGCTGTGGTCTGTTTAGCTCACCTCAGCTCATCCACAAACGAAGTAAAAGGCTGTTCTAATGTCTCAAGAGCTCATTGACCAGCTTCAGATAATTCACCCATATTTCACCCAATAATGGGTAAAATAGAGACTACAGTTGATGTGATTGTGTTCTACAGCATTTCGGATTTGCTGAGGTTAAGCATAGTATGGGTTGTTCTTACTCAACACAAAAGTATCAGCTCCCCATTGGCAACACCTGCGCTTTAGGACCGAGAAAAAGGTAGAAACTTGTGCATAAGTTATTTGCCCCATACTTTTGCTTTCTTTGCTCAGATATACTACCCAAAATACTCTAAGGCACAGCCAATTCCATCATATTAATTGGTGGTAGTTTACATGTTGGAAGACACAGGCCTACTTATAAATATTTAAGGAATTAGGACTCTACATTTTTTGACAAGGTGTTACTATCTTCAGCTTGGCAGATGATGAAACTGAGGTCTGGAGAAATGAAAGCAAGATTTCACACCAGGAGTTTCTGAGATAGCCTAGACTGCAGCTGACTTCTGCCTCTTAAATCTTATTCTACAAACCTGACTCTGCTTTTCCATTTATCTTACTCTATTTTTCCCCTGCATAAATCTTAACTTATAAGCCTCCAGAAACAGTTCATGGCTTAATACTATCTTAAATATTCAAATCACGGTTTTGCAGTGTATATGATTATCAGGAAAGGCAAAGCTGGCCCTATATTTCTGTAACAGCTCAGCTGAGGTTCTCTATTATATACTTCTCTGAGTGTAAAAATCTTTCAACTCATATAGGACATATGTTTCAGTTAACAAACTACTATTTCCTTATATATTTTACAAAGAACTTCATTGTATGGCTTCATTTTTCTATTAGACAGCTATTTTGATTATTTCTTTTACTGTCAGGAAAAGGATCTATTTCAAAAGGCAATTAAAAATATTCCTCCATGGAATCCACATTTTTGAAACAACAAAAAAGTCATTCATGCCCTACAAAAGGTACCTCTAGAGCTCTTTGCAAGGCAGTGGGATTATGAATGAAGAGCAGACAGATTGTAAGAGAAGTCTTTGAAACTAAAGAATAGAAACCTAAGCAAGCAGGCCAGCCGAGAAAGCACTGACACAGAGGGAATAACTGCAAGAGCAGTACTGCAAAGTAGTGGTATAAAAGAAAAGAAGTGGATCCTGTTAGCTATACAACACTATGGATAATATAAGCTAGCACTGAAGTGCTCACAGCTAGTTTCTAAAATCCTGGCATTGAAGGCCCCAAACTGCTTTACTTGAAAGGGAAAAAAGCCTGGAAATAGATAAAATGCTCTAACAGTTACTGAAACACCAGTGAAAAAGACCTGTTTGCAAGTGCATGGACAGCCTCGAAATACATCAGGACATGCAGGCTAAAAGAAGAGTCAAGTAGCAGGAAACTAAACAACTTTCGTAACTGTATCTGTTATCTTAATCTTTGTATTTACAGGAGGAAAGAGTTTCACCACTTTTTTTTTTTTTTTTTAAAAATTGAGCTTTGAAGAGAGTCAGCAACTTCCTCCAAAATGTACCGGATGCCATTGGTAAGTTTGTCCGAAATAAAAACCTGCTAGACTTCTGGTTCTATAGGATTCAAGACAACTCGGTGTGCACGATGATGTCTCAGGATGATGCAGAACGCAGCAGAGCTCGGGGACAATCGCGGTGTCACAGGCAGAGCTGGCAGTCGCAGTGGCAGCAGCCAGCTCGGTGAGCACCTCTGCTCTGAGCAGGCACAGACAGCCGGAGCAGCCTGCCGAAGCGCTGCACTCCTCTAACACACATGCTCCGCTGGGGCTCACAGGAACTCACAGCCACAAAGCTGAACTCCTGGTAGCAAGCCTTGCCCAGCACTTCACACCTTCCTGCAGCACTTCTCAGTCCTCTGCTGTCTCCGGTTCCACCTCTACAGCCACCCCCGTTCTGTGCTCTCTCTCCCCCCTTTGGTTCTCACCCTGGGACTGGCAGCAGAGGAGGAACAGCCTCCCAGAGAAGGGGGAATGACTCAGGGTAAGCCTGCCCTGCACAGGGGAATGCAGAGACACTAGGGCTAACAACACCAGGTAGCTGACCGAGTACAAAAAGTCAAGCCATGATAGCTGAACACCTGCCTGTGCAGGGGAAGCAGTGAATTAATTCCTTGTTTTTCTTTACTATTAAACTGTCTTTATCTCAACCCATGATTTTTCTTTCTCACTTTTACCCTTCGAATTCTCTCCCCAGCCCCATCAGCAGGCAGTGAGCATGCAGCTGTGTGGGGCTGAGTTACCAGCTTGGGTTAAACCACAGCAGCCCTCCTTGGAATCCAGTGCAGGGCTCAAAGGGGTTGAGATAACACAAGCTTTGATTGGAATGTGTTGGATAGAATTTAGAGCTGTTAGTGCTGTTTGGCAGCTTTGGGCAGACTCCTGTGCTTGCCCTGGGCATGATGCCTTACAGTACATTAGTGTAGTGCTCATCTGGGGCTGCTTTTTGTTTTTCCTGCTGTTGTGCTGCTGATCCCTTCACTCTGCCGTGCTGGGGACATTTTGAGGACAGCAGTGGTGATGCACAGGGACTGGCAGATGGTCAGGGAATCACTGCTTTTTCTGTGCTGCTGTACTGGACATGCTGGAACTCCAGTGTGAGCTCGAGTCAAAGGGACTGTGACCTGTGGGTGAGTCCACATGGGAGCAGGATATCTTGAAGTTTCTCCGGCCATGAATAAGTCCATGACAAAGCAGGTACATCTGGAAGCGCCCGTGGCCGTGTCAGTGCCACAGCAGGGGCAGGGGCCCAAGGCCAGCTCTGTGCCACAGCAGGTACAGCTGGAAGCACCAGCGGCTGTTCACGAGGCCATGCTGGAGCACCTGAAATTGTGTGGCCGTGGATAAATCCACAGCAGGGCAGGAGCACCCTGCAGGGACTGCAGCCAGGGGCAAGGCCCTGTTGGGCAGGTTTGCTTTCTGAGCAGACAGTGGCTGTGGGTGAGGCCATGCTGGAGCAAGTCTATGTCTGAAGGCACTGTGCTGGACAGGGACAGGGCTGTGCTGGAACAGCTGCCCCTCAGAGCCATTGTGGCTGTGGAAAAATCCATGCAGCAGCAGGTGTGTCCCTGAAGAGACTGGCTCATAGACAAGGCCCCACTCGGAGCAGCTACAGCCCTAGGGGACTGCAGTCTATGGGTAAATCCAAGCTGGAATAGGGGCAAGGGGAGGAGTTCGCTGCAGTGTTAAACCCGATAGGGGGTGGGTAACAGATGGCAATAGAAATACCTTTGAATTGTTGTAACCCATTGAGTTGATTATTATAGGAATTACTTCAACAAGAACCACCCAAACCTATGGAGGAGCAGCCTTACAAGAAACAGAGCAAGTGCATCAGGAACCTCAACTGATCTGGCTTTGATGCCCAATAAACACAAAACAAACCACATCTCCTGCCCTGAGTATCACCACAACATGGAGCCCAAAGTCATGGACTAAATGGACTCAACGGACATGTAGCGAACATCTTATGAAAACTTTGCAGTGATTGATAGACTAAGGGAATAATATCTGTGTATTATACCAAAGGATGGGAAGTCAAGTAGTGGTTAATGTTGTACTGGATAGCGTGGGACATCAACAGTATGGGATAAAGAAATCCCTCCATTATCAACAAGGTTTTCAGCACAAACCCAAAACATAGTCCCATACTAGCTACTACGTCCAAAATTAGCACTATCCCAGACAAAGCCAACACAGTGTGCCTGCTGAAGCTTGACTTTTAACTTGGGGAAAAAAAAAGTAACACCCAAAACTATCAAACAATTATTAAGTTTCCTGAAATAAAGGAAGTGGCTCAGAAGTGGGTGAAAGCTTTTGAAAGCTGTCAAATTGCTAATGCTTTTGTGGAGGAGGGGGGGAACTTGAAATAATGATCTAATGGAAACAGTGCTTGGTCTGCAAGCATTTCTTTTTTTCTAAAGGGAAGCAAAGTTGTTTTTCTGACTTTCTTGGCTTGGGTTAGGAGTTTTCGGGGGAGGGCTTTGGGGCATTGGTGGGTTTATTGGGGTGTTTGATTACCACTACACAACTTCCTTACCAGAAAAATTAGTTGGATACATGCTTTTTTATTTGAGGTATTTACATAGTGAAAAAGCCTTTGTGCAGGCTCTAACTTCTTCTATTTTGTTTGGTTTAAAGTAGTTTGATGCTCTTAAAATTGGATTGGTGATGACAGGAAATAAGTGATGCTCTATAGGATGGCTGAGCTTGTGGAGGAAGTAAGACAACCTTAAAATTTCTCCTGCTAAGTTTTCAAAATCACTAGGTACAATCGACTGTTGGAAAATAATTTTAGTAATAACAAAAGAAGTTCCAATGCCCACCCAACACTTACAACCAAGTGCCTGAAAAGTGGTTGCCATAAAACCAAAGCCTGCACCACCCTTTTGAAACACTGCTCCTCCATTAACAAACCCCTCCCTGGGAGACTGGCCAGTGTCCCTCAGCCACAAGGCAGAGCTATCTGCACAGCAAATATGAAGTATAATGGTTCTGTCACCCTGAGAGGACAAGCAACCTCTGTGCCAAACTACATCACAAAAACAAGGTCTATCATGTTGTGTACTTGATACCACAGCATGAGA
The DNA here is from genome assembly GCF_963662255.1 of Cinclus cinclus. NCBI lineage: Eukaryota > Metazoa > Chordata > Aves > Passeriformes > Cinclidae > Cinclus > Cinclus cinclus. The sequence goes on along the minus strand of NC_085053.1, from coordinate 9,023,867 downwards.
TTTAATTAAGTGTAGTAGAGAGGAGTTAAAATATTTCTTTGAGGCTCTTCCGTTTAGTAAATGTAGAGATGAATTGGCTCAAGCCAGACTACTGTGTGTGAACAGAGAAAAATAACTCTTACTTGAAAGAAAATGCTACTACCCATTTATCTGTCTTCCAGCCCTCTCTGTCAGCTAACATGTTGACTGACTGTAGAGGTGGCTGAGACAGCAGACAGTAACCTGCCTTTTCCAGAGAAAAGGCAGCAGTGGGAAATCTGAGAAGGATGTATAAAATGAAAAGTAGGACAGCCAAAAAAAAAAAAGAAAAGGATAAGAAAAGCAAGAGATTTTGTTCTTTTTCTCTACAGTGCAGCATTCACTTGTTTTCTTATAATCTCCAGCAGCTATCAACCAGATTTATACAGTGCTGTCTCTGTTCAGAGACTTTGAGGGAGAAGAGAGGTAATGCTCAGGCTTCAAATACTCTTCTTAGCTGGTTATCAACTAAAGGCAGATCATCTTGTTGCTTACATCAGTATAAACCTGAAGATACTACAGTGACATGAGGGTAGAAGCATGAATAAATTCAATGTAAATGAAAAGAGATTTCAGCCCTGCACCTAACTCGCTGCCATTTCAGAAAAAATATTTCAAGCTACTTCGGGTCTGCCCTCAACTATACCAAATTACATTGCCAGCTAAACTGATGGAAGATACATATACATAAGATGTTGCATTTTCTTCAGAAGAAAATGTTTTCTTGAGCATGGATACTTATTTTGACTTTCTATTAAGCATTACCTCAAAACTGATTGCTTATCTTGCTACTCTCTTTATCTGTAACATCTAACATGTTTTACAAGATCCTCCTCTTGGGCTCTTTCTCTCAAAAAAGTCAAGCATCAAATTCACCTGCAGTGGAGTAATTAAATATTCCAAATACTATTTAAGGAGCAGTTTCTTAAATAAACAATGTCTGTTTCACAAAATAAGTATTTTACCAAGACTAGAGATTAACTTACAACTTTTAAAATTTGTTACTAACACCTCTGCAGTAAAAAATCAAAACCTGAGGAACTGTAAGCAGATTCTGTGATCACAGAGTAGCTAACATTGATGGGAAGATGCTTTTCTTGAAGGATTTAAACACAGAAAACCAGTACTACATCATGAGATTAAGCTGAACATAAAAATTACATGGAACAGGTTCACAAAAGAGACATAAATGTATACTTTTTCAAATTCAGCTACAAATGTAGTTGTTTTGTTTTGTTTTTTTTAATGTTTCGTATAACTCTCACATGGGACCACAGGGAAGACATTTTAGCCTAGTACACGATGCATCAATCTTCCTGACCTAGGTTCTTACACCACTGCATACAACTGTATTCTAATTTCTGAACCAAGATGGTATTTCTCCACTTTGCAAAACTTTTCATTGGTTTTACATCGACAGAGGATGTTGAGGGATCAAAATGAGAGAAAGAAATATCACTTGCGACCTACCTTGGAGAACAGCATCCTGAACTGCAACACCAAATGCTAGGAGTTTAAGCCACAAAAACATGGTTATTTCTGGAAATCAGGCGTATCCTTATGAAACAGCATGTGTCTCTCTCTGGAAAGCAAAATAAATGTTATCTGTCTGCAAAAGAATTTCTTCACCAACTTTGAACCCAGAAGGACACTAACTAGGCACATACACTGCAGTGCTTGCTTATCTGTGAGAGGGTTGCTTCCTCTGTTACCCTAACTAACCACCCGCAAACTCGCAATGCATTGTAGTGATGTCAGAGACAATTACTTCTTCAGAAAAAACTTCTTTCAGTTTCCAGGAAGTCAAAGGGGTTTTTCTTAGGTTCCTGCAGTAATACTTAGCTTCCTTAATTCAACTAAAGTAGATTATTTTCAGCTATTTCTTCCTTTGTCCTTAGGAGTTAGATGAGACTTCACTTTTCATAGGACTAGATTTAGCAAAGTCATTTTTTTCCCTTCATGTGCACTTTTCTGAACACATTCACTGATTCCCATATATGTTGTGTATGTTTCTTGAGATTTCTGTTGAGAGAAAGAGAAACCCTAACCACATGTCACTGAAAAACTTGTTCTGACAATAAGGCCTTCATAAAAATGCATCCTCAGGTGAAGTAGCTGATGATTAAATGAAAATCCTTTAAACATGGGGTTGAACTAGATGACCTCTAGAGATACCTTCTAACCCTAACTATTTTGTGACTCTGTGGGATATATTTCTGAATCTTTCTACAAGGATCTCTTTCTGGGTATGACAGTAATACACAACAAATGGATAGAGTCAGTCTAATTTTGTTTTCTGTAATGTTAAGAATTGGAGAACTCAGTACAATTCTTTACCATGACAGTGCAGGAGGATTGTTGTCACTTTCATGGAGTTGATACAAGGTACAGCTAAGACATTTTCCCTGCATGCAGAGGCAGTTCTCAACAACTTGGTAACAAATGTCCCTTATATAGTAGAATACAAGGGGAAGAAATGTTTGATTGCTTCTCTTATTGAAGAACTCCAAGGTTCTAAAAGAACCAGCAGAACCCTGTCATAAGACAGATACAGAACAGAAGAGAATATTTCTGTGCTGCCTATTCTGTACTTCAGAGACTTCCTAAGCATCACACAGGAAAAAGTTGCACAAATTCACATAATAATTCACAAGTGACATGACTGAATCAAACTCCTCATAAGATTAAACACATCTTCTACAATTTTGAGTCGAGTCTTACAACACAGGCCAAAATCTTCATTTTCATTAAGCATTATGTCTCCATACCAAGTGGCTTTAAAAATAATTACATTGTAAATGTCTTCAGAACAAAACCCATCCAATGATATTGCTCTGACACTCCAGAGACTCCAATTTTGATATAAAATAACTTTATCATCCTGGAGTTGTCACAAATTAAATTTTGACTATAGCCATGCATTGCCTGCAACATTGCCATCTTAGTCCCTTTTATCCTAGGATCCTTTATCCATCAGCACGCCTGTTGTGTGCCATTTGATGAGTAGAGTGCATGCAGCCTATGAAGAATCTCTTGTAAAGGTTCTCAAAAAGAACCAGGCTTCATTCCCACCTGATCTTCCCCAGTAGTTTTACACAACCTCAACTCCTCAAGCTGCAACTCCAAGACAAATTCCTGCATAGTGGATCTTTTCTGGCTGTGTGATATTTACAGAGCTTCCACTGGACTGAAATATTGCAACATAGCCTATCTATTACTTAGTGAGAACATCACACACTCCAGTGATCCCACTACTCTAGGTGTACTGCTAACCATAAACCATCAGCTGTTAAAATTAATGACCAAAGTTACAAACTCACATATGAAGGACATGGAACTGTTGGAGCAAGTGTAGAGGTAGGGACACAAAGTTGATAAGAGGACTGGAGCACCTTCCCTATGAAAACAGGTTGGGAAAGTTGGGGCTATTCAGCCTGGAGAAGGTTTTGTGGAGACCTCATCTGAAGGGGCCTAGGGACCTCATCTGAGGGAAGCCAAAGGACTCTTCATCAAGAACTGCAGTGACAGGACAAAGAGTAACAGGTACAAGTTGAAAGAAAAAAAAATTAGCTTAGATATTAGGAAAAAATTCTTTACTGTGAGGGTGGTGACTGGAACAAGTTGTCCAGGGAGGCCATGAATGTCCTGTTCAAGGCCAGACTGGAGAAGGCATTGGGCAACCTGGTTTAGTGGGAGAGGTCCCTGTGCATTAAAGAGGGGTTGGGACTGGATGATCTTTAAGGGCCCTTCCAGCCCTTAACATTCTATGATTCTATTAGAGCTTGTGAAGCCTTTTTCCAACTATGAACTGCAGTCTCCTTTCCCAAAGTTAAACCCAAAACTTTCCTTTTGAGGGAATGGGAGAATTAATTTATTATACTTGTACATTAAACAATGGACTCTTAAAATAAATCCTTTCTCAGGACGGAGCCTGAATTTTTAATTGGCCAACATGATTATGTCAGTACATAACTAGAGCAGTATACTTCCCCTGTGCTGGAAAGAATCAAAACCAGAACCATCCATTTTTATTAATAAGGATTTCTAAAATGACATTAAAAATGCTCAGCTGCTTAAGTTACCCATCTCTTTGGAAGTCTTTCTCTTTTGTAAGCTATAAAAAGAGCCACAATACCTCCAAAAAACCACCCAAACAGTGTAAGATGCAGATCTTTCCTTGTCTGATTCACTATCTTGAAATACATCAGATTTGTTAAACTATCATAAATATCTCCTATTATGTGCCACTGAAAACCAAGTCAAAGTGCAATTCTATCACCACAATTCTATCACAAGAACTGCAATAAAAGTTTAAAAATTTAAGTGCCAAATAATAATCAATTTTCCTTTCAATTTGCATCTGAAGGCTTTGGAAAAGATCACGAATCCATGTGTCCTTCCTCATAGCAAAAGTTTAAAGAAAAGAACCCTTGAAATATAGAGAAAAGAAAGGGAGTTCAAAGAAGAAAGAATTAAAGCAGTATGTCCTTGCTCCAAATGAGTTTCAAATACTGTTATGATGCAATTTACAAAATTTTATATTACAAATTTTATATTGAAAATGCATTGAAATAATAATAATATAGGTTGATTCTGTACTAAAGTGGTTTATGACATGTTTGTAATACAACACTAGTTCTGCCATTTGAAAATGGCAGACATTTCTATGCTGGAGCTACCATCTACTCGCAAAGAAATTAACCACTTTTAAATCTAAAAAAAAAAAAAACCGCAAATAACAAATGAAAAATAAAATTATTTGCGTATCAGAACAAGCTCATATTTCAGGCATATATAGCTAATATAAGCAGGCATACATGCAGACTATATTCTGTATGTATAGCTTCCACTGAAATGAAAACATACTATTGGAACCTGTCTATTCAGATACTTTATTCTTACAATACATTTCTGAAACAGATGATCTAAGGAGAGAGACAAATCAATTTATCTCGTGGAAAGATGCAGTGAAAGTTCCCACTGGTCTTGATTTGGATTGATTTACACCTGACTTAGATGTCCCACATGGGAGTAATAATTGATGACTAAGGAGATGATGACAAAGGTATTATCATTGCTCATTCCAAATTCTCTTTCTCTTCCACTTCTGAGTCAATCCTAGGAATGTTCACTCATCCCCTGGGTAACCTATTCTTTGGGGAGAAGCCAAGGAGCTGCTTCCTATTCCAGTGAAGGGCAGAGCAAAGTAGAGAACAGCCATAAAACTCACCACTATTTTCCCTAAAGGAAGCGAGAGCATGAACTCTTCAATGATGTGATTTTGAGATTCCCCTTTTCTACTGCAAGAGCATTCCCCACATCACTCCCTACCTCTGCCTGGTACTACTGATCCAGGAGAAAATCGACTGGAAAGGTTAAAGGAAGGCGACAGTAGCAGTAATCAAGGTATAAGCAGCATCTTCATACAGCCACAAGCCAAATAAATCTGTGCCTCAGGCTGGATTGTCACAGGTTGTCCCCAGAGATCAGCCCACTCTGTATCTGCCACCAGATACCAACAGATTCCCCTGTACTCTGATATCTACAGGGCCCATGCCACCCCAAAATGATCATTCCTGGTGCTCACTGTGTTTAATGCCATAGGAACTGGGACTGAAAGATGCCAGTGAAACCTCACTCCATTTGTTCTCTCTTCATGTCATTTCATACTGCTCAGTTTGACCCTGTATTCATTTCCCTAAGAGTTTAGCCAGGTAACACTGCAGCAATCACCTTCCTCACACAACACAACTTCCAAGTCCAGATTATCAAAGTCATTATGGTTTCACTTCAGCATTCATCACCAAGAATTTCAAATGGGATGTATTTTTTTTATTGGAGGGTTTAATGGCATGGAGGGTGAGAGTTAATTCAAGCAATGGTGTTCCTCACTGGTATCTAAACTTAATGCTGTTTTGTGTTAATGTGTTTACAAATTGTAGTATGAATTTGTTTTCTCAAGAAATGTATTCTCAAGAACTCACCTGTGTTTTCGTTTTGTTCAGAGACCTTGAAAGAATAAATTACAAAGCATGTAACTAAATAGAAAATAAATTCCTTACATACTCCATACATCATTTGGATTTAAAGTAATGCAGACCTAGTTTGGCATAATTTCCCTTGGACTGAAGTAATTTCACATGACTCAGCTCAGTTACAGTGATACTCAGCACACTGCATATCAGAATTAAGCAGTTCCACAGAAACTAAATTAACACACTTTTGCAAACACTAAGGGACAGAGGATAAATTTATCCCAAGGGCAACTCTGTTTAAATCAACGGGGTTACCTGCATTGTGCATTTTATCCAGTAAAATTAATTTGACAGTGTTACTGTGAAGACATTGTTCATGCTAGAGAATATATTGCATAACAGTCTTAATATTTCACTGAACATTTGCTAAGGAATCTATTTTTTACATACTTTTTCAGGCTTGTTTTCAATTGCCAAGAACTATTTCCCTGAAGAAAGAAAACATTTCTACTTAATGTGTCATATTGGATCAAATTATTTTAAGGTCAAGAGTAAACAATAGAGCTCTTTGTGCAAGCATACTGCTCTGCTGCTATCAACCCTCAGGCAATGATGATTTGACATCTTCATATGTTGTGTGCATGATCTGTGCTGTACCTGCTCAGGACAGAGAACGTATTCTGGTATCCCTGAGGCACTCTTTACAATCTGGCCCAAAATGAGCAGTAAGCCTAGGAGAAGCTCTTGGAAGTGCCAGGCACCTACTTCTTCCTTGCACATAAAGTCAATGCAGGCTAACAGTGGGCTCAGTTATTGTGAAATGAACGTGCTTGAATAGCTCCTTTTAACATGCTCACTTAAACAGTGTCAGCATACCCACAAGCCCTGGGATTTGTTAGATTTCTGCTGAACATCTGCTCTGCCTCCTGGTTTTGAATGAGTGCTGGATGCTGAGGACAGCTCAGGATTTAGCTCTCTATAAGGTGCTCAAATATTGCACAGTAAATGAGATCATTTTACATTATAAAACATAAAATAAACATTTTTACACATAGCATCTTTTCTTTGTATCCTTCCATCATTCACTTTGAAAGGGAAAATGAAAAGGACAGATGACAATTAATTGAATACTTGCTTCCCCTGGACCACTTATTGAGCTCTCACTCAGAAAAGCTCTTCAACGGTGGCAGATTTTTCCTCCTCTTAGTCCGATTCTGCTTTTTTTCCCCCGGTTTCACTTCCTAATACCAATTTCTTGGGGTCTATAGGCACTCATATGACTGTCATAATAAATGAAGAAGAACCACAATTTTAAAGGGCAGTGAGCTGAATGCCAGGCAGGGCATTTTTTTGAACAATCAGGCTGAAACTCAGGAATACCACCCCAGCTGGAGGTACTAAACAAGCCCCCTCTGTGCAGGGTCTCCCCTATCACCTTCATCTTGCCTTCAGCTAAACTGGCTAGCTACTTGTTGATAGCTTGGTACTAGCTAATCTATACCGGCTGATTAATTTTCCCAAATTATATGCAGAATTACACTCTATTACATAACACTCTGAAGTAAATGCTGTCTTACCTGCACCATAAAGTCACAGGTGTGACATGTTTGCAGAAGGCCTGACAGAACATGAGTCAAAGCAACAGTAGCACCTGCCAACACAAAAGAGCCCACAGAGAAAAAGAAGAAAATGCTCACAAACAGTCTTTTCCAAAGTCTTTACATTCTGGTTTCATTGCAGATCACAGGGCATTCCCATATCTCTTGAACATTGCTTCCTGTGTGCTCTGTTCCAAATATAAAGACCTGTCTGTTTATTCTGAAGCTAATACACAGGGTGGGCTTTTCTTTCTTTTCAATCTGTTTTAATGCTCAACATTAGCTGAAGCAGGCCAGGACCAGGGTCAGGGTAGGCTACTGAACCCATGTTTCAGGCTATCTTCCCACAATATGCTATTTCTGAGCTAACTGTTCTCTAGTCTCTGTTGTAAAGAAGCAGACCAGATTGCCTTCTGTGAGTTCTCTGTCCCTTTTTCTGTTCTTCCCAAGCAGGTATCTTCTGTGACATTAACTTCTCTATCCTTTGCTTCTACCACTGTATCCTGCTTCCACCCAGGCTGCTTCTCACTGGGGATGCCAGATTTATTGTCATACCCTATTAGCTGTGGTCTACAAGTTGTCCTGGTGTTTTACTATCTGTCAGCACTTATAGCCATGAGTATTTGTAGGCATTTTTCCAATAAAACACAGGATCACTCTATAGCAAATGTCTTTCTTACATCCCAGCTATGATTATGTTTTGAATAGACATGCAGTCCCACAACTGATTGTAGTCATTACTGTATAGAAGCACAAAATGCCTTTGAGCAAGGTATTTACAAGTATAAACCACAAATCTTTACCTAGAAGGCTGGTCTGCTTACAGTGATGTTGTCGGTCATCTTCCAATAGCCCATTTCCTGCCCTTCTTCATATTGTGACATGATTTTTCTCTCTGGGGCTGTCCAAAAGAGTTAGAGAGATGTCTCCAAAGATAAGCATGTGGCAGGCATTACTTCTTCCTCAGTGGCTTGTCAAGAAACTACTGCTATAAATCTAAAAGAGTCTGGAAGATTTCTATAATCTAAACTCGCAATAGTCATCTTTGAGTTTGAAACAGTTAGGAAACCAAACTGATCCCACTGATTTACTTACCTTGTACATCAGGCTCTGTATCTCCCTCCATGCCTCTAAGCCATTCAGTTTATTTGTTTACAAGCCATCTTAAAATGCAACAAGTTCATAGTGCTGATATGCTGAAAAAATAAAGTCTGTCTAAAGATGCATTAGATGTCTTGGTTTATCCTCACACCAAAAAGACCCAACAGAATATTCAGGAAAGGCAATAAATTCTGAACTTTAAAGAAAAAGAGTTATTCAAAAGACATTAATGTAATTCCAAATATTTCTTTATCACTTCTTGTTAATGGGCAAAATTAGCGACAGCTAACAGAGATGCAAAAATATTGGTTATATACTTTTAAAGTAACAATCATGTAAAACACACTGGTGCAAGACAAATTTTGGCAGACTCAAGCAAATAATTGAGTGATTTACAACAGTTAAGAGAAAAGACAGTGTTGGGAAGTCAGACACTGAAATAAATATAAATAAATAAATTTGTTTTGTTATTTGGGCTTTATAGCTAATTTCTATTTCACTATGGGACATTTTGTAATAAACACTCAAAGACATTTAGCATAAACTGGCTATTTTAACTGAGTCACCAAGCTCAAGAAACATTTTGCTGAGCCCTTATAAACACATACAATCTGTGCATACAGTGCAATGGAAGAGCCAAAAATAACCAAAAAAAGGATGGTGGAAGGGGAGAAGGGAAAGCTGGTAATCCCATGCTGTGGTATTCCCCAAACACCTGGAGTTCTCAGAGTCTGTAAACCACTGACTCACAAGAGAAGCAAAACAGTATCAGGTACATTTATTTCAAGGAAAAAACCCCTTCCACATTTCTCATAAAACAGGACCCTAAGAAACACCACAATTTCACAACTATTTTATTATATGTGTTGATGTTTTCACTGCCAAAAATCTAGTCTCTGTCAAAAAAACAAAAAAAAGGGCAAAAAAACTTAGTATCACTATTGTTTCTTAGGTTTTATTCTAAAAAGTGATCAAATATTGGTAATATAAATTATTAGCAAGAATATCTCATTTTTCCCATACCAAGCTCAGGCTGATATACTAATTTGGTAATGTGCTCTCACTCTCCAGATCAGCATAAAATATTTGCACATCCTCTTCCTGCCTTACTGCAAGTGTAACTTCCTACACTTAGTATGTTAGGAAATATCACAGAAGATGAAACTTCATGCAACAATTATTTAGCAAGAGAGTCTGTTTTCATCTTCCTCTCATAAGAAGATCCTCTTTAGAGTTTATGAGATTCTGTGTTAAAATATAGAGGCATTATTTAAAATTGATTTTGATGCAAACCAAAAATAAAGTCAGTCTGTCAAACCTGTAATCTGGTAAACAAAAATTAAGGTTTTTCCTTCAGACAAAGCTATGCTGAGCAATCTGAACCTCATTTTGGTTTGATATCCCAGCTTAATTTTCAGTTTACTGAGGTTCAGAATGTTGTTCCACACTAATCAATACAGACATATTCTGGAGGGATGAACTTCCTGAGAGACTTTACCCCCTCTATCAGCACACTGTCTTTTTAGGTGGAGGAAACCAACCACCATGGAAAAATACAGATTCACAAAGAAGTTTGTCTAAGAAAAGCAAATAGCCTGTTCATTTTCCTTTCCCCCTTCTACTGTAAACAGGAGCAATTTAAAGACAGACTACAGCAAACAAAACAAGACCTGCCTGTCCTCCACTGCCCCTGATCAAAGAATCCTTAGGACTACTCCTTGCTCTTCCTTTCTGCAAATTTCCCACATCAGCCTGAAAAAGTCCTGAACTCTCTTCAGTACTCTTCACAGAAAGGTGGTCACCTTTTTGAATAATGAATCTGTAAGGTCAGACTTACATACACTCCATTCTAGCTGGAAATACCTTTCACATACTACTACAATTCTTGGGCACCAAAATACCAGTCCTGAGGAAAACAAGCTCCATGCATACTTTTGCATGAGGAACACAAGCAGGGTGAGAAAAGAGAAGTTCAAAAGCAAGGTAGGAAGAGCTTTTTTTGCTGCTTCCACAATGGCCTCTGCTCTACTCCAAGAGGTAACAGGAAGCAGAAAAAGTAGTTTTGAGAAAGCCTTGGTTTTATACATGTCCTAGCTTGTGTTAGAAAGTTGAGCAGGCTGAAAATGTACATATTCTTTGTACAACCATATAACCATGACATCTCTCTGAAGTTCATGCATTTATACTTATTTACCTATTTTAAAGTGTTTCAAGCTTTCATTATTATTCAGGTTAATTAAGGGGCAAAATGGTTTGGTTTTCATGTTCTACAATAGTCAAATTATGTGAAACCAGTTTTAAAAATTATCTACCAATCATCCAAACCTCCTACAACTGTTTATTGAACAAGTAAGAGCTCAAAAAGGAAAACAAAACCCCAACATCCTGTCAAATAGATTATTTATCTTGAATCCCAGCAAATACCTACTTAAACTACTGATGCTACTTTTTATGCTGTATTTGCAAAAAATTTATGTAGTGGAAGGAAGTTATGTTTAACTGCAGTATTAGATACATTTAATGCCTTTACTGTCATGAAAGATGATTAGCAGTGTTTTTCAGGGCTGTCAGATTAAGACTATTAGACCAAATAAAGCTATTACTGAAAAACAATAAAAATTTCTGAGTGCTGCTTCTTGCTCTTGCCTCAGCTTGGCCCATAAATTGATGCTGCTCTGATCTTTCCAAGGTGGTTTCACTTTCTGGTTCCTATATGATAATTACCAAGGCCCAGAAACAGTGCAGAGCTGCAGCCCTGAGGACCTGAATATAACCTTCTTTTCTATCTAAGTGAAATTCCATCTGCATCAGTGAAACCACTACTTCATTTATGTTGTCTCTGGTAGCTCTCTTTGCAGATGGGCTTTCTGGAGACCAGCTGAGGCATTTTGATGCAGCCCTCTGTAGGTCCCTGAAGTAAGGAATACTCTGGGAGCTGAAAACAGCAGTGCTGATATCCTGGCCCTCAATCCCCAACCTCGATGTAACATACTGAAACAATTGAGGTGACTGCATATCTTCTTACCATTGGATTGTTTGGATGAAAGGATTGATCCTTTGGGGACAACCTATCTGATATCTCAGCTTTCATTCTGTACATCAGAGGTATGAAGCTCCTTTTCAGCAATCCAGCTGCCACAGGTGCCACCACTTTCTTACTGAAAGCAGAAAAGTACAGAGACAGATAAATACCATCCATATTCTCATCTAAAGACTGCATTAAAGATTCAGCAAAACCATTTGAGTCAGATGCCTCAGGTTTTTCTCAATTGATAAGCTGCTTTCTTAGCCCTTGTCAAAACACATTTGGTGATTTGAAGCTTGCACTGAACTAAAGCACACATGACACTGACTCCCAGGTGCTGCAGGACCTACAAACCCTGCTCTGGGCCAGGGGAGAGACTGCAGAAGTGTGCAGACATTTGAAGTTCTGTCCAATCCAAGTGCTGAGAGCACTCTCCTTGGCCCCTGGCTGTTCCATCAATACCTCCCTTTTGACTTGATAGGCCTTGAACACATTGAGTGGAGCAAAATGACCCACTATACAGTTCTCCCAATAACAGCTTTGGGCAGTACCTTTGATGGGATGCATTTTATATCCCAGTCTGTCTTGGACTGTACTTTAACTACATATTTTAATCTACCTATGGTATACACAGTTACCAGCAGCTCTTCCTCCCCTTACCTGCTGAAGTGTGAGGTTGAGTTTTCTATGTTTGAAAAGATGTAACTGTCACTTTATGGCTGTTTCTGCAGGATTATTTGAAATAATGTGAACACTTTCATCATTGAATGACATACAGTGCTACTGCAGAGATTTGTGTTGTCTTTCTCCTAAGATGGGGACAAGCATTGAGAGAGGCTTTCTTTTTTCCCCAGCTGTCCTTTGACACACCAGTGCTCAGGGAAAGGCACCCTTTGACAGCCAGCTCTGTGCAGCACACTCATGCTCTGGTCAAGCAATGCAATTGTGAGTGGGAGGGAAGGAGAGGAAAGAGGAGAGCAGAGGAGAAAAGCAGATCATGGAGCAAGTGGTGGTCACTGAGAGCTCTGTATATACAAGTAGGATGCTGGTAAAAATCTCAGCAAAGAAAGCACAGACACCAGTACAATGCAATGAGCTTTTACTACCTCCAGCTCCACCTAGATGTCAGGCTGCTGTGCTCTACCCTTGGCTCCACAGGCATTTGTGAAGTCCCAAGAAGTGTTCTAAAAGGGCAATGATCCACAGGATTCTCAGTGTATCTGTAAGTACATACAGGAACATGTACATGACTATGTAAGGACGGATGAAGCTGCAGAACAGTTGTCATTTTTCAATGGAAGGGTTATCAGGCAAAGAGGATCCTTTAAATGTTTTGTGTTCCATGCTGCACAAAAACCTTTGAGCATATATTTGTTTTAAGCAGTTCATACTGCCCAGCTCAGCAAGGGTAATGTTCAAAATTTGCTGCTAAAATTAATATCAATAGCATTTAAAGGGTCACTTCTTAAAAGCTTGTAGCTCTAAGAACCAGAGCAAATACATATCTAGCAAGAGACATGGTAACTTAGATTTATAATTTGACCTTGAATTATGGGAAAGTATTTTATAACATTCCAGATTTATTATTTTATTTCCTGGAGACCTTGACTGTAAAAATGAGGCTGGACTTACAGAAGAAAGTTCACTTCTGGTTTTCTTAACAAGAAGGTGTCCTTGAGCTGGTTTTCTTAACAAGAAGGTGTCCTTGAGCTGTGTAATCTCGTAACATAAAGCAGACAATCTTTCAAGAAATCTATGTTCTTCCTTAATTGCCTCATAGCTAAAGGGTTTAAAACCAAGACAAGGTATGTACTTCCTCACATCCACAGGTGCAGAGACACTGAGCAAAATTCTAGCTTTTAATATGCAAATTTCTTGAGAGTATGATGTCATTTTCTCCATATCTAAATTTTATAAGTACCTTTTCTCTTTCTTGATTTGTTGCCTACATAATCTTTGCATTACAACATTTCAGAATGTTCAAATTTATATCTAGAAAAATATCTATTCTTAGCTACAATAAAAATTCAGAGGTAAATGCTTTAAAGTCTTATGGCCTCACTTCTTCATTGATGTGTAAACAGACCACTTGTCCTGAAATCATTAAAATTTTCTAGAACTGGATTTCATTATAGAAAAGTCAAATATAACTCTTATTCACTTGACTGCTTAAACTGATAATAACACACATGCTTATACTGAATGATTTCTTCTGTTTAGAAGTCAAGACCAAAATCTACCTGTAAATTATTGCATTATTTTCTGTTACAGAGTTTTTCACCTCTCACTCATCTTACAAAAATATAGGGAATGGAAGCACAAAATGAAGAAGCAGAGAAAGCAACTTCAAAAATTGGAAGTTTATTTTACAGTTACTTTCCCTTTCTTGGTTTTCAGGAGTAACTATTTAAAAAGCTCAGATTTTATTTTATTATTTTCTTCAAAGAGTTTCTGGGAATAGAATTCAAATTATCAGAGGTTCCCTTTCTTATTTAGGGCCACTGACTGACCCTAAGAAAATATATTGAGGCATTAGATGTATTTGTTTGAAATACTTGATATTGAAATTCAAACAGTTCTTCAAGCAGAATTCCTAACAAGAAGGATTTGTGACAGGGAGTCTAAAAAATTTATTTTGAAGAAAGAAAATGTGTGTTTAAGAGACCCTCAAACCTTCAAAAGAGCACCTCCTTCAAAAGGCCCCACCTCACAGCTCTAAGGGATTTTAAGAAGTTAATGTATTTACATAAAGCAGAAAGACTTGTAAACTGTCCAAGGCAATTACTGGAAACAGTGGTGCAGTATTGGACAAAATGGTCCCAATTTTGCTTGGATTTTTTTTTTTCCAAAGAAATCCACTATTTCTTTCATCTGCACTAAAACTATAGACGAAATCCTGTAGTTCTTACTGGAAAAAAAAAGGCAATTTTACAGACCTCCTGCTGGCCTTAGGTGCAAAGAAATTGAATACTCCAGTGAGGTGAAGGACAGAAAGAAAAGGAACTTGAAAATGCAGTCTATATGAAAGAAAAAATGTATTTAAAATGCACCAAATAAACACTAAAGACCTATTACCATGTATTTGAGCAGATTTTTCTGATATTTATATGACTATAACTATGTCTATTCAGACACATATATATGCTTGCATATTCAGGCATTTCACACAGAGCTATCCAGATTGAAAGTCTGTCCCATCCTTCTTAGTTTTAGTTAGAATACATTGAAGCCAACACACTCTTTGCTATCATCAGCTAAAACATCCCTGAGACAGGACTCCATGGTGTCTTATTGCTGCATGTTTCAAATTGGCTTTGTTATTAAACTTATAAAAATTATATTGAAGGAAGAGAGAGGTAGAACAGCTAGAAGATCACATAAGCAGCAGGTTTGGCTGGGTAGTTCAAAGTGATCAATGCATTTAATTAGTTGGGAGGTTTTAAATTTTATTTTACAAAGATTTTTCCCCTTCTAGTTTATGAAAGACTTTTGCCTTCTGAATCCCACCTTTACGTTTCTCCTTATCTCTGCAATCATACAGAAGATGTTTCAGAGAGAGGGGTAGAGACTTGAAAATTATTTTTGCAACAAAGTAGGACTGTTAGAGCTTTTCATGAACCTTGCTGTGGATATGATGCATGAGCACATGCACACACCAACCACCACACATCCACTGAGGATTTTCCCATGATCCATAACTGCCAGTACCAACTGAAAAAACATTGCGCACTGCAAATCATGGTAAAATCAGTGTCTGTTTTTTTTGTATGGGAACTCTCTAGACTTCATCAAAGAAGTCTCTTCCCACTAAACATTGCAGAATCATTCAGCCTACACACAATAATAGATTCTAATCTGGCAATGCTTGCCCAACAAGTAACATAAGACTACACAATATCTGAATTCATTTCCATTCACCTCCTTTAGCAACAGGGAATCTATATTTAAAGACAAATTTTTATTAATTTTTGAAACTATCTTAGATAATTCAAATATATTATTGACCATCAATCAGTTCCAAATAAGTCAATCACTCTGGCTGAATGCTTGAGACTGTTTAAAATCATGTGGTATATTTGAAGAGGAAAAAATATAATCTTTTTCTACACATTCACCCCTCCAGAATGTATCTCTATTCATCAGTGTGGAGTAACTTTCTGAACCTCAGTAAACTGTAAATTAAGCTGGGATATCAAACCAAAATGAGGTTCAGATTGCTCAGTATATTTTTGTCTGAAGGAAAAGCCTCAATTTTGGTATGCCCAGCACACAAAAGCTATGAAATAATTAAGATTCTGTAGCTGCAAAAACAACATAGCTGACCAGGGACATTACAGACACAAGTATCTCCTGATTATTCTCAGCATAACTAATAAGATAGCTCTGAAATTCTACGACTCCAAAGTGACATTGCTTCTTGTACACATTTGGATTGTGAATTCTGAAATTTTAAAAGTGAGGCAAAGGGTTCCATTTACGCCACTCTGGAGTGATCTTGTTTCCCATTCGTATGGGAATCTGAAACACTTCTGCTGTGAAATATTCTTTTTAATATGAGGGTTTTCTCCAAACACGGAGCCTACTGCCACCTCACCTACTGCTAAAACTCTGAACTTTTAGAGTCTGTGTAATCACTGCAGAAAATACAATGAAATCTTCAAGCCATTCCCCAACACTCAGACTTTTCTCTGGTGGACTTTTAAAGCCTGCTGCTGTACGGTTGCTGTGATTCAGTAGCATGACCGAAATCCATGAGCCTGAAAACATTTAACTGAGCTCTTGGTGATTATAGAGGAAAAAATACAGCCTCTAAGGCCTCTCCATTTTCCCATATGGATATTAGTGCAAGCTAGAGTACACTAACTCTAGCAGTTACAGCCTAGATGTTTGCAGCAGTTTTTCCTCTTTATAGGCCTTGAACAAACCTTAGAAATGCCACCACTTTTTCCCCACTGCTGCCTGCAGCTGATGGACAACCTGAGAGACAGCATGGGGGTGCAGGAAAGCACTGGTTCATGTCTGTATTCTCTCTGGGCCAGGACACAGACAGGCTGTCCACAGACCACAGTAGAAGTCCTGTCATGCCATAGCACTCATGGCTCTTGACCCTGGGGGCTGAGGATGCCTCTTTGCTGCTGCCTCAGGAGTCAAGCAAACTGCTGGTAGATGTGGAACTAAAACATTTTCATTCTCAAGTAGGAGTCAATGTGTTCAAATCATGTTCCTGCAGAGAACACTGGGGGTTTCCCTTGCAAGATTATTTTTTAGGTCATTTTTCTAAAACAAACAGATTCTTTGACAATGCAAGCTGCAAAGCTGCTATGAAGATCTGTAAGCCAAATAACAGGATAACACACACCTAACCACATAAGCGTATTTTCACACAAACCTTTGATTGGTTGGTAACAACCTTATCAGATACTGTCTGAGGAAGGGTAAAGTTCCCATAGCCAAGTCATCCCTTTATATATTTAACCCGCAAACTTCAAAACAAAATTTTATAGAGAGGAAGTCAAAGTTACTGTAAAGAGTCAGGTTTCTGAACTTCTTACCATCAGCTCCCCTCCCACCCTTTAATTCACATACCTATTGACACAGGTTTCTGTGCTGTAGAGCCTTGTTATTTCTTCAGTATCATCAATACTTTTAATAACAGGTGTTTCACATACTGCAGAACTGCAAAAACAGAAATGTGAAAGAGTCAGAAGAAAACACTGATATCAAAGATATTACAATGAGAGAAAGTAATTTATACTTGGAAATTTCAAGGAAATGATAGTGCTTTACCTGTAATGCTTCAGAGCAGTCCCCAGGGTAACAGCACACGTTCCTGTTGGTGGTTTTTCCTGTAGTACATGGGTCATAATATACACATTATGAAAAATCTATCAATCTCTTGCTATTACAGTCAGTTTGCACAACACCCACAACACTCGACACTGTAGTCCAACATTTATCTGACATATGTAGGTGAGTGCCTGTCCCTGCACCTCATTAAAGCTCACAAGGAGAAAGCCTTATCTTTTCATCACCATGTCTATCCCTCTTCTTCCCATGTGGGACCCATTAAAAACATGGCTGTAGGAGCCAGCAAAAGGGCTGGCAGTGCTGCACCTGCAGCTGGGGGCAGAAGCCTGCCTGCAGGTCACACTCAGCATGAGGCCCTGGGCAGCAGCACTGAGAAGGAGCTGCTGGCATGGGCAAAATGCAGGAATGGTTGCTCGACTATCTCAGCTTATTTCATAAAAGCAGAGCTGGTTTTGTTTTGAAGGCAAAGAGGAGTCAAGTGGCCAGAAAGAGGCAGGAAAAAGAGTAATTTCTGAGACTCTCAGTACTTTGCATACAGTGTTCACCCCTGCCTGGAAAAGGGGGAGAAGTGAAACGGACAGATGAACTGCTATAATATTGTGGATTCTGGGACACATATTACAATCATCGCTGCTGTTAAGAGGAGGATCTCAGGTGGCTTGGAAGGGAAAGATCCAGTAGGGCACACTGACAGAATAAAAGCTATTACTTCTTAGGCCTTTACTAAAGCATTTCAATGGATTTAATTTAATTTCAAGAGTGTTTTGAGAGCCAGGACTGTGCAGCCTTTTATCTAGGGTTACCATACCCATAAGCATGAAGCTTCTTTTTTTTAATGTATCTTTTGAGGTTTTTCAAAGCAATGATTTTTTTCTTTTGAGAGACTTCTATTACAGCCTATGCCATGCTCTGTGAGAAAGGTATAATCCATGCTGCTTCTGCTATTACCCATAGTGTCAAAGAGCAATGCAAATATTCACAGTATCCTCAGACAGAAATAGAGAGAATACTTTTGCACTTTCATAGTAGCCTACTTCCAATTTTTTCTCAAAAAAAAACCAAAAACAAAACAAAACAAAAAAAAAGAAAAAAAAACCAACCAAACAAAAAAACTTCTTTCCAGGCATTTATTTGAGATATAAAATAGACAGCTGCTCAGAATTGCCAAATTGATAATAATTTGCCTTTTTTTTATGACAGCAGTTCCTATCAGATCACATACTTAATAGAGCAAACTTCATATTTACATTAACTGCACATAAATGAAGTTCCATTTCATATTAAAAATATATCTATTTTTATAATTATTCACCTCATTCTTGTTATGACTTCAGAACAGCATAGATAGGGGAGTGAGGCTCCCCTTTAAATGCTGTGTGATAGCAAAAATCCTGTGGTTCCCTGCAGGGACAGAAAATGTTCCCTGGGATCTTCCAAAAAGTTCTTCTGTAAAATCTTTTGTTCCTCTTTGTTCTTCCAAACAAAGTTTGACCCCTGGAACTTCTGTGCCATAACCACAGAAGCACAGAGCCCACACCCCACCCAGGAGCTGTGAGGGTGGCCACAGGGAGCTCTCCCATGGTGGCCCACGCTCCATGGTTCACAGTTGTCAGAAATGCACCTATTACACTGCCAGGACAATGGCACCCAACACCTCTGACCTGTCTCTGGATCACCACTCCTGTTATTTCCCATCCCATGCCAAAGGGACGGAGCAAGAAAACAATCCCGAGGTTAAAGCGCAGTTTGAAGGCGAGTTTCGCTCATCCCCCAGGGAGGTGTTGTGAGGGCCGGCTCCACGTCCCCCCAGTACCCCCAGCTGCAGCCAGGCCCGCACGCCAGCTCTGGCCGCCTTCCCTCGCTCCTGCTCCTCAGCAGCCGCCCCAGGCCTGGGCCTCTGCGGGACCGAGCTGCGGACGGCAGGGGAGGGCAGAGGGAGCCCAGGCGGAGGCACTGCCATGGCCCCACACACAGCCCTGTGGGCAGCCCAGCTTCCACAGGGATCCAGAGCCATGGCCCCACACACAGCCATGTGGGCAGCCCAGCTTCCACAGGGATCCAGAGCCATGGCCCCACACACAGCCATGTGGGCAGCTGAGCTTCCACAGGGATCCAGAGCCATGGCCCCACACACAGCCATGTGGGCAGCCCAGCTTCCACAGGGATCCAGAGCCATGGCCCCACACACAGCCATGTGGGCAGCCCAGCTTCCACAGGGATCCAGAGCCATGGCTCTGCACACAGCCATGTGGGCAGCCCAGCTTCCACAGGGATCCAGAGCCATGGCCCCACACACAGCCATGTGGGCAGCTCAGCTCCCACAGGGCCCAGAGCCACAGCTCGGGAATGTTTAATGCTGTAACGGTGCTGAGCTTCACTGAGCTCTGACCTTACTGGCAAATGAAGTGTTTGCGAGAAAAGCAAAACTAAACGTGAATTCTGACTGTCTTTACAAGTTGTCAGAGGGACAAATGCTCTACATTAAACCTACAGAGATCCTCACCAGCAGAATTACCTTCTGCAGAGGAAAACCCAAGTCCCCACAAGCTACCAAGTAAATGGCAAAAAGAAGAAGAAAAAAAAGTGTTTGCACTGCACAAAGGCTTGACAATAAAAATCCTTCCCCCTCTAAAATGAGGAACTGCCTGAGACACAAGACTCACTACTCTCACAGCCACATGACAAGCAAGAGAAACAAAGAACACGAATACCAGAGACGTGATGTAAAGTGGTGGATAGGCTAAAATTAGTTAATGTTCTGATTTCTTCTATGAAGGGAGAATAAGTTCAATTTCTATTTTTTATTTTCACCAAAAATCCTAGAGGTTACATGAAAGTGATGGAGGATAATTTTTTTAATCTCAATACACACCTGTACTAACATAAATACATGTACACATTAGTGTTTAGGAGCACTAATTAAAAGTTGATTTTACAAAGTAAGTAGAAAAACACGCCATTCACCTTCAGAATTGTATCAGAATAACATCAGGAAAATTTACAGACTACCTTAGCTAAAGCAACTTCTACTCTAGTATTAAGAAGACGGTTGTATTTCAGTATTTCTCATTTTTTCCACCCCCATCTTTTCTCTCTTACCTTTCCAAATAAAGATTTCCTTCTTCCTATTGAGGTATTAATATTTTCACTACAAGAAAGGAAATTCTTATTCCTTTTTCTCACTTTCAGTTTAAGCTGGTGTTGCTCAGAGCTGGAATGAAATACAATGAAATGACTGAGTAGAAAATTAAGATTTTGTTAAAAGTCAGAAAACTGATTAAACAACCTTAAGCTATACACAAAGCAGCACCACTTAAGTACAATGCAGAGGACCAGAGGTTCAGCTCCTCTGGGCTGCAAAGTTGAACTATTTTCTTTGTGGTATCTTTGTTGATCTTCTTAAATCTAATTTGAGACAGAGCTGCAATTTTCTGGTATAGTACACTCAGTTTTCTTCAAGTGAATGCTGAGCTGTGACATGGATGTGAGTTTTGGTTAGCCTACACAGTTCCAAATATACTTACATGGCTCCCCACTTTCTCTCCCTGCCTGTCTGCATGCACAAATACACTGACGAAGTTACAAACTTCTTTTGGGAAAGGTAGCAATGTGAAGAATGATAGAGGATGTAATGAGGGAGGAGGCACTACCATGATGCAGAAGAATGGGAAAGAAGACAGCAAATACCTACACTGGGGAAAGAAAAAAAAAATCTTAAAAATGAAGCTGTGTGCTAGGAGTTAATTGCTCCATCATAACCTGCACCTTGCCAGCTCACAACTAAAATTGTGCTGATAGCACTCCAGTGTTGGAGGTGCTGCTGAACAGGGCTTGCAGAGTGTCAAGGCTCTCTCTGCTCCATCCCCCATGGGGCTGGCAGGAGGCTGGGAGTGGGCACAGCCAGGACAGCACCAGGGGCTGACCAAAGGGGTGCTGTGTGTCACAGAGTGCCAGGCTCAGCCACAGAACAGGGGGTTTGGCCTTTCCACAGTACCCCCTCTTTGGAGGCTGACTAGGCACTGGTCTGCTTGTGGGAGAAGTGGCTTCTTTTGCATCAGTTTGTGTCCCCCTACCCTTTCCCCTTATTTTTAAACTGCTTTTATACCTTGACCCATAGGCTTTCTCACTGTTGCTCTTCTGATTCTCTCATTCTCTTCCCTATGCCACTCTGGGGGAGTATGTGATTTGCTGGGTGGATTTGCTGGCTGAGGTTATAACACCATACACAGAGAACAGGAAACAACCACAACCATAATGACAGTCAAATTATAAATTAACATGGAAGTTAGAGAAACAGAAAATATGGCCTTTTTCTGCTGCTTATTCTTTTGCACTTTTTAAAAATTCATATAGTCTGCCTGAATTGCCACATGGGTAGTGAGATTAAAAAAAAAAAAAGAGGACACTTTTTTATCCTTTTCTTCTGGATGTTGAAGAAATCCTTAGAAAAAGTAATCAAATATACAGCTCACACTGGCTATCTCTAAATGTGAAACCCCCTGTAGTTGCAAACAAAATTATTTCCATGAAGACACATGCCAAATTTAGGAAAAAAATGTGAGCTGGTTTAAAGTAGGTGTTCAATATCAGGTCATCAGAGTGCTATGCTAGCTGAAGCTGGGGCTGTGTTGCAGGCCTGGCCAGCAGTCAATAAGCTCAACCAGCCAGTGTGGCCGCAAGCTGCCTCCAGCAATTCTTTGCATACTGTTTTGTTCCCATATTTTTCAGGCCAATGGGTGAAATTCAGGCTGCTGAGGTCAACTGTGGTGATGTCAACAGAGTGAAACTGCCAGTGTCAGAAAATGGCTGCAGCAAGAATCTTAGATAGCAGACCTAATTGCAACTTCAGTACAAAGTTTGTAACTTCTTCTAATGTAAGCAAACGGGGTTTTTGAATTCAGAGAGAAAAGGCCAGGATTTTCAGGTATGTGTGATGGTTTTCACTGTATGCTTACCTATTTGTGTACAAAGACCTTTTGCTATTGATGCTACAGGAGCCCATTGCTCTTTGTCAGCATGACAGATCCTACTGCATTTGAAGGTGCTCTGTTTTCACAGGGAGCAATCCCCACCGTGCTGCAGAAGCCATGCAGGTGTGCACCCTGCTTTTCCTCACTTAGGCCTTTCTAGAGCAACAGAACAAAAGGCACACAGACCCATAAAAGCAGCCAAGGCAGCTGCCTTGCCTGGCACACTGCTGATCTTAAGGCTTTATCAGTGTATCAGTGTCGCTGCTTTGAAGCTGTAGCCTGAACAGAGTGTGCTACTTAGCAGACATAGTGGCTCATTTGGAAAGAATTTGGTTCGTAATTATTAAAAAAGATACTTAAAAAGTGCATGCCTTGGGAAATACAGTCGCAGAGACAATGCATGGGAGACCTTCAAGTTATACACATTTCAGTGGAAACTCTGCCTGCTGCCCTCATACATAAAGGAGAACCTGTGCACGTTTAAACCACAATAAAAGGATGCCACAGCACTACCTTTTCTGCTCAGTAGTAGGTGGATTGAGAAGGTGGTAAACTCGTGCTAGATAAGGCTCAATCTGAGTTACAGCAAGCAGATTTTTTCCAAATAAAATAATCTGAATTACCTAGGGTGAATTCAGCCACTGGCCCTAGCCTTCCCACTGCAGAGATAAAACAGCAGCTGCCCTGCCTGCATCTAAACTCGAAATGCCTGATTTAGAACCTTTCAGCTGCTCAAGCCATGGGTGAGCAGGGAGAGCTCAGCAGGTCTCTCCTCCCATGTAACACTCTTCAAGAGCTCTTGTTCTACAGCTTTGCTTTGAAGGAGTAAGAATGCCAGAACTGAGCTCATTTTTCCTTTTCTGTCAGTCGGGATAACCAGAAAAGGCTTAGGAAATTCTGGAGGCCAAGACAGATAGACAAAATGCTGAGAAGAAAAAGGAGACTTTAAAAAAACCCCAAAAGCCCTTTTCTCTGCCCTCTCTCCCTTTGGTAACACCTCTCCTGACCCCATCATCAGTCACCACATCAGCTTCTCTTTTCTAATTAAACGACTCTGGAGCTGACTTGGAAAGAAAGCCAGCAACTATGACACAGAGAAGTTTCTTCTGGTTTGTGTGATGAATTAGGAGCCTGTTTGGCCCATCAGTGGCTTAACCTATTTTATTTTAATGAATTATCCATGAGGTGGGATACACAGAGGTGCCATGTCAGCATAGTCTGAGGTCATCACCAACATCATCAGACAAGCTTTGAAATTAGTTCTAAGTGGCAGTACTTTGTGTGGAGTCTAACAAAATATGTATAAGCACCAGCCAAAATAAATTATCATCTTCTCCCTTGCAGATGTGCACTAGTGCCTGCCTAATACCATGAGGGCCAGCATAGTATGCCACCCCACTGTATGGAAACCAGCCACAAGGAAAATTATAAACTGAGACTTTCTTTTGTAATTCAGAAAAATAATAAAAGTGTGAACTGTGACAAGTGCAGCTGACATGATCTGCGTAAGGAATATATTATTTTTTAACAATGGAAGAGCTTCATAATCTCTTGAAGATTGGATCTTTTTCCCATAAACATTCATCACATAGAACCATTTTTTGTGAAATATTAACAGATTGTAAATATATTGCAAATTCAGATCATTAGTGAGGCCCAAATAACATAATTATAGTTTTGAGAACTGCTCTGAAAATTCAAAGGGTCTCACCCATAATGCTTTCAGCCAAGTCCAGAATCTGAAGCTGTTTAATTGCAAGTAGTTTTGTAACATTTCTTGCAGCAGTGAGATTTGCTTGAAAAGACCCTTCACCTGGAATATACTTTAAATGTCTGACACAAGCCTGACATTTCCACTTCCTATTTAATTTTTAAGTAACTTCTGCTTTAAAGTTCCGAGCCCAAGTTTCCTGCCCCAAGGAAACCAGATCTCTTCATTTTTTACTTTCATTTTCCACTTCAGCTTTTCTTTGCCAGTAATATCACTTGTAGCTGAATCCCAGTGGCAAATGGCTCCCTAACCCTACAGTTTCCACATTTTCTGTAGAAAATATATAAAGTCATATGCATTTTATTTATAATATATGCAGAAATCATATCACGTGTATAAACATATAGCTATGCATATAAAATTGCAACACAAAAAAACACATTTGTATCAGGAGGTGATCTCCAGCCCTGGCTGAGCTCTATCAAGAACCTGTAATAAACATACTGTACTCATGCTGTGAGGTTTTTTTTTTTACAATAATAGATCTATTTTAATTATGCAACGTGACATGTCCCCCTCCTATACAATGGCTGAAGTGCCTGAAACAAATGGGATTTTTTGGGTTTTCTAATGAGGATTCAGAATATGAACACGCTGCTTATTCATGCAGTAGCTCACAAACCACTTTTTCCTTCTGTAGGGAAAGGGATGTGCATTTACAGCCATGCTCAGGCATTCATTTGACTGTTGTGTGCATTATGGCTTGAAAGCAAAACCTAGCCCACCATTCTCATAGCTTCCAGGAGTCTGGATCTTAGAGCTAATCCCACAGTTTCTCTTTCCATCTCATCTCCACTCACCTCCATCATGGTGGATTACAAGGCAGAGCATACCTTAATCACTACATGCTATTTTAAACTTTAGTCCCCAGTGAATTAATTCCTATTGAAATTTTTTTAAAAGTGAAAACCCTAGTAAGTAGTGTTAAGAAGTAACATTAAATAGAAGTCTACAAGCAGTTCTTGGTGTTCAACCAAAATTAATTGTTGACTGAGCCTGATTCTTCACTTGGAGGGGAAGTTTTATTAAAAGGAAATGCCAAGAAAGTATTTTTCCCCTCAGTTCCTAGACAAGATTGACTGTATTCTGCTTCAGAAATAAGAGCCTAAAAGAGCAAAAAATCCCCATTAAAATACAAGACATTTGAAGTGCTCTTTCCCCCCCAAAGTGTTACTCAGACACTTCAAGTTCTCTGTGACCCTGAGGAGAGGAGGACATTCCTTTCAGCCTCACTGCTGTGTTTTTCTCACTGCACTCCCAGGCCTGTGCTCCCAGCAGCAATCCAGGCACAGCCGGCTGGGTTGGTACAATCTGGAAGCTTGTTGCAATAACACACAGAACAAAAAAAAAAAAAAAAAAAACAAGGAAGAGCCTGGCAGCTGTATAAAACTCCCTCTGAGCTCCAGTCTCCACAGAAGTTTACCAGCCCCAGCAATCAGCATGACCAGCCAGTCTCAGGGAATCCAGCAGCTTTTGCAGGCAGAAAAACGTGCCAAGGACAAACTGGAGGAAGCCAAAAAAAGTAAGTAGTTGGCCCGGTTTTAATGTACTTCTCAAGTGCAAGCCCTTCAGAATTACAGTAGCTCACAGAAAAAGATTATTTCATATGTATACATACATTAGTGCTGTGCCTTGGCTGCAGCCAGGTATTTACTCAAACGTGCACATTCAGAATTTGCTTAAAATCCTGTGTGCTTGTGTGTATGTGTACATGTGCCTTATTACATTGAAATATATTTTCTTTGTTATATTCATCCTGTCAGCTGCATTTGTTCTTCCTTTATCTCAATGCTGATAATGTCATTACTGCCTTGCTATTTAAATTAAAATCCTACATGCCTTTGGCTGCCAGCTTCAGAGGACCGGACTCTAAACTTTTTATTTTTCTTTATAGGTCATGCTAAAATTTTTCAGTGTTCCTCTTTACTTGCAAAATCCAGTAACTTGTCTCCTAAGTGAAGCTGGGCTTCAAAAAATTATGTGAAAACTAAGGGGAGACTTCAGCACCCTGATAGTAATCAAAGTCACAGTAAAACCATGAGCACTCTCAGTACTGTAATTGATCATTCACAGAAGTTTTATTACATAGTACAAGTAATTATTCTCCTGAGTCCAGGTACAACCACATGAGTCATTGACCTGCACTAGGACTGAAACATTAATCCTGTTTTCTGGAGTGATCTTGCTTTAGAAAGCAGTAGCAGAATGCAAAGAAAATGGATGACAATGATGTCATGTGGAGCAAGAGCACGCTTAAAGGAATATATTTTGTTTTCCAGGGAGGAATGGAGGCTAAACAGAATAATTTGTGTAGTTTCCATATCCCTTCTACACATGAATCAGCACTGTTGTGTGTTCATTAATTTTTAGTGTTGTGTGTCAGTTTGTACAGCAGCACACAAGAGTAAGTAGAAAGGCAAGTCCCCTCCCTAAGCACCCTGCCACTGCCTCTACCTTGCAGACACAATAGAGATCAAAACAGATCCTTCTGCTTTCATAAAACAAAACTCTCTCAGGCTGAAACCTGAAAGCAAGGGATAGTTAAGTAGCATTTTGACCTCCTACACAGCCAAACTAGGAGCTCTGGGAGGGATGTTTTTTCCCTTCTCATGTAGGGCAGAGGAAACACACTGCTCCCTCAAAGCAAAAGAGCACACGACCTGGAAAGGCACAGCCTCAGTGGAAGGAGTTTGCCCTGAACACAGACTGCAGAATCAGGCCTTTAACTATCATATCTTAAGTGGATTACCTTTAATTTTCGTGGGGTTTTTTTGTTTGTTTGTTTGTTTTTGTTGCTTTAATTTCATTTGTGCTTGTTTTCAAAACCAGAAGAGTCCCTTTAGCTTTTTCTATAACAGTCAGTTTAAAAGGAAGCTTCATAAACTAAGGAACTACAAAAATCAAAAGAATCGTTATAATGTAAAAGTGATGACCAAAGATTGTCTTGCAGAATCCAGACAGAGTTATGGATGCATTTACTCTACTCTGCAAAAGATACACTTCCTTGTCATCACCTCAGCCTCACTTAGAGTGCTTGTGGTAAGAGCAGGATTTCTTACAGATAAAGAATTTTCAGACTCCTCTGAGTCAGAAACTTGAATTAAAACTACTATCAGTGTCTACCTCAACACAAACACACTAGTAGGAATTCTTAACCAGCTACAGAAAAATAGCTATTAAAAACTTTGCTATCAGTAAAATTATTCAGAGTAAAAATATATCATCACTATAGATTTCTTTTCTATTACTTTTAAGGCCACAGTTTTCTTGCATTTATAAAAAAATTATTAAGGAAAATTAAAATTTCAATATACAAAATTAAATACAGGAAAACAACACAGCAACTGCGACAGAGGAACAGGCTGGGGAATCTCTATTCTCAGAGACTCAAACCCCATTGGATATGGCCCCAGTCAAGCTACTCTTGCTTCCATCAGGGAGTATATCCTTTAGACTCCTTCCAGCCTCAGCAGTTCAGTGTGATTCCAAGGAAAACCTCAAGAATTTCCAAAATTAGCAGATCAAGGGCAAACAGTTTAAATTAATCCATCCTGAATTTTGTGCTAAATCAAGCATTATAGGTAATCTACCAGCATAATTATACCTAGACAACCATTATAGTCAACATTGTAAGAAGTCTGCAGTGAAGATCCAAAACAAATTTTAAAATTTCCATGTTTCCCTAATCTAAGTATTTTTCACAGGACTGCCACTTCACCACCTTGGATAACTATACCAGCATAACATCAATACTGTGGGAAAAGGGCAAAAGGGATTCTTTAAGAGGCAAATCTGGCTATTCTAAATTGGGATTACTTCAGCAGTCTTTTCCCCACATTGATTCTGCAGCTAGATCAAGCCAAAGGATAGCAGTTTGTCTCTGAGTGTAAAATCAAAGCTAAAAGACAGTACATGAAATGCAGCAGATCTGTGCAGTGCAGTTGGCTGGCCTGTGCACACACAGCTGGGTGAAACAAAGAAGGAGGTGCTGCTTCAGCCCAGAATGGCCAGCTCAGATCCACCCAGCACCAGCTGGGATCAGCATGTGCTGCCCAGGGCCTGCACCCTGCAGGTCTGGGCTACCAGGAAAGCACTGAACCCTTCCAGCCCTGCCCCAGCACCGTGACCTCCTTTATCACCCCAGGCAGGCATGGCACAACACCACTGCACCGATGGGTCTGGCTGCTGTGCTGACACCAGGACATCAGCTGGCAGCTTGTTCATGGGACACACCAGGAAAAGGCATTTGCAAGGAAATGTGACTGGCAAAACTGCCCCGATGCAAAGCCTTCAGTATTTACAGTTGATAGTCACATAACCAATCAAAATGTAGTGTGAACACACATAATGTTGTATATAAACAGTTAATGGGCCTAGGTTTTGCTGACATATGTGCAGTTGTTGGTAATGCAAAAGGCTTGAAATAACTGAAAAAAATAGCAAATAAAATTATATTGATACACACAAAACAAAGCAAAAATATAGTGCTAAAGTTCCTCTATACATGCTTTTTCTTACTTCTTGCTCAATACCCTTTTTCCAGGCATGATACCATTAGCTGATATATTTTTACCTGAAAAAAAATAATATTTTAAATAATTAATTAAATGAACACATGCAAGGCTGAAATTATTAAATTGATTAAAAACAAGCCAAACCAGTCTGCAGTCCTTTGACCTTTTGAACATGGTGCTGCTTTATCTATCATTACTTTAAGCACAATTTGGATCCCAGAAATAACTGAGCATGGTCAGTGCCAAGACATCAATTCCTGAAAATCCTTTTGGGTAAAACAAGGGAAACAAATGTGTCATGAACACTGGGCTTAGCAAAATTTGTTCTCCTATAAATTTTTATATCTTCCCTTGAATTTCTCATGCCTAGTAAAAAGAAAACTCAGGTGAAAGATTATAGAAAATCAAATTAAAACCAAATGTTAATCAAAATAAGATATTGTAAACAGAATTTTATCCATGGCGCTCTCTTGGATAATATCCAAGATATATTTTATCTACTGAGAAAGCTATACATAATGCTCAGCTGCTTCTATTCTATTTTATTAAAAGTACAAAATAGTTTTCTCAGAATGCACATCCCCAAATCCCATTTTCCAGACAATTTAGCAAAGACAACTGAAATGGTCCTATTTTACAAAATATGATTAATTTTTGGCAACTTCTTCAAATGACTAGATTTCTATGCAGAAATTCAGCTAGAAGCCTAGATGATATGTTTGAAAACAAAACTCCAGTTTTAGCATTGCAGTTTTTGGAGAGTAAGATGACTTAGTGTTTGAACAAATGCAACATTCTTGCCTCCTACTGTCTTTCTTGCAAGGTCTAAAAAATGCCAGCAACCTAAAAGACACCAGTTCTTGTGGATCTAACCAGAACAAGGTTATTTCATTAACATCACAGAAACACCTAGAAAGAAGAATACAGCCTTTCTCCATGCTAATAATACCTTCCCATGTTAGGCAAGAAAATCCTATTCAGTGCTGACTGGTTACAGTGAAGTTTTTAACATTTGGCCAGTTTAACACAATGCCTAAAAATTTATAGGCTGTGGACAAAGAAACCAAGGCATAGAACAGCTGTTTTGCTGCTCCCCATCTTCAAGGATGAAAGGAGGGACAGAGGGCCAGCAGCAATGCTGGCCTCCACAGCATGACCTTTGTGGCAAAAATCTCTTCAAACTTGGGGCTTTCTGTACCTCACCTCTATGATCCTGAGGAAATGGCTGGGGCCAGGCTGGTTTGCCCATCCTCCTGCACTTCTTGCCCTCTTTTTGCATGATTTTGGCTGAATTTCAGTGCTCCACCACCATTCAGTGTGTTAGGGTTGATTTCAGCTTGGCTGTGCCCTGCAGAGAACCCAGCCCAGCAGATCAGTGCGGCTTTGAAAAGGCAGTTCTGTACTGCACAATTACGGTAGCAGAGAAGTGGTTAACAACAGACTGATTAATTAATTTTGGTTTGTCTCTAGTGGAACAGCAGGTTAAGCTCTAGTTTCTGCTTAACTTAATCAGGTGCAGCATATGCACCATCGCATATGTTGGCAGTTGCCGATTCTGTCCACAACGTTGTTGAACTAGCAGTAATTTACTCACAGCTTTTCCACTTAATTAAATAGGAAGCAGCAGGTTCCTGCTGTGCCAATCCTAAAGGCATCATGGCAAAATGAAATGGCTGCCACCTTACAGTGACACCCTATGTATTGTCCTGACTCCAGAGCACTGGCAAGAGCTGACATGCATGTGTGTACATATATTCTCTGGTTCACTATCTACATTGTCAGTGGCAACTGAACCGTTGTTTTATAGTTAATCTCTTTCCATTTTGTGCATTTATATTTATCTATCTGGTGACCAAATATGCAACATATTTACTACAGATGGCCCCCCAGATGGAATTTGAAATTAAAATCCCACTGATTTTGAAATAATTCAATTTGCTATAGAGATCCAGTTCCTCAGCTGGTGAAATTGGCAAAGCTTCATCTAGTCGCTCCCCCTGACTGCCAGCTCCAGAAAATCATCCCCGGCCCCACTCCCACAGAGTGCAAACTCTACAAAAGGCTGATCAGCTCCAATCTTGGAGAGGAGAATAAGGGAAACTTCAAAATACAGACCGAAACCCGGTCCCAAATTTTCCTGTCCAGACTTAAATCAGGCTCTTACACTGATCAGTCAGTTCACTCATCCTGGTCCCAACAGTTTATACAGGGAGTGGCAGAAGCTGGGGGAAATCGGCCTTTTTCAAACAAATACAAGCTCTGGAAAAGTACCCACTAGGTTTTAAACAGCCTCTCTCCCCTTTATACATAAGCACAGTGGGAGAAGGACTCTGAGAAATATAATTTCTCATACAAGAGAGCCTGAACTGATGGACTGGGAGTCAGTAAAGTTATCTAGTTCCTCAGTAGGCTGCTTCTTCCTGTAAAAAGCCTGTATACATGCCACCCCCAAGGTTTCACAATAAGCACACCCACAAAAGCCAACATTCCAGGAATCAAGATTTAAAAGGTAATTCCCATTTTGTGCATCTCTCTGCTTCTATTCACCCATCTGCAGATAATTATTTTGGAAGGAGCAATCAGCTGGAGAAGTAATTTCCTGCTGAATCAGGTATTTTACCCAGGCTTTTGCTGACTCTCAGATGTATTAAAACAAACAGTCTTCCTTCCAAGCTTCAGCTTCCTCATTATGTCATCCTCAGTGGGAAAAAGTTGCTATATGACACACCTGAGAAGCCTTGAGAAGCCCAGCTCAGGTGTAACCAAACCAGTGTAACAGCTTGGAGAAAGAAAAATGGAAATATTTATGCTCATCTTTCTAGCCTAGGCAGAGAGTGTTTTCTAGGATTTCAGGAAAGGAGGGAAGGTATCTTTTGTCTTCTGTGCTTGAATTAAGAGGGGAAAAAAGAAAAAGGATTCTTATTGCTCAGTCGTGTTAAATAGGTTGTTACCGTAAGTACATAAATCAATGTGCCACGAGAGATCAACCTAGGCAGCCACTATCACATTCTTGTGATATACTGATTTAAGCAATTAAATTAATTGATTTTTCAGCCACTGAAGATGTATCTCCTGTTAAGAAAAGGGAGCAACCTTATTTCCCCTGCTCCTAGAATTCTAGCTGTGCAGCAGAAAGAGACCCCAAAAATCAGCATCAGCCCAGGTATCTCAAGTATAACATACCAACATTCCATGCAAGAGGTTTACAGTTAGAAAATTACTGTTTCCTCTAAAGGTAGCGTAGCAGAATCCTGAGGAGATCCATGCAACTTTACTGACTTTATAAATGACAAAGCCCATAGGGGTTTTCTGACATGCTTGCCAGCTCCTTCATATAAAACCTTAAACATCACATTTCCATCAAACAATTTACTCTTGTTCTTTACATGACAGCCCTACTAGATCCAGGAAGTACCTTATGTCCAGTCCTGCAATGATTTACATGCTCTTAATTTGACAAGCCTATTTTTAGCATTTTACTTAAAACAAACTATTCACATTAAACAAAATTAGGTATGTAAGTAAGCTTGGTAAGGAGGAAGACTCTGGTTTCCACTACACCCTAAAATGTCGTCTTACAGATCACCTTCTTGTTCAAAAGGAAAAGCAAGAAAAAAAAATTTAATCCCTTTCATGGTTTCTGTGCACCGGCAAATAATACCATTAACCTCTTTCTCTTAATCACTCACCTCTCCCTGTAGCAAAGGTTAGTAGAAAAGGATGGGGGAGAAAAGGACAAAGCCTGAAAGTTGCAACTCAGTTTGGTAGTGGTTAAGACATCTTGCATTATTTTGGATATCTGCCAGCTCTGAGCAGAATCCAGTTGGTGTGGGATGAAGGGATTCTGGCAACCAATCAATACAGGAAATCTTACAGAATAATGTCTTTTCCCATCCATGACAACTAAAATCTGTTATCTGGCTGCTACTATTGCTGATGAAGAAAAGATAGATATTTATTTAAACACCAAGCTGTGATTTGGGAAAATGCATTTATGTCACGGGAAGACATCTACTTGCAAAAAGACTTGTGTTGTCAGCAAACCAGGAAGCTCTTCACTTGATATGTGCTACTGCACAGAAAGTTGGTCTTAGAGGAGGGGTACTTGCATGACTGGCTAGCAGTCAAAAAGTATTCTAAGTAAATCACTTTGTGTCTTCTGACCATTGTTGTTCAAGTAAATCCAATAGACAAGACTTTCAGCAAAGTCAGTGTTCTACTATGCCAGCTAAAATAGCTCTGATTTGGAGAGATTAATCTTTGGGGATAGAGGGATGGTATGAAATAAATGCCTCTTTCTTCCCCCTCTAGGAAAGGGTAAAAGGCTGAAGCAGGCCAAGGAAGAAGCCACAGCTGAGATAGACCACTACAGACTGCAGAGGGAGAAGGAATTTAGAAACAAGGAAACAAATGTAAGTGAGAAAGCTGTGTATATTCTTTTGTCATACCAAACTGCTCAGTGGTAAGCCAAATTGCTTCCAAGAGTATTACCAGGAGACTCCTGCAAACCAGTGTGGTCATACTGATTAAACACAGGGGTGTCATCTACAGGGTCTATATGCTTCATTTGGACTTTTTCACAGGCTTCCAATGCATTTGTAGAAGACATTGTGGACATTCACCACTGAAGTGGTGCAGATTCCATATTTGGTTCATGCTTATGCTTTGAAGACATATGTCCCTTAAGGAAAATATTTTTGGGTCCTTTTTCTATAACCACAGACAGACCTAGTTCCTGTCCGGAGATTAGGGGATTCAGTAAGGTGGATATGTCAGTAAAAGCAAAAGTTTAGAATGTTTCTTTCCATTCCTGTTCCACTTCAACTGTCTCTTTTCATTACATATAAGACTGCATCCTTTATCAAACTGAAATCATCAAAACTTTGGAGTTTCCCACTGTTTCTAGGGTAAAAGTGGTGTCTGACTCAATATTTTCATATCTGAAGAAAACCATTTTATACATTTTTGGTATCTTGCATTTTTTCTTTAGTATTTCATGCAGTTCACAAACCATTCTATTTTTACCAGGTGACCTTCCTTCTACATTTTTGGTCTTGTTTTTTTCCCCCAGTCTGTACTGTGCAAAGACAAAGAAAGACAAAAATGGACCCCCCCCCAAAAAAAAAAAGAAAAAGAAAAAAGGTCAAACAAAATCTGTTTTACAAGCCTGTCATTTCAGTCACACTTCATATAAAAAGTTTTCCAGCAGGGATCATAAGCCTTATGAACATCTATACACACACAAAGTCCCTATCATACCCTGCCAATCCCCAGACACACTGTCACACAGGGAGGCCAGTGTCTCAAATGCACCATTTCAGTTATTTACTGACACCAAAATAAAGTAAAAACACCTCTAAAATTTGTTCACCTTTTCAATCAAGCCAGACTTCTTGCTCTAGGTCTTGATAGCAGAAGAGTAAAGATGTTGCTTTTTTGTGAAGTCAGTTTTTTCATCACAACCAAATTAAAGCTGCAGGGAAAGACCACTATTTGTCAAGTGAAGGTTTCACAGGAGCAGGACAGAGCACATATTGCTCCTCAAATGACAGCAAGTTGTACAAGATCACTGCAGTGCTCCTCCACATTCCCTGACCCCATTATGTTGAACTCATCTGCCCAGACAAATGCCATCATTATTAACCTCTGACTGGGAGGCAGTTGGGGACTCCTGCAAAGCCAGTGCACAGGGAGCTCTGGTGCCTGGTTCAGTTTACTTTCTTGAGTATTTGGGCACAAGTATTTTTAATTCTCTGTCACAATCTCCTTTAATGCCAGTCTTCCTCTTACTTTGTGTCACTTGTATCCAAGCAGAAGAAAATTTTCTCATACTATGAGATGCTTTGTATCCATCCAGAATTAATGACAGCAACAGGAAAATAATGATTGAGGTTAGAATGACAATATGCAAAATCTTTTTTCAAAACATGCAAATTTTTTTTGACTGGATCTCAAACCAATTTTGCTAGAGTTCTTAGGGTTTTTACTCAGTGTCTGAGGTCCTTTAACTCTGGAGATGTGCAGCCTAGTTCTGAATTGTGTAGCTTCTGAGCCAATGTAATATTTTAGCAGCTTTGAAATGACATGAGCATAAAACCTGTATGGGAAAAATAAAGGACAAACTTTCAAGGTCAGCAAAAATCATAAACTAAGCAGAGCATTGCCTGCATTCTGCAAGAAAAAGGTCCTCAAATTCAGAAGCAGAAAAAAAGAAGGAAAAACACATAGAAGAGTAAGAATTTACTATCTCAAATTACAATATTAGCATGAGCTGAGAAAGCAGGTCTGCAGAGGCTCTTCTTAAAATTACAATACTTTTCCTGGGGATTTTCAAAAGTACTTAGGAGCTGGATAACATGCAACCATCTGGGATCTCTAGAAAGTTACTTTCCCCAGTGGAAAGATTCAGTTCCATAAATCTGGTCTAAGCCATACAACCTTTCCCACACGCAACCCTTGCAACTTGCCTAAAAGTTAAAATAAAATGTCAGCTAAAAATAGTTATTATAGAAAACTATAATCTTTTCCCAATACTTACTAATATATCTTCAACCTACATTTCTTCCAAATTGAAAAACTGTTTACATGTGGATTATGGACAAATATCTTACTATGTTGCCAGGTACTGATAAATGGAACATGGAAGGTGGCTTATGCAAAATATGC
Organism: Cinclus cinclus; assembly: GCF_963662255.1. Classification (NCBI taxonomy): domain Eukaryota; kingdom Metazoa; phylum Chordata; class Aves; order Passeriformes; family Cinclidae; genus Cinclus; species Cinclus cinclus. The sequence goes on along the minus strand of NC_085053.1, from coordinate 8,988,421 downwards.
TTTTCCTTCTTTAAAGGACTAAGTTGGGCAGAAACCACACAGAAAATAGAGTTAATGACCCCTCCCTTGTTTCTGGTCATGCTCTAGGTACCCCACTAATATACCCTAGGTTAGGTCCACTTGCTAGTCCACCCCAGAGAACTGTGGCAGGAACAATAACAACATGTTATTTATTCCTTTCTTATTCTGCCAGCATGCAGAAATGTCTTCTCTCCACAAGGAATTCTTTAGCTGGACACCAGTTCCTCTGCTGGTATCTGAAGGACTTTTCCATAAGGGAAGATTTCAAGGGATGTTGGGGCAGTGGGGGAGGAGAGAGCAAAGTCACAGATTTGGAACGTGTGCATCTGTTTATAACATAACCTTGCTAAAATGTTCAGTGAGTCTAGAGTCAATTAAATCCTAAGCGAATGTCCTGATATTAACTGTGCCAGAAACTGTCTGGTATTTTGCCAGATAAGAAAATGTAACATTAAAAGACCTTGTCTGAGGCCTGTTGAGGGTTATACATCACTAACTGCTGAAGACATTTCAAGTACTCTGAAACAGTAATTATGCATTTTCAGGAAGGCTTTTCCATGTTTGGTCCTTAGCTGCACTCACAGGCATTCTCAGTGAGGCCAAACGAAGGCACACGGTGATAGAAGTTAGCTGACTAGTCATTAAAATAGAAAACAAATTAAAATGAGCCATTTAAAAGACAAAACATACACACTGTTTTTCTCATAGTGAGCTGGGAAACTTTCGTTACATAGAGAGATTCCCATTGCTAATGAGCACGAGAGTTGCCTTTAATCCTGTTTTTATGCATTCAGTTGAACCCAGATCAAACCCTCACTATTTGGAAGCACTGTGGTGTGCTTGTGTTACGCTTGTGCTACATGATGAAGAAAAGTACAATAAACATGATTATGTATAACCTCACATTTTGGTCAGAGATCTTCTGCTTTTCAGGTAATGGGCTCCCAAGGTAACCTGTCTGCCAAAATAGAAGAGCAAACAACAGAAGCCATCCGAAACCTCACGAGCAGCTACCACAGGAACATGGAGAGCATGATGAAAAAGCTCTTGAGCACAATATGTGACATCAGCCCTGAAATTCACCCAAACTTCAGACCTGCAGTTTAAGATTCATTGATGTGCTCTGTTTGTAAAAAGTAGCCTTGTTTCTTGATAAGCATAAATACTTCCTCATGTATTGTTTCTGTAAGTGTGAGAAAAAAAAGAGCACCGAAGCCAAAAGCACACAATTCCACACAGGCTTTTGATGTGACAGGAATTATACAGGGTTTCACAAGCATTTGTTGGAATATTGTTTCCTCTAGCTAAGCTTCTGTCATTTAGATAGGGGCAAGTCAACAACAGCAGAATAAATGATTTTTTGACACCAGCAGGTTTTCAGTGGGAGTCTTTGTTCCTTTTGTCTTATAAAATGCTCTGTACTTGGATGTTATGTTGCATAAGGTCTGTTTGTCCTAATCTTTACTGTACATCAAATCACATGGAATAGAATATCGCAAAAAAACTAAGATGGAACATTTCTGTTTTCTTTGTGACATACTGAGTGCTCAGCTTATGGACCCTACAGGAACATTTGATTTTGGTAAAAAAAGAACAGGTCAAAGCATTTTCAATTTTTCTATGCTAGTTTAAAACAAAATGTGGTTAACTTGTAAAAAATTATGCTTAAAAGCCATACTTAAATCATTTTCCTAAAATTAACTACACCACAAACTTTATATAGCATTGTTAAGTCTGAAAAATGAGAACAGGCATAATCATTATTTACAAAATTGCTACGGTGCAAGGGGCAGGCTAGCACAGATATTATTTTCTGTACAGTTACCCTGAAAGCACAGGAACCCAAGAGCTCAAACTCTACACCAGTTATGCTAAATAGTACCTGAATCCACAGGTTGTTCAGCAGAAATCTTATCAGCTACAGCTCATTTCTGTTACCCTAAGCGACCCTGGGTAATTCTTCCCTTTGCAAAAGCACAGATTTCCCTTGGAATAAATTTCACTGAAGTTAGAAAAATGATACAGTATGATCTGTGCTCTCAAGGTGATGCCCATTCAGTCTGATGGGAGGCACTGATGAAATGGGGATCTGACACACACCCTGCACTGTGAGCTCCTTTAATGCCTTGTCTCCACTACAAAATAACACCAAATTAGAAAAGAAGCTTGAGAAATCGTAATGACTAGCAAACAATAGCCATGATTTTCAGTCCCCGTAGACACAGACAAATCATTTCAATTTCACAGCAGCTAGTCATGGGCAATCTCCTGTTCCAGCAAGGTTTACACAGGTGACATGCTGTCATGTGTAAAATGACCATAAAGCTTTAGTCAGCCCAATGTCAGCAAACATGACTCCTCAAGGCTGTGCCTGGATACTACATAATCTCCAAACCCTGATTGTTACAGTCTCCTATGCTTGATTATATTCTCTGGGGAGCCAAAGATGTTGAGGAATGGGAAAGCAGAAATCCTACTGGCACCAGCTGAAAGGCTCATTTATTTAGGAATGCTTTGAATCAATGTGTGATAGGTTTTGATTTACTGAGGGAATGAAGGCACTCCAGTCCCAGCCTATGTGCATGACCCAGTGCAGGCACCTTCCTGCACAGCTTGGGGCAATCAGAGCTGCCTCACACCCAGGGACACATGCCTCCAGTTTGGGTCATGGCTGCAGCCCCAGCACAGTGCTCAGCTGTGAAACACACATCTGTGAGCTCAAACAGTCACCAGGGCGGACACCAACACCTCACAAGGTCTCACTGTGGTGCTCAGGACTGCCCTGCTTTCCCTCTGGGATACCTCAGCACCCTTGCCTTCAGCTATCACTTCTAAACATACAGAAATATTGCAGGTTCAGCTGCAGAACTGGAGCAATGGGGCTCCCGTTGCCAACTGCACGGGATAAAACATCCCCCTCCCCAGAACTGCCCCAGCCTGGTGGGCAGCAAAACCGAGCAGCACCTTCTCAGGAGGCAGCAACCCAAGTTACATGAAATAAAGGTTTGCCTTCCTTGTTACCCTTCTTCTTTTTATGACAATTCCTCTCTCCCTCATTCTTGCCAAAATCTGTCTTCTCACACCAACTGCTTCCCTTGCAAAGCCTTCAAGGTTGTCTGTACCCTTCTGGTCCTAATGGCCAGGCACACATCTCTTATTTAACTATCCTCTGCCTGCAGTCGCAGCCATGACCAGCCTGTATCCTTGTTATCACCTGCATACCTGAGGTACACACCGAGTCTTACGTTGTGAAACTTTTTTGAACGTGATTATGTCTATGGCAAGTCTGTGGCTGCCACTCATGAAAAAGGAATGAATTTGATAAGATTAGGTCTTTGATTTCAAGATATAAATCTGAGAGCTTTTAGCACTCTGAGCATTTACTCTCTTCTACATTTAGCCCTACTTCTGGACATAAAAACAATTGGTCATACATTCACTTTTAGATGTACAGAGGTAAGGGTCAAATTAGACTTCACATAATTTGACAAGATTATATTAAATGAAGAGTGTAAGTTACGAGCTGCAGCAATGGAATATTGGGGTGCCAAGAAAGCACATGCTGAGTTTGTAAGTGCACAAAGTACCTTGTGTGTGACAGTTACATACTGCTGATAATGGCAAATAGCTGTTCCATGCAAAACAAAACAAAACAAAAAAGAAAAGGACAGTTAATTTCAAATTTTTTTAAATGAATAAAAGAAAGGTAAAAATGGTTACTCTGTATTAGCAGTCACCTAGCAGGGATAATTACAAATGCCCTTTCATCTCCTGGGGATATTCCCAGACCCACAGGAGCCCCCAGTCCTCTTGGACAGTGCCCTGACACTTCATTACCTAATATGCACCATTGCAGTTGCCAAATAAAATGGCAACATGTCACAACACAGATTTTAAGAAATAGAAAGCCACATATAGATAGTACTCATATAAGTCTTTCTCTTTTGTTTTATCTTACTATTGAAATCAACTGCAAAAGTCCCACAGTGTGACATATTAGGGCTGAAACAACAAACCCGAGTTTCTTAGATTGGCCCAATTCTTCACTGGCTTACAAGACAGGGGTTAACAAGGCTCTTTCTGTCTGGAAAATGAAAACCTGTATTAATCAATAAATTGTAAATCTGCTGATTAAAGTATCTCAAATAACAACTTGTGGAAAAGGTCATACCAGTGGAAAGTACAAGAACTGTTTTATGCAACTCATGACATGGATTGGGCTGCATTTCTCTGGCTGTTCTCCCTTAAAGTTCTCCTTTGAGTTATAATAGATGAGAATGTAGTGATGTGGTTCCCATTCATGGGTGATGAGGGAAGATCTCTGAACTCATGCCAGTAGGGCAGAATATCTTTCAAGTCTAAATAAAGTAAAATGAAACAGACATGAAGAATTAATACTATGCTCTGTGTTGAAGCTGTCTACTGACTTGCCCATTAATTTCTGAGGAGTTTGGAAGCAGAGTTTTGGGAAATCAGAACCAGATGTTAATCCATTACATGGATTATGATATTAACTGAAATTTTTCCATATTAAAATATACTTGGAAGTTCATATAATCTGTAAAACATAAGTTGTTCTTGTAAATCATCATATGTAGCATATAAGTATGTGTGTATGAAGTTTTAACAGAACAAAATATTTCAGTCCCTGACTTAAAAGATTTTGTGGCTCCAGAGCTGTGAGGAATGTTTCCCTGTGAGTTGGGACAGGATGCTCTGCTATTGCAGAGCTCAGGAGCCACCACAGGGCAGGTGACAGCAGACTGCCATGACATACAATCACAGGAGATGTGAACCTGCAGATCCATACTTTCTTGCTCAGAAGCATCCTTAACTGCAGACAAAGCAGGAAAGACATCTATGTGTAAGGACATATTGAGCATCCCTGCAGCAGAGGACACTGTCAAACTTTGGGTACAAATTTGAGTCTGGGACTGAAACACAAAGACACTGTTAGGCTATTAAGCTTTACCTTCCATCATTTGCAGTGGTGCTGGCTGTTAGCCATACTGACAGACAGGTAATACTGCCATCAATTAAAGACATGTGTACAGTAACAGTTCTTACAAAAGAAAGAATCAACCTTGCCCCTGTGGTAGGAACATCAATGGAAATACATTATGTTCAACTGAAACTTCTCTTAACTGGATGTATCTTTCAACTATTGATTTATTTTTTTCTCAAAATAACAGCATGCAGAATAATCAAATCTCCAGACACAATTCTTCTTCAGTCTCAGCCACAAGTCAGGCTCACATTCCAGGATGTCCTCACCAAAAGACTAACTCATGGGAATGGTACCCACACGGCAACTCATCATCACCTTCTCCATCCTCTGGGGCAAAGAACATGGCCCTGACTGTCCAACAACTCAGTGCAGAGCCAGGTGCTATTGAAAATAAACATGAGGGGAAGAGAAGATGCCAGGCAAAGATTTTGGGGTGACAGCAGCAATTCCAGGTCTTTTCTGTTCCAGAAGCCCCCCATGGCCACACGTTGATTAAGTAGAAAACTTGAGTATTATATAAAGTTACATCCTGCTTCATGTATACCATGCATATTCTTCAAAATAATTTCCTGCAGCTCCTTATTGAAATGGAGGGAATGCCTGTTCCACAATACACAAGCATCATATATTCCTGTCAGCTTCACTGTGGCCTGTCCTTCACAGATGTGATTATTCCCATTTTATGGTACTGTAAGGCACTTCATACTCTGAGTCTTCCCCAAGGAACATTAACACTTGTTAGAAGTACATGACCCAACCAGTATTACTACAAAACACTTGGAAAATGTTACATTGGAGTACTATTAATACACTCTATTGCACTTGCACTACATGACTGCATGTGGAAATTCTGATGACTTACAAGCTTATTAACTTACTGAGATTCCTTATTACTTTTATGAAAGATATGCCACAACTGAACTACCTGACCCTGGGTGATTCCTGGAAGTTCCTCTGGCCCCAGATCTGATTTATTTCCAGGAACATCAGAATCCAATATGCTATCAAATTTCCATGTCACTTTTGGAAATACAGGATTTTTGAGTAGAGCTGTGCTCCAAAAACAAGCTTTCCACAAAATATGCCGGAAAAATTACCTCAAAACTTGCTATTACATAGCTTGTTACATACATTACTAGCTTACATACATTACATTACTTGCTTTAAGAAAGACAGTATTTATAATTCACCTGTAACAAACCAAAGAGCATAAATATTAACATAAAACAGATCATCAATATAACCTAATTGGTATAACCTTCTCTATATAGTTCATGTAAATATTTATTTAACAATCCTGTGGTACTGATTTATTGTAGAAAAGAGAGGGATAGATAAAAACAGATACATAACATAAATGTAATCTAACCACTTATGTGTCTTTGGCAAATAAATCTAGCATTTTGTGTCAGTCTCAATTCCATGCAGACTCACTCAGGGAAATGAGCAATCGCACTGCTGGCAGAGGGATGACTCGAACCTGTGTCTGAAATGGAGTAAAGGTGAAGTGTAGAGGCAGCTCCGAGTGCAGAAGTGAGACATAGCAGCAAGGACAGACTGCCAGGGTATGTGGGATATGTTTTACCTCTTACTCGTGGTTTCCCAGCTGTTAGCAGCAGCAAAGAATGTTTAATAAATGAAATAACTGTGTCTTCTAACAGATTAACACTTCTTAACAACATGATGAGTTTCAAGGAAAAAAAACAAAGTATTGTTTTCTGTTAACACTTAACTGCTCTGCATGTGCCATGGGTAATGTTTCTTATGGCACAAGCTGCCAAATCCATCCAGAGAATTTTCCCTAATGCCTTTTCCATTCAGCTCTGGAGTAAGCAAATTAACATTCAGCACTTTTCTCTTGTTTTAAAACTGTTTTTCTTCCACATCCTTTGGAGTCACCCACAAAAGTGACATTGGGACAATCATTTCCTCCAAGGTGAAGAGTCTGGAGAATCCTCATCCATTTCTATAAGTACATCCATTTCCAATTCCTACTAACTTCTACAATTTCAATTGATACATTCATATATATATATGAGCAAACATATACATCCCATAGGAATCCTATGTATTCAAGAAGTTTTCACTATTCATTCAGTTTCTCTTTCTGAACATAATTATTTACCTACCTTGGAAAAATAAACAAAAACTAATTTTCTACTTTTTTGTGTCAAATTCAAGCCTGAGTGATTTATCAGTTTCCACTTAATCACTGCCTAAAAGAGGCAATATTCACCATAAAGACCTGGAAATATTCCTTCCAAACTTTTGTTTATGTAGAACTATTGTGAGAAAACCACTGAAGTCTTGACTGCCAGCTGCTGGGAATCACTAAGTCAGATGATACCAAAGGGGTAGCAATCAACAGAGTTTTGTGAAAATCTGTGAGCTCTGCATCTGTCTCTGGCACTTTCTGTGCTGTGCTGTTCCACAATGTCCCAGCCCGTCTGCTGCTCTGCTGATGCTATTGCTCCTGTCTGAAACTAGATTCAACAAGAAAAACACCTTGTGATGGAGGGGGTGGCCACCCTAACAAGGCACAAGAAAGATGAGTGCATGGTCACAGTTTGTGCCAGGTCTGTGGCAGGCACTCTGCTGCCCAAAATAGCCCACGGTCAATGGCAAGGGCTGCAGGGTACACCAGAGAACTAAAGGGGATTTCAGAGTGGGAGTGCCTCTCAGGAAAATTGGTGCTTTCTGAGAGAACTTTCCATGAAGTTTTTCAATCAGCTCAAGCTTAAAATTGTGCTGCTCTATTATTTTCAATGAGAAAAGCTTTAATAAAGAGAACTCATTCTGAAACACACTACAATACCCTCTGGACCAAGTCTGCTTGAACAGAACAAATACATGGATACAGCCATGTTCAGTGAAACAGGAGAAACTGTCACAGCTTTGATCTGCACTGAAATTCAGTAAATCCACAGTAAAGCATGGTGTTTAGAAATGATTCACTTGTTTGACATGTGACTCGTTCAAGCACTAAGACCAATATTTATACTCTTTGGTGGTTAAGAAAGATGTCATATTCAGAAGAAAATATGTTCTACACAGAAGCATGTGGACTTGTCAGCAAACACTGAATGTAGTCATATATACTAATATGTTATTAATTGCTTTGTAGATGGCAAAATCAAGTCCCTGATGTACTTCACAGAGTGAAAATATCTTTCCTCTCCTTGAAATGGAGAGCAAACTTGTATCCTACATACTAACATGGATGCCAGCATTCCTCAAAAACTTTTGCAGCTTTTTAATTAAACTTGGGATTCATTCTCTATCACCATGTGGGAAAGGTAAGATTAAATGTATACTAGTTAAGACAGCATGCAATTAAAATTCAAAGCATTAACAAAAATGGCACTATGCAGTTTACAGTTGACTTACAGACAAAGTTTAATAAGCCTCTGTTTTCTCACCCCTCTGCAACTGGCTTGGGTCTTTTAACTATTCCTTTGCCTTGTAAATTCAGGTCCATGTGAGGTGAAGATCAGTGTGAAGGTGCATGTAACCTAAGGAGCCTGTCTGTGTGTGTGTTTCAGTGCTCTGCTTCCCCTGATCTGCTCGTGTAAGACTGGAGCATGCAGAGCACCACCAGCAGTCAAGAGCAGGAGTCAGCCCAGGTACTGGCACTACAGTGCTTACAAATATTTGTGGAAAAAAGAGCACCACTGGTACATACACAGGCACTTTCTGACCTTATAGGCTACTCCTGGTGTTCAGACTTCAGTGTGTCTATGGAAGAGCTGGGAATTGAAAGAACAATCTTAACACAGACTTATAAAGCACACTCCAACAGCATGGGTTTGTAGGAGGTCCAGATCTTGACTTAAAGCCTCAGGCTGTTGCTCTAAGGAAACTGCTAGATGTGCAATATCCAGCTCCTATGCACAGTGGGGGCTGTCACCAACCTTGGGGTACCCTATATTTTTTGTGTATTTGTTCTAATACAAATGAGGCAGAGAAGGCTTATTTACAAAGATCACACCGCTGAAAAACTTCAAGTCATCTCCGTAATTCTATAAACAGATTACATCTGCCTTTCACAGGATCTCTGCTTAAATTAAGCATATCTACCTAACCAAGGGAGTGCAGGTATGCTGTAGTAATGCTTTGTTGGTTAGTCTCTTTCTCACTTGTCTCTTAGCCACTAGTGCCATTGTAAAGAGTGAAAAAACCCGAAAATACAAGCCCCTCCAAAACTTCCCTGGCTTCGCACTTTCATCAGGCCAACATTTTTCTCACACAAAATGCAATCTGCTTTTCTTTCCGTCTAATGCATACCATAATTTATTCCCACCACAACCTCCTTAACTTCCACTTACCTTATGCATCCAGTTTCCATTATCCTCTAATTACTTTTTCAAATAATTATCTTCATGCTTTCTCCTTCTATAACAGGAATTCATCATAGACAAACACATCACATTGCTTCATTTTCCTTTTCTACTCTCCTAGTAATACTACCAAAGGGGCATGGCAACTCTAAAACAAATTGTGTTTTGAGGCTACTACCCAACAGCATATTCATTTGTTTTCTAATTTCCCTATTCATCTCTTGCCACACTGTGCTACAAACTCCTGAAGACAGCAACCATCCACCCTTCTGACCTCAGCTCCAAGTCCCACCCTCACTGCAGTCCTGGTCCACAACTGTGGTGCCCAGGAGTCATTAAACACAGATTATTACTATTAAAAAACAGAGTTTGTATAGGGTTTGATACAACAGAATGGCTGAGGAGTATTTTAAACTGAGAAGCTATAGGTAATTCTAACTCGTCCCTCTTACACTCGGTAGAAGGAAAAAAATATTCCATGTGTTTATTCCTGTAGTGTGTTTAAAAAGGCACGTTATAAAAAAAAAATCCCATTAAAAAATCCCATTTGCATTGTTTTTACTGAAGACTTTAATTTAACAGGTCTGACCTGGATTAAAAATAATGACCCTCCAAATTCCAAACATTCTTCATGTAAATACTGGCTGTCCATTTATAGCATAATTCAAGCCTGTTCTTAACTTGTAGTTGGCTCACTACCACCTGCCATTAACAGCTTGTTCAAAGTTGAACCTAATTTTACAAAGAGATAAGGAAACCATCAAAGTTATTTCTTAGCCAATCCATCATCTTTTATGCCCATCTCTAAGCATGCCACTGCACTGCTGGTAGGCAGACTAATCTCTCAGGTATATAAAGGGAAGGGACTTCTGCTTTACCGTTACTGCTGGCTAATCCTCTTAAAATAACAACACATATACAATAATTAGATGTCAGAAATAATGGGTGCTGCTCTAGTTCTACCCTCTCCTTTTTTCATTTGACTCTGTATTTCAAGAGAAAGTGATCTGGTGGCCTTTGGTTCTGACCTTTATCAAGTATTCCTGAGATCTGCAGCTCAGCTTTTCTAATCTTACCTTGACTTCTCTTCAGTGACCCCTCATTCCCTGTTACAGTCTTCCCCAATTACCTCAATATTCACAGTATTCCCTAAAGCACTACTACATGGAACACTATTATCTCTTATCTATTTTATCTATTAACCTTAGGAACACCAGCAAGCTATTATAGGCAATCACATGCTTACAGAAAAGGACAGAAAAGGGGCTGTGCTTTAAAAGTGTAGGTAGAAAATGTTTGCCATTTTGAATACATTTTGTGTTCTCAAGGAAAAAAAAAACCACATACATGAGAAGCAAAGCCAAATGTATCTCAATTAAGACTCTCAGCTTTTCTGCATTCAGAGAAGTACTTAGATTTTTTTAAAGATCTTTCCCCCTGATCCCTGCACATTTTCTATTGCTCACTCTTCATAGAGAGCTGTCAAAAGACAACAGCCACCTGGGGATGGAGGTGACCTGGATCTCTAACTCTAGCCCCATATCCTGTTTTCCAGGTTGACTGCCAGACTCCTGGGTTGGTGGTGCTGTGTATCTGCCTGGGGACAGGAAACTAACTCCCAAAGAGCCAGCTGCTTCAGGAGAAACAGATAGCTTGGGAGAGAATGAGCAGTCAGCTCAAAAAAGACAATAACAGCATGAGAGAGCTGGAGGAGAGATCTGCAGGAGCAAAGCTCATCCCTGTTCATGTACCATCAGTAGAACCAGCAAATTATTTATTTATTTCTCAGTCAAGAGGTTTGGGACTTTTGGAAATCTTAAATTTAGAAATAACATATGTAAAGACAGGCAAGATCAATTTTTCCCCACTCACTGGTGGTTTGTTTGGTGTATTTAAGTTGCAGATTTGCCCATATTGTGATCATATTGTTTAATATTGCTGATTGCAGATAAAAGGGGAAAGAATTTGTCTGCTTCACAAACAAATTCAAAGCATACATTTTGATCTTCTGGGTTTTGTTACTGCTGGTTTGTTTTTTTTTTGTTTGTTTGTTTGTTTTGGTTTGGTTTGTTTTTGTTTTTTTTTAAAAAAGGAAAAAAACATAATCTTCCCTTTTTCCAAAAAGCTCAGAATGTTTTTGAAAGCTACTTGTCAATCTGCAGGGGAGATCAGGGGCAGAAATACACAAATGCTCTGAGCATGGTGGCAAGGAGAAACCCTTTGGCCTCCACTGAACTTCTGGAATGACATTTCGGAGGTACTGATCTTATTCTGCTGCAGAGACAGGAATATATGCCAAAGTAGTCAAGGCAATTTAGAGGTGCTGAAACTTTCTGGTGAGGAAAAAAAAAAAAATCCACATATTTTGTGCTTTCCACGTTTAAAAATGTTGTTTAAGCACAATTAAATTTTACTTTGAATTGCAGCGCAGAATGCTATCCCTGACCAGGACTCAGTGCTAATTCCAACTCTAATCAGCAGATGGCACCATGAATTCGTCAAACAGGATGGAGAGCAGAAAGAAGTATAAATTTATCCCCAAAAAAAGGTGGGGGGGTAGGGGGGGGGGGGCACGAGGAAAGAAGCATACACCCAACTTGGCACACATAAATCAGGAATTAAATTCAGAGGTGTAACTTTCCCCTCACGCCACCCCTCCTAAAATAGAACAGGCAGTGGAACATGCTGTGTGACACCCTGATGCACAAAGAGCAGCTACACCTATACTGTCCCCAGCCTGGCCCTGCCACTGACCTACATTGTCTCATGGCTGACTGTGAGACTGAAAAAAATCAAAAACCAAAAAACCAAACAAGCCCAAACCAAAATTGAAACTATTTAAAGAATAAATAAATAAATAAAAATCCCAACTTTCCTTCTGACCTCCCCTTGCTCTGAACAGCACCTCTGGAGCAGGAGGCCTCCCCTGGGCTGGAAGGGGGACTCAGGAGCAGCAGCAAAGGCAGCAGGGAGCTCAGAGGAGAAGCTGCAGGCAGAGCTGCGGATGCAGAGCTCGAGCTGCTGAAGCATGGGTACAGTCACAGGGGTCCAGAGCCCACCCAGAGAACAGGCTGAGAGCAGGCACGTGCACAAGAGTTTGCAAGACTTCTTCTTCCACTCAAACAGCAAAATTTCTACTTGGAATTCAAGGGCTGATAGAGGCAGCCTCCCCATGTCTCTCAGCTGTGTCCTACATCCCTGAAGGAGCACAGCATGAGCCCACAGCTCTGGCAGAGGCAGGAAGCAAGCTCTGCTCAAAGGAGCAGCTCCTCGGTGTGTCTGGGTGCCTGCCCTTCCCTGGCCAGCCATGCTCATCCCAAGCCTGGCAGGACAACTCTCCTGGGCCAGCACGGAGCTGGCAACCCCTGGCACCCACTGGGCTTTGCTGTGGGGTGCCATGAGAACGTGGTTCCTTGGCACAGGCACCAAGGGATGTGCAGGGTGTGCTCACCCCCAGCAAAAGTCTGCTGCCTTTGATATGGGCTTCTCCGTGCTCTTACATATGAACAGTGAGTGTGAAAATCCTGCCTGTCCATCTGTTCCTTAAAGGTTTCTTTCTTTTGCTGCATGTTAGAATTTTTCCCCAAATCTTCTTCAGCAGCACAAATCACATCAGTGACATTTATAGGTTAGGTAAATGGTATGCTGCTGACATCATCTAAGCACAGTAACAGGCACAGTTAGGTTGTCTGTGGATAGCTTTCATGCTATGGACTTCAAGCTCCATTTATCCTGTTCTCAATGAGCAATAATTAAAATGTGCAGTAACAGAAGTATTGCTCTGAGAAGCTATCGCCCTACCATGCAAAAACCAGAAATCTTCCCAACAGAAAAGAGCATTCAATCAACAGCTTCAAGCATGGCACGTAAGTGAAAAGTCCGATGTTTAAAATTTAGAGAGGAAAGCAGCACGACAGTGAAAAGATGAGCTTACCTTGCATTGCATGGAGTCATCTTATTTCAGGCCCAAGGAACAGATGCTGTAAATTTTTGTCACTTCAGTCTCTGCATGTCTGGTTGTTGCAAAGTGATTTTTCTTCCTGGCCATTCCTTACTATTTCCCCAGCCTGCCTAGCCAGCACAACTCAGGAATTACCAATACCTCGGCAGTGACACAATTGATTAAGTATGAGCAATACCAGCTTGGGTTTTGCATTCAGTCAGAGCTCTGTAATGGTAGCACAAGGGGCCTTGCTTGTTGAGCAAGAAAGGCTTTATGTCACTTGTCCCTAGAGCAAGGCACAAGTGATCTTGATGGAGAAGGCAGTGAACATACTGTCAGAAGCCATATTCACAGGGAAAAGGCAGAACAATGGAGATTAAATGACAGGGCAGAAGCAAGAAATTAAATCATCCCTGAGGCTCAGATATTCCAGGCTTCCCCATGACACCTGCTAGAGGCACAGGGGAAGACCTTGAGCAAATCCCTGTGGAAGTCTTGCCGTCTGTACCAACACTGATGGAAAACCTGCAAAATCGCTTGTGGCTCTTCTAAAAATCATAGGCCATACAACCTTGTGTCCAGCTGCACACTCACTTTTCAGCCAGTTTCCAGTCTGAAAACTGGACTGAAAAACAACAGTGGAATTGCTTTGAATCCAACTCTTTTTAACTCTTTCTTTGTGTTAAAATCGTAACTCCTGCCTGCCCTCCTGCTGTACTAGCATAGCTCACTTCCAAGTGGTAAGAAGAAAGGAAAATAATTGCTTGCTATAAATCAACTTCTAATTTGCAATAACTCCATTCTTCCGAAGGACAGAACCCACACCTGCCTTTTCAACACTGCACCCAAACCACCATGGCAGAGCCCTCTATACTTGAGCATCTTTTCCTCCAGATGCTCTTCTGTTCTTGCATGGACCCACGGAAGATATTTTGGCTGGGGAGACAGAAATGAAAGATTTCAGATTGTCACCTGAGAGACACATCCAAAGTTCCAGGCCTAGTGCCAGGGAAAAGCTACAGGGAAAGAACTGTGAGGAAAAAGGGAAAACTAGAGGTCTGCTCTGTCTTTAGCAGCCTCATAGCTACCATATCCTCCTAGACCAGAGGGAAGACACCTTTGCTTAAGAAATGAAGAGCAATTGCTGGTCTGGGTCAGATGGAAAACTTAACCCTTGATACTGCCTTTCCCAGATTTGTGTTGGGAATGGCACAATGACTGTGCAAGCGTGAACAGCAATGTTTCAAAGTCTTGGTAAATAAGTTCAACGTCCAGTTACAGCAACTTACTGCTTCCTTATACTGAATAAAAAACATTTTCTTCTGTGGAGCAACGGTTCAGGTTGGCTGTAGGTTTGTGAAGTTCCTTGTTCCTTTTGATTCAGGAATACATGGGGATGATGGGCACTGCTCACTTTACAGATGTGCATGCCTCTTCTGGTGTGCTGCCACTACCTCCCTGACCCTTTGGACCATCCCTCAGGTTGGTACAAAACTCAGGGATCTTCTGATCTGCTCTCAGCTCTGTCAGGAATATTACAATGGTAATCTTGAATTTTTACATAGCTTTTCCATGTCTTGCCTGTAAAATGGAAGTGGCAAGAGTAATTATTTAATATTAGAAAACTAACTGTATTTGTAGACAGTCTCTCTGTGCCCCATTTTCCAAAGAGTTTCAGGTATTAATCCATTCAGGTATTAATCCATCCTCCTGTTCCTCCTCATTATTTACTTACTTTCAAAACATCAGGGCAGGAAAGGCCACAGACAACTGGCATAGTCCTGTTGCCAATGTCTCATTGCCAAACCTCTGAGCTCACAAGGAGGCTCCTCGGATACTTTCCATGGTTACAGGGCTGTGCCCATGTAGAAGGAAGACACTTATGTTTGCATGATATCAAGGATTGTGGGGTCTTAGTTGAAACACGAGACCTCTAATCCCCACCAGCACAAAAAATAAACTTCAATTGCTGCCAAAGAATCTATAGGCCATGCTCAACGTCTTCACTAAAACAGCATCTTGTGCCTGCTTAAAACAGAAGAGAAGGTTACTAAACAGGAGCAACCCCCTGCTTGGGAGTCAGCCTGAAACACACCTGAAATACAAGATGCTGCTCCGCTTCAGCAAACGACAGGGAGCTGATGTTACACAGTTCAATTGCAAGGGAAAAGTGACTAGGAGTAATATCAAATAATTTATTTCATTCATTCATATTTACTTCACTCATTATCAATATGGGACTGTTTCCCTTATACTTTTCTCCTCACCAAAACAGGTTTCCTATGCAATTTGCTCCCAGCTTAGAGATGGATACAATCCTTTTAAAGCTAGCTGCTTTAAAAGGAGAAAACTAAACTCTTTGGCATGGCTTTGGAAAACTAACATAATTTGTGTCACTAGTAGGATATCACTGGGGATTTTGTTTAGCCAGAAAGGTTGTGTTTAAGCTAGTGACTGAAACACATCTTTGAGACCCCCAGAACACGTGTCCCTCCGCACAGCTTCTGCTTTCCGTGGGGGAATCGTGAGGCTGGCACCCCCCTGCTGCCACCACCACACCTCAGCAGAGAGGGACGTGCCTTCAGCACCACTCCATGGCTTCCTTAGCTGCTGCTATTGCCAGCTTTGCTGTACCTGCAGCTGCTTGCTATTTAGACAGCTTCTACAATATAAGAGAGCTGCCATGACTGGTCTCAAGCCCAAAGCAGTATTTTCACTGCAAGCATTGCTGCTCAGCCCTTAGAAGTGGAGCTAAGTAATTCTGGGAGAATTTTATCTGACAAATGTAAACATGGTGTGCATGAATTTTCATTAATATTTCACCTGAAGAAAACAAGGCTCAATCAAACAGATTTTAGTGCAATTTGGCCACTATCTCTGGTGATAAGCAACCACACCAAACCCCCAACTCTCTTCAGTTCCCTCAGTTTAAAACAGTCCAGGATATTTCTCTGTAAACAGCTTTTTACTTGCTGGACCTTCTCTCAAGAGCTTACTTACATATTTTGATTTATAGCTGAAGTCTGAATTTTTTTTTTTAAAGTTCTCTGTCTGTATTCCATGCTCCAAAACATACAGTCCCTCCAGGGCCCTTCTCAACCCGTGCTCCCTTCACCTCTGAGCTGCCCTTGCTTTACTGCACCTCCCCTTGCAGGGCTGCACAAGGCACAGGAGGAAAGAAGTCACCTGCCAGCAGAGACATGCACAGAAGGTGATGGAAACAAATCCCACTAGCCTCAGAAGGCTTCGTATCTACCTGCTAGTCATACAACAATCCTCCAAAGGCACCCAGGCTGTGGAGCAGCCAGAGGGTTGGAATATATTCACCAAACCATAGAAGCTCTCCCCAGAGTCTACTGAATTCAACCTGAGAGGCATGGACACCTTCAAACCATGCAACCACAGAGCGGTGGACAACCTGACAAAATTCTGCATTTCACTGCAAAGCAATCATCTCACTCCTCAAATGGAACACTGAGCTAATGCCAGCATCAACCCAGAAACATATAGCTGTATAACACTAATTTGAACTGATTTTAGAAGCAAGCTGAAAGTATCACACTAACAAATGCACTTTATGACCTAGTCCACACCTAGTTTTAGACACCTCAGAGACCCTTAATGGTTTGGGGCTTTTTTCTTTGTGGGGGTTGTTTTCTGGGTTTGGTAATATTTCATTTACAGGAAGGTTGAAGACTTTATGCCAATATATGCACTTGCACCATATTTCTTTAAATATGTTCCAGGAAATGCCATACTGATGAACTGCTCTGTAATGTAATCCGTCAGACTGGAGCAATTCATAAGATCCCAAGAACAAAAAAGCTTTTTCAGCAGGTATAGTTAATCAGGAAGTGAGTACATGCCATATTAGTATCCCCTCAGGGTTTCCAGTCTTCAACCAGAGCATGGCCAGTTTGTTGTTTTGCTGGGAAAGCTGTCACAGGACAGACAGACTCATTAGAGCCCTGTTTCCACATTCTCTGGAGTTCAGAGCAGAAGCTTTGCCATGTCTGCCCTGAGATCTTTATTGGCTGTAAACCAGGACAGATACGAAGGAAAATTCTCAGCCCTCTGGTCCAAAAAGTTCACAGCATAAGAAACAATTCACACCAAGGATAAACTGTGAAATACATTCCTTAGAGTGTTTTATTATCATTTTTTCTTTGAGCCTGGTGCTGGAGGTAGATACCTCTTTGACACAAAGCCCTTTGTCCCACAACCAGTGTAAGAGCGCCAGGGACAAAACTGCAAATTGGTTTCCAAGTCTATTTTAGGAATGGCTCAACAATAAGAAGAGGAAATGTGATATTCAAATCAAATGGCTAAATTTTTCAGTAATAAAGGTGATGGGGTGAGATCTGCTCTAACAGCAGAGAACAACAAAATGCAAATATTCTAGCACTGAGCAGCTTTGCACGGGCCAGCACCAGCTGAAGTCACACATTTCTACCTGCTGACTTTGGTAGGGAACAAGGCTGTAGGGAGCTCCTAGGGGACAGAAGCCCAGGGGGCTGGGGCTGGTGTCCCTCCCCCAGCACAGCACAGCAGTCCATGACGAGCAGCACTCAGGCTGCAGCTGCATCCCCCAGCACATCACCATCAACTCCAGCTGCACAGCAGACTCCAGCAATCATCCACCAGGGAACACTTATTCCATCACATGAACACCCCAAAACAAAGAAGCAATAGCTTGCAGGACACAGCAGCTGTAAATATTGCACCTTCCTTCTCCCTGCTAGAGTAGACTCCATTAGAAGAGGATAAGGAATTCCATCAGGCTGGTACATCGTGCAATAACCACCCCAGCACCGAGGCACACGGGTCTCTGGAGCCTGGCAGGATGTGACACAGGCACCTGAGCAGCACTGCTGCACATGGCAGCTAAGGGTGCCTGCACAGACATTCAGTCCAGTTCACCTCAAACACCAGTGTTTCCAAAAACTCCACTGATAAGAGAATATAAATATACACGTAACAAACTCAGGTTTGTTTGTGATTAGCAGAGAAAGGTTTCTTAGTGTTCATATTAAGCTATTTTTAAACTGGTACAGTTACTTAGTGTTGACTTGCAAAAGCAGAAGGCTTTTATAGGTTTTTGCCAGTGAATTAAACCAAATGTTGCCAGGTGACAGCATAACACAAAGGCACCAAATAGAATGGAGCCATGCCTATTTACAGGAGCAAAGGATCCAGCCTCCAGCATCCCCCTGTGCATTCAAATTAAATGGACACACCACAACCTTTCATCTGGTGCAAAAAGCACTGGAAAATCACTGTTGGTGCAAAACCTGCTCTGCCTTTGTACTGGCTTCTCCTGTGGAGCACACTGTGTGCATTTGCTTGGCCTGATTCACAAAACAAGGTACCCAACCATACACCACACCACAGGTGTGAAATCCAGCCATGTGCTGCTTTAGGGGTATCTGCACAAACCACTGCTCAAAAATCCAGCTGTTGGTGTCATTGGCACTGGGGGCAAGTCGGTGCTCTGAGATGTGGCCACTTATGGGAAATGGGTATTATTTCACTCGTCTAAGGGTCTGTCAACACAGGGCAGAGGTACTGAGGCAATTATCCTGCCTGTAACAGGACACTAATCTGCTACAGTCACAATGATGCAACTCTTAGTAATTAAGTACTTATCTGCAGTTCAGGCTAAATTGTTTTGAATTCAATATAATTATTACACTGACAGAATCATAACAGCAAATATCCCTTTGCAGACAACTTCTAAGGAGCAAAAGGCTTTTCTGCCCTGGAAAAGATTAGGCAGATACAAATAATAAATCATTCGATTCTTTTTCTTGCTCCTATTATCTGTCTCTGCTAACAGCCTACATGTCAGGAAGCTTGAGCTAATGGACTGGTATGGGTTTAGGACAACAAGTGTCTCATCTCTAGTTTTCGCATGCTGAGTCACAGCAGGTAAGTCACCTGTTCTTTTTTGCCTTTGGGTTTGTTAGTAGCACCAATATTTTTTCTGGCAAGTCAGTAGAGGCAAAATGCCAATTTAATAGTCACTGTCTAATTTTCCTATTTCAAATGTTTTTTCTTCTTAACACTGATTAAAATAAACAAGATATCTGTTGCTCCAGCATTCCACGTTACCACATTCCCCACAGAAACATGGCTCCTCTGCTCAATGCACCTGATGCTGACAGTTGCAAATGGTTTACAAATTTAGAAACTTTCTGAGCTCAAAACTCATATCCTTTGTGTGAGTCTAACCAGTGTAATTCTCTGGAGACAGACAAGGAAGAGCAAAACCACATTTGATACAATACTGTTACCTTCAAACCACAGAGGAAGAAGTTCTTTGCTTCAACATAGCATTGTACCTGCAGTGCTGCTTGTGGTGACCTGCAGTGATGCATGTGCCACCACAGATCTCCAAAAATAGGTCTCTCTACATTAGCTTACCCTTCTAGATGGCTGGGACATGCAGTAGGCCACTGCAATTTCTGACTGAAATGACCTTAAAGTCTACTTGCCGATAGGTCAGTCTTGGTCTAGTCTCTAATAGCACAACCCAAGAGCTGTGCTGTGCCACTGTTCCAGACCATGATGGGCTGCAGAGACAGCAGCACCTGCCAGCCAAGCACTGATCAAGGGAGCCCGTGTGCCTCTGGGGAGCCTGATCCAGCATCTCTCATTCCTTTGTCATCCACGGCTCCCGATTCCCTATTCTATATGGTCTTCATAGGCACCAACCTATGCCCTAATTTCAAAACTAGGGGATAGATAATGTCATGAATTTGAGGGTTGGGTGCCTGGACCATCAAAATTATTTCAGCCTTTCTTTGGGGCTAAGTCAGAGCATTCTTTCCTGAGACTGATTTTCTTTGCTTGTTTAACTGACAGGCGGGAGCTAGGGGCAATCTTCCTTCTGATTTTCAGGTGCCTGCCAGCACACAGGGATGTGGGCACAGCTGCCAGAGGCTCCAGCAGGTGTCCAGTCACAGTGAGAAGCAGAAAAGTTCCACAGTCCCCTAAGGTTTTCCATGAACCATGCCATGCTCCAAAATGACCAGTCAAGAACTCGTCTGCCCTGTGCCCTTCAAACACACACTGCACCCTGCCCACGTTTCATGGGGGTCCTGGCATGGAAGAAGTGTTTCAGAGACAGAGTCATGAGAAACTTCTGAGCAGGTAACAGCTTGACATAAATGAGAAGAAGACAGTACCCCCCCTTCAGACCCAGCCTGCAAATAAGTGAAAAAGGACAGTGGTCCCAAGGCAACAGCCCAAGACAGTTCAGATTAAAAGCCAGTGATGCGCCATTATACTCCTGAGAACACCTTGGGATGTGAATTTTTCCCCTTGTATTTCTGAATAGCAAAGTGTAAATCGTGTGAAAAGGTATGTGTGCCCTTCTCCACCCAGCTGGCACAGGCCACGGTTAGCAGCTAAAACAGATGATGTGTCCTGTGAAAACCCTGTGAGAAAAAATCATGGTGAATGTGCCAGCACATGGCAATATCAACCGTTTTGTTTCCTCATAACATGGATAATTCTTTGTTTTTCACAAAGCAGCTGAAATGAAAAACACTAAGAACATCTCACACAGGGACAGTTTTTTGATAAATAAAAGCAAAGGTGGGGATACACAAAGGTAGCATTTGCATGCTACCCACTGGACAGTTTCACACACTGAAATGTCTCCATGAAGTCCTGGACTCACAGACATTTGAAATCAGTTTCATCCATGAGGTCTTCCACTCAAGAGAAAAGAAATTTCAAATTTAAGTTATCAGTGATGATAACACCTGGAAGCTTTCTGCATTATCATATCTTTGCTTTTTTACTCTAAAGCATCCTGAAATAGTCACATCTTAATGAAGTATAACTGTCATATGCTACAAATACTCACTTCACATAATCAAATAATCAGTTCATGATCTTGCAGGTACAAAATGTGCACACCCTTACCTGACAAACAGAAAAAAAATTATTTCATCCATGTGGACCACACTTCCAAGCATGTGATGTGATTCTAGGTGTTGCCTTCTGCAGGGCCAGGAGCTTGATGTAGAGCCCTTCCAACACAAGATATTCCACGATTTTTTTAGCAGAACAGTACATTTTAAAATCGGTATTCCGAAAGCATCTAAATGTAAATGTTGCACTGTACAGCTTCCTACTTTTGAATGAAGTTGTTCACACTTGCTAAACTAAAGAAACATACAAATCTTTGAAGGCATGGGGAAAAGTTTGAGACATTAAGCTGTACAACCGAAAAAGAAACAGAGATCACACAAGCAAAGAGATGACAAAGATCAGCATGACATGGCTACCTCACTTTTGGGGTGCTTTTAAGAAAACTATTAGATATTCAGGAGATGCTGAGTATTTACCTTCAGAGAAAAATGAAGCCTATCTGAAGGTGCCAGCCTGCCCTTGAGTTTCACTTCTACTGTGCCAAGAGACATTCTGCCTCACCTCAGCAAGCTTCCAAAAACCCTGTAAAGACTATGATGGAAGGTGCCTTACTCCAGGATACTTACTTGGATATCACCACACTGGGAGTCAAATATCTGGCAAAGTCGTCAGCCACAGTGGGAACACTGATTTCCTTCATCAGGGTTTTCCTGTGGCTTGTTTTCAATTTGGTGCTTCCTTCATTTTTAATCTGTGGCCTGGAAGGCCAGCAGCGAGTGGGGAGCAGTGTGGGGCATCCCAGGCAGCCTCTCGAGCTCCAGGGCTCTGAGCAGCTGCTCCAGGCACCAGGGAAGCTGCAGATGAAGGGCACCATGCACTTTTTAGGCGTAGGTTGTCAGCCAAGTTGCTACGCCTGACACTTTTTTGGGGTGGGCACTCGTTTCTAGGAAACACTTTGGTAAACAACTTTGAAGTCAAAATGAAAAATTACAGCCTGAGTGCTTTTTTCGCTTTTATCCACCGTACCTTCATGACTGTGCTCGTCCATTTAAATGGCAAAGCAGTGCTGAATGCAAACAGCCTCCTTCTGCAGGCTGTCTCCACAGTTCAATTACCAGTGCTTTAACCGTGCTAATTAGCATTCCTCAGAGCTAGATCTCTTTGAGTGACAGGTAACCATGGAGAGTCACAATCCTGTAGGTGATCAGCAAGAGTCTGACTTTTCTTTTTAATTAAAAATTAGAAATGCCTTAAACAAAAATAATAATTCACTTATTTATGCTATTATCCCAGGGTTGCCAAGCTGGTGAGAAGAGCATTAGCGAAGTAAAAATGAAACAATTTTTACATGAATAGACTAGGGTGATAGAAAGGAGAGCAGATTTATTATCTGTAACAAGAGAATGTACTCATAATGATGGTACAAAATAGTAGACACTTCTCCAGAGAGTTGGCATGGAGACCAAAAATAGGACACTCTCCTGAATGTGGGATGGGATTGCCCCAATTTATTTTAGATTTTAACGAGTTAGATAGACAGATAGATAAATACTAAGTCTGTTGCACAAATAGAAATTTCATAGGGAAATCATTTCAGTAAAATTTAACCATGAGTTATATTGAGAGATAATATTGCATCTGGTCCAAGTGGGAGCCAAGACTGGAAATTGAATCAGCCAGATAATCAATTAGTGAAAACAGTTTTCAACCTAACTATGCCATTTCCCATCAGCTAATGATCTAGGTCTCCTTCCAGAAATGGACTGCAGCAGAAAAAAATTCGTAGTCATATTTTTGAAAACGACAGTGGGTCTAAGTCATCAGTGTTGACCCAACCAAATCTGAATATTTTTCATCAACAAATAATGAGCATTTTTAAGCTGAACATGCCAAAGATAGGAAGACTGATATATTAATATTTGTAATTATGGACTATTTCCCAAGACCAAGTAATTTCAACTCAACAAAGTCATTAATTATAGGTTCTATTGAAAATAACTGCATATAAGACAAAAAAAGGAAACAGATAATGGAGCAAAAATTATTCTCATAACTGACAATGCCAATGCAGAATTCTAGCCATTGTTCATAGGCAAAACCACGGCTGTTAATTGTGAAGCATCTATTCAACAAGGAATTTTTAAACATTCTCCATATAAATTTCTTTCCTATATGCAAAAAAACCCAAAATCAATATGGTTTGTTTTCATATGGAGGTATTTGCATCTTTAATCTAAATGAGAGTAAGATTTAACCTTATACAAGAAGAACTAAAGGTAATTGCATCCCTATCAAAATTTCTGTCAGATTGCCTAGTACTATTTCCAT
Organism: Cinclus cinclus; assembly: GCF_963662255.1. Taxonomy (NCBI): domain Eukaryota; kingdom Metazoa; phylum Chordata; class Aves; order Passeriformes; family Cinclidae; genus Cinclus; species Cinclus cinclus. Next base: position 8,964,903 of record NC_085053.1, on the reverse strand, counting down.
TTAAAATTGAAATGCTAACCAAAAAAGTTAATTTCTACAAGTCCTGCGAGGAACACTTTCCTAAAAACACAAGTGAAAAAAACCAGATAGCTTTCCAATTTACCAAGTATAAATGTATAATAGGGAGCAGTAAAATAAATACCCCATTTTCAGCTCATTTATTTAATGTTTTAAGTTTACAAATGGATAACAAAGTATCTATCTACAGCTGTCAAGATACACAAACAGCCCGGGCTAATCACAGTTTTACTGAAGTTTATAACAGTCAAAGAAAGAAAGAAACAAAAAATGATGAGACATCTCTGAGTCTAATATTATCTTTCATTTCTTCCTGTATTTATACAAATATAAGTCATGGACAGATTTTTAACTCCACTGAATGCTCTGAATTTTATATTTTTGAAGGAGAAATTTTACAAGCAAACAAATCAGAGATGAGGCTTTGTGCTGTGAAGAGACTCAAGTGCTTCCCAGCCTGGGAGCTCTTATCCAGGGAGATCTCAGCACAGCCAGGCTGGCTCAGCCCCAGGAAATTCAGTTTCACTCTGTACTGGTTATCCACACACTCAGGCACACATCTCCAAACTTTCAGGTCTTGTAATCTTCTTCTTACTCTCATATTTCAAGGCAATAATAAATTCAGTTTTATCATAAAAGATGTTTTGCTCTAAATTCAGCCTGCCTGTGTATTCATCTGGAACAGTTCATTCAAATACTGCAAACTTTAGTCACCAGCATGGACAGAAAATTCTTAATCAAAGACAATTAATTAGTAGAAAATAAGTCTCAGAATAAAGGCAGCTTGCTTTGGAGACCAGGTTTGTCAGCTTGTTTTGAAAGCTGTTCTGCTTTCCTTAATCTCTATTGCAGTGCAAGGGAAGCAGCAAGGGGAAGGAGATGGCTTGTGCAGGAATGGGGTAGGAGAACAAACCCACCACTCTCTATTGCCACAACTGCTCCTTGGAAAGAAACTCTTAAATCTGCTAAACTATCACCGACTTAAAGAGAAAGCAGATTTGAGCAACCACAAAAATGACAAAGATTCCTGCCAGTAAATTCCACATTTAAAGAGATAACAGAAATAACCATCATCTGACACACTAAAGAATTTTTTAAAAAATTAATGTGCTTGGTTCAGAGTTTAATTAAAATAATTGAAAATGAAAATTTCTATATCCTTATTTATATCCTTATTGCTTCACTTGCCTAAATAATCACATCCTGGCAAGTTTAGGGTTTCAAAGATTAATTATCCTATCCAAAGAGGAGTCACTTATTTCCCTTCATGTTGGTAAAGCTATCAACATGCTTATATCATACTAACAGGCTATAATCCACTCTCTGCAGCATCAGAAATGTTGAAATACAAAACAGGCTCCCTACTAGCTGTCAGCAGAGGGATGAAGTTCACTGACAAAGGGAGCCGATAAACAGCCCCCAAAATGGCTCTCAGAATTTCTCAGCATTGCAGCCTCCATGCCTTGCCCTGTGACTGCCAAACTGGAAGGGCTTCTAACTGAAGTATCTTGGTTTCTTTCCCAAAATCTCTGGCAATATCTCCATCGCTCTCATCCCTCCCTAAAAAATCAGTGCAAACAATCAGATTCCCTTCAGCAGAACTTGTACCAAGACTTAAACGTGTTCCTGTTACCAATTCTGTGATTGATTCTGATGGATATTTTGGTATTATTAAATATTTATAAAACTTCAGAATTTTATATAAGATATTATTTCTCCTCTTCCCTGACAGAAACCCTCTGGCTATGAAAATTGGCTGGCACTTTTCTGAAACCACATTCTGCTTCTCTTCTTTCAACTTTCGCTCCAAACATCTTAAAAACCAAAATAACCTCAACCAAGTCCATTGATTATTCCCATTAATCTACATGTAGGTAGGCATCATAGGGCAATATCAACAATATTTTCAATTTTTTTTTCTTTAAAGGATCTGTAACTCTTCACCAGCCTTGGACTGTGGAGGTAGGTGCCACAGGCAGGAGTTTTCACAGGTGGTGCTTTAACACATTGTCTCTGTCCCTGCTGTGATAATCTTATCTTGCTTTCATGTTTTCTTTGTGCTTTGAAATGTTTACAGTTTGATACAACTCATTTGCTGAATAGCAATGTTGGGTATACTAAAACTCTGCTGCTTAGAGTCCCTCTGGATGAGGGAACAATTATAGAGCTGAAAATACTTCCCCCAAGATAAGAAGCAAAACCTACGGAAAACATGAAATTATAAAAGTGAAAAGATTGCTCTCCTGAAGAATAGAATGTAGTTCTTTAAGTTGTGCTTCGTGCTGTGGAACCCAGGCTGGCTGGGGTCTCTGGCTCCTTCCCCAGGGTTCGGGCTTGCCCTGGGGGTGCCCAGGCTGGACCCTGCCATGAGCCCTCAGCCATCCCTGCAGGCTGAGCCACAAAGCAGGGCTGTCAGCTTCTCCTCATTGCACCCTGCCCTGTATTTCCATCAACCTCAGAAGAGCTCTCAGGTGTGTGCTGCTGCCCACACTCAGAAGCAGGCACCCTGCCTGTGGTCAGCAAGGAATCTACCCTGCTCCTGTCTCCAGCACAACCTAACCGGTCAAAAGTTGAGTGTGGCACTCACTGGTTTTTATTTTCCTATTATATTTTGTGTTAGGTCCATTATTGAGTAATTTCATATAGATGGCAAACTGAGATTGGACTATGGATCTGTTCTCAGGCTTCCTTATAAAAGCACACATCGGAATGGTGGTTTTTGCATGTGGCTAAATTTTGGTTAAACATGCAAGGCAGAAGAAAAGAGAGACATTCAAGAAAATAACTTCTGCATCTCTGTTTTTAAAGAGGCTGCTGGAAAAGCTGCTGGCAGCTGCAGAAGCCCTGCCAGGTTTGGCTGCTCCTTTCAGACTTGGTGTCAAAATGGAAAATTTCATTGCTGTCCAATGGAGATGCTGCGTTGTGACTTTCCCAGGAACAGGATAGAAAGTGGAAACTAATGAAAGCCTACTCCAGTTTTCCCTTTGGTAAAAAAAAGGAATAACTCTTTAGCAAAGAGGCTGAAAGACATCTGAAAGCCTGGAAAGACAAAAAGTAGGATGCATCTTCTGATTCCAAACAAGAGGAATTAATTGCAAAGAAAGAAAATGTTAGCACAAGATCACATATTGAGTTTAAAATGTACATGTGCAGGTAGCTGTTCACATGTTAGACAAATTCCAAATGCATAGGGGATAAATTTAAGTTTCACCAGCATTAAGAAGCTGTTTGCTACTTACTTCGGCAGGCTATAAGCGATTTTTATATTCAGCAGAACAGGACAGAATGTATTTCCTTTAGGTACAGCAAACTAAGCATCTTGCAATGAAAGGCTGTATTGTTTTGCTCAAACTAAAGAAAAATAGCTGATGAGTGAATAAGAGTATGATCTAAAGACTATTGAAATCAATGGAAAGATTCCCATTGACTTCTCCAGGCTTTGGATCAAGCCTCAAAAGAGCAGCAATTTCTCTCTGATACAGCAAGGAATCAATTCCCTCTCCCAGCGGTACTCTAAATAATTCAATATTTTGTCTCAGATCATTTCCTAAGAAAAACGACAAGGATGTTGTTTAAGCGGGCGATACCCTGAAGTGACAGAGTTTACAAGGCATTCAGCCATGTAAAACCTGCTCTGTGCTGCTGCACAAAGGAGGGCACCCAGAGCAGCCCTCGGATGCTCAGGATCCCTCCCCGCCTGCCGGCCGAGGGACAGCACAGTCCTGCCCCTCCTCCCCAGCCAGGAGAGATGGAGAAATTTTCCTCAGTCACAAGGAATGCCCACACCGTGACAATTCTTTAAAGAAGCAGCACTATTTTATCTTTGCAGTAAAATCATTATCTCTTTGCACAATTTCTTTCAATGTCCACAGAAGGGCAGAAATTGTGATGCTGATCATCTAATTTACCAATAAAATTGATGCTCTCACCATTCTTCAATGCTTTTGCTTTATAGAGCACAGCACTATATGGAAATGATATCTTCCTTCTCAGCTCTTTTGTTCCACATGAAAAATTAATCACTACAAAGCAAACCAGCATTAGATTGAGGAACTCTGCCCCAGACCTCAACAAAACCTTACTAATTTTTACTCTCCTGCCAGAATCCAGTGGCCTTCTACTCACTGATCCTTTTCTCCTGTAAATTGGAGAAGCCTGCTACAAGCTGCTTACAGGGAGTTTGGAGGTGAGGCACAGGATCCATGCTATCTCTTGGACACAGAGGCTGGCAGGAGCACAGCCCAGCTCCCAGCCATGCTTCCTTTGAGCCAGCAGCAGAGCAGTACTGGGAGGCATCCTCCCCTTTCACCCAGAAGGACAGCAATTTACAATACACCATTTCAAAGGGGGGGAATAATCCCACTTCTCCACTTCCACCCAGCACCTACCTAGAAACAGCTGACAAATGGGCAGGATGGAGCTGGAATTGGTACTGAGCTGTAACTGGGGGGATGATTGCCCTTCCCTGTGACTTACACCTGCAGGAGGAATTCCAGCAGCACCTGTGATGAACTGTAGACATGGCAGCTGTGGCACATCCCTCTCTTTATTTCCCCACACAAAGCACAGCCACACTTTCATATCATCATTTGTGGAGAATATATTAATCAGCACTAGTACTAATATTAATCAGCCTATCCAAGCATGGTCCTGTTTCCCTCCCAGCACACAGCTGCAGTCACAGCTCCAGCTCACTGTGCATTCCAGGTGCTTGCAGCACTGGGTGCTGCCTCAGGTGCACTGTGGTGCCAGTCCCAAAAGCTTGTCCTGACTCCTATCAAAGCTTGGAAATCCCCATGTACAGAGAGAATTTTGCTGCCAAGGCCAGCTTCCCCTGCCAGCTCTTCCAAAAGAGCAGGAAAGGGACAGGCTCTGCCCCTCACTGGGGCTGCTCAGTTTCGGATGGGTTTTTGAGATCAGCTGGGTCTTTGTGCCAAAGCCTAACCCGCTGCTCAGCTGGCTGCTGCTCACCTCTGGCACAGCTGGGACAGCCACAGGGCATGGCTGACTGCCCAAAGCACTGGAGAAATCATTCTCACAGCTAGTACAAAATACACCTGCTCTCCTCTCACATGCCAGGAAGCTCCTGGTCTTGGCAAGGCAAGAGAAGGGGATCCTCAGCATCCTTCCTCTGCTATTTGCCTAACACTGCCACATACAGCCTGACTTCTCACCCACCCACTCCCCCGCCCCCCCAAAGTACTTCTGCTCCAGTTTCAATAGATTGTATTTGCTAGAGCTGCTACCCAGAAAAAGACACTCTGAATATTTCTGACGCATTCTTCAATTTCATCAGAAAGTGCCCTTTTGATTTCTCAGGCACTGGGACATTTAAAAATTATGAAATCTGAACACATGATTATAATCAGATAGTGAAAAACAAACAGTCTCCATACTTCTACTGAGAGAGGAAAAAATGTCTGTAGATAGATGAATGTATTCCAGCAAATTTGATTGTTGCTTTTATATTATTGTCATCAAATCTCATATTTTTCTGGAAAAGGCTTTAAAATAATGCAGCAATGAGCCCTTAGTTCTATATATTTTCATTTAAACAGTATTCCCAAACCTTTCAACTCAGATTCCTCCTCCCAAATCGATTTTTCCATTAAACAATTTGTTACAATACCAAGGGGGATTTGGCAAAATAACATATTTAGGAGTCACTGTACAAAAAATATGAACCATCTCTTTGATTTGCTGTGTAAACCTACAAAGATGAGTTAATATCAACATCACCCGGCCATTTCAATTGCAGTAACAATGCTTCGTGAGCAAACTCTAAGACTAAAAACAGCAATTTGAATTCCTTGATTTAATTCACATTTTAAATTGGGTTTTAAAGAGAGCACAAACAGCTTTTTGTGGTTTTGTTATGAGCAACAGACAAGAACAAATATTATAGTTAGAAGCTTTGTTTTAGTACAAACAATTTAAACTGGTTTATAAATGAAGCATTTCACCTTCTTGCATAGAAATTTAGGCACTACACACAGAAGACACTCGTTTCTTCCCCCCTTAGCACATATGAGCACCAAACTGAGTCTTTACCCCCTGACATTGTGTCTTAGAAGCCCCAGCTTGGCTGTCACTCTGAAAAGATCACTGTGCACATCTGTGTGCATCACAACAGCCTCATCAATAAGGCACAGAGTAAAGCCTACATGTACCCCCCCACCCTGCACCTCCAACCATCTCATTTAAAGAACAGGATGGGACTCTATCACAGTCCCATGAGTAAAGGAGAAAGGCAGCATGAGAATTTAGGAGTTACACATATCTAACCACAAAAAGAAATTAGCTGCTAAAACACCACTTCCTCTTCTAATGAGCAAATTTATACAGCAACAAATAAAATAAATTTGAGAGTTGCTATTTATTACAAGCAAATTAAAACTGCTCGGAGCACACAGAAAGGGAATTTATCAGGGAAGACACCGCATCCAGTTTTCAAATGTATTAACCCCTCACTGAGACGGGGGAGAAACGTTCAGCTTGTTCTTTAACCAATCTTGGTCCATGTTATTAAACACTCCCCCTGCTGTTGATAAAAACCAGTGGCACAGGAGACCCCACACCGGCTATCTTGCCTCTCTTTTCCACCCCAAGCATGGCTGTGCCTCTGGGAGGCTCCCAGCCGCATCCCACACTGCCAGGAGCATGTGTACACCCGCTCTGCTGCCAGACACACAAAACCTCATTGCAGCCCCTTTGATTCTGTACTTTCTGTCCCTGCCTAGATAACTTTTCAGAAGCTGACAGAGCCTTTACAATTTAATTGGTGTTGACACCTTTTGAAGCAATGCCTTGAGGCACCGAGGGTCATTGTCTACTTTATCCTGCTTTTCTGCGGCCGCCTCCATTTGGCTACCTTGCAGCCTGTGGTGCTGTGGTGGCCCCTGCACTCTTCATTCATGTTTGTACTTGTACTGAGTCCCGTTACAAGGACCCTTGTTAAACGCCCAGCAGGCAGCACTGAATAGAGATTTTGACTATCTGGGATTTGAAGGCCTCTAGCAATAAGGGAGAAAGGCCTGTAAACACAAAAGTTTCCCAGTAGCAGTGGGGCGTTAACGTAATCACGCATTTATGCCAGGGGACCTCAGGACCAAGCTCCTTACTGTCGATTCACTGGCTATTAAGCCTTGGTAATTAGGTGGTTTCCCGTGACTTTTCTTTCCTCGGATTCACCAAATATCATTTTCCATATGTCCCTTTTTCCCAGAGCAGCTATACACCCTCACACATCCAATAAGCCAGGCAGATGGTACCACGTACCAGGCTCTGAGCAGCCAAAGCCAATTCAGAACAAGAAAAAGGATTTGGCGTGGCATTCCCAAAGCTGCCCAGGAAACCTGGATCCAAAAATCATGGAGGTCACACAGCCCTGTGACGGCAAACACACCTCTCCAGGTTCAGCCTGCAGTGCCTGTAACCAGTGAGAGATTTCTGGGCAGTCACATCCCCAAAGCACCATCAGTACAGAAGGTGAACAGGACAGAGCACTGTGAGAACCATCTTTCACTTCATAAACAACATTTAACATGCATTTCTTTGATGTTTTCCAGGTTTAAATAATTAAGTCTCTCAAATTTCCTACTGAAAATGCAAAGGACTCACTCACTTCATTGGGACCTAAGTGCCAGTCATCTTGGGGCCACATCTCAGTAAAACTCAGCCTCAAACACTGTATTAAGACAGTGAATGAATAAGACCACAACCAAATAAAACAGGAAATAACATTTTGGTTAAGTAAATATTTCAGTTAAGCAAAATATTAAAGCAGGGCCAGAATTACCTCAGTGGCAATTTCCTACTTGAAAAATTCCCTGCACTCCCAAAAAAATAGTCTTGGTCATCAAACCCGATGGCTGAGCTTTGCATTTTCCAGCATTCTCTCTGCCACGTTTCAGACTCTGCTTTTCCACAGTCACTCTGAACTCCAGCACTTCACCTAGAGAGCTCTGACAAATAAGACCTGCAATTCCACTACAGTGCTGCCAAATCCTCCCACATTCAATATAATTTGGTCCTTTGCCATCTGGGGGAATGCTTGTCCCTGTATCCACGATCCCATCAACCCCTTGCTTCTCTTGTGGAAAAAAGCAATCAGAAACAGGCCCCATGGACACCTGCATCCCATGGAATCTGGGATCTGATTCCAGATCTTTACTGCCTGTTATGTCTCTTGTTGCTCTGCAGTCATGCCTCCCAGTCTCCCATTCACAGCCATTCTCCTTCCCTCTGTCCCCAGCCTGCTTGAAAGAATGCTGCAGTTCTGGGCTCTGTATCTGAACCAGGGCCATAATGACACATTTCCATTTGCCCAGCTAACCTGTGACCATGAGTTACCAAGACTCAGAACAAAAACCTTTCCATATACAGAAAAAGCTGCCCTCAACTGCAATAAAGGACTTCCCATTCTCATGCTTTATGAAATCCCTTTGCATCTTTCCGTGGGTTTCTCTGGCATGGGGCTTTATGGAAGTACATCAAAGTCCAACAAACAGGGCAAAACACCCTCTGTGTAGGCACAGCGAGAGAAAGGAGCAGTCTTGGAGAGGCCAGACTGGCCTGGCTGTGAACACACGATACAGAGATGCACACAAACCACCTCCAGTGACCTCCAGGTGTGCTTGTTCAGTGAGCTGAATGCAAATAATGCCAGGAACAGCTTCCAGCTCAACATGCTTAAGGCAGCTCTGCCAGGAGAGGTTTCCTTTGGCTGACAGAGGCAAATGCCTGGTGCAAAGATGTGTCCCACCCAAGAGCATGAGTGGCAACACTTTGCTCCCAGGCAGCAGAGAAAGTCACTGGATGAGAGTTGGTTACATGCACCTATGCATCTGCTTCCTTGAAGGCTGAAGTCAACTCAAAAGTCATCACAGCTGAGAGCACATGTTGGGGCAGAACTCTGCCTGTCTTCTGTTTTCAGACAGAGTCTGCAGGCAGAGGTGCTGGCTAGGAAATAGCAAGTAAAGAAGCAGCTCTAGACTGACCACTCTAGCTGAAGTTGTCCCTTGCAACAATTAAACCAAAGCCATAACTCCTTCCTCATGAAGGCAAGGATTTTACAGAGTCCCTTACAAGGTACAGGATATTATCTATGTCCAGAAACAGCCACGTGTCTGGTCAGATGAGAGGCTAACCTCCCTTTTTCTGTAAGTGACCTTTGTGCCCTTCTATTTAAAAAACCCGAGTGAAATTCGCCTTCCATTTTTGTGCTCAAACTCTTTCCAAGTCCTACCACTAGATACCCATTCATTCCAGAATCATGAGGCTCATTCAGAATATTTGGTGTTTCCCTAATGATCCATTCAAAATAGCACAAAGTACAGGAACTGTTCCTTCAGATAGAAGACTTTTCTGTTGTATGCTTTCCTTGTTACCAAAGGGTTATGGAGAAAACAATAATTTTATTTCTGAAACATTCAATATCCCTCTTTTGTTGCTTTTTTCTTTGTTTGGTTTTGGTGATATTTTTCTAAATACCCTGTATTCTCTCCGAGATGGGAAGAACTTACTCTCTTCAGGGCCTTTGACACACAGAAGCTGCTGAGCCAAAGGAATCCCCACGTCTGCCCTTCCTCCAACATACCTTATGTTGGAGCTCTGTCCCACACCTTCCATGCCTCAACCACAGGCAGGCAGGAAGGGCTGTCCCTGCTCTTTTGAGAGCTAGCAAGGAGGGGTTATATTGAGGTACAGCAGGGTGCAAAGGCTCCCCCAACATCTGCTACTCAGACTTGTATCCTTGGGGCTAAACAGTCATGCTGATTACAACGAGCTCCAAAATCTGCTCATTTTAGGGAGAACAGGACTTAAAAAGACTAAGTACATTTACAAGGGGATTTTGCTCTCTTTTGGTTTAGATTTATATCTGTCCTGGTTGTTGTCCAGGAGTTTACCTCTGATCCCCAGGATGCTGAGGATGAAACTGTTTACAAAAAAAAGCAATGCTGATCCTACCAGGCGTCAGAGGGGAGATTACAAATGAGAGAAGGAGCCACCCCAGCTGATTGGATACACTTCCAAATCCTTTCCTTTCCACATGCCTCATTTGCTCTTTATTAAAGCAAAAAATAATAATGCACTACTTACATAGTGCACAGGGTAGCTGTAAAATTTAATTAATCACTGTAGCTTAGCTTGCTGAGATTTTTCAATGAAAACTGCTATAAAATGTAATGCTTGCCATAAAGAAAACCCCTCAAAACTGCCTGACTTCCTGCTTTAGTATTGTACCTTATGGGACCAGAGACAGGACACTGCTGACAGTCCTGATTCAGCAAATTACTTGGAAGGAAGCACGTACCTAAGTCAGTGGACACCAAAGTGTGCATTGATCTGGTTGACTTGGGATGACTTAAATTGGTGCCCTATAGACTGGCTGCTTCTGCATTTCCTGCCCCCCTCCAAGGGAGTCCAAATTACCAGTGAATCTTTCATTTCTCACTTCCAGAGTTCCAAACAGAGTCAAAGCATGAGCCCTTATTTAATAGTACCTTACTTCATGGATATCCCATAGGTCTGGATGAGAAGCTACTGCACAGTGTGTTATTGTGAACAACAGCTACATTTAGGATTACTGACCTAGGAAAAGCAAGATTTCCCAACCTATCCCACTGCCGCCCTGTCCCTCCCCCAGAACTTGCCTGGGATTTGCCCCAAGGTGTAACACCAGAATGAATGTGGTGGTAAAGATCAATGCTGTATCTCAACTGCTTCTTTTGTCTTCTGGGTAATTCAGTTTTATCACATGAATATATACTCTTGCAAGCTGATAATCCCTCCCAGATCTCCCTTCTTCTAAATCACATATGCTAGAAGACAGCAAATATTCTTCCCCCCCTAATTTACAGCCTTATATAATGATTAGGACATGGGGATGGGCTCAGCACAAAATATTTCCTCCCCCTGCAGGTATTATTCTCCCTGTTCCAATCTGAACAAAAAACCTCACGGGTTAATTTTTTCAGTTACAAAGAAAGGCAGAAAAGAAGAGGGCCCTTAGCGAGGTACAATAACATGAGCAGGTTTTCTTGGATCAGTTGCCAGCATTGACACTGCATCCTTCAGCTAGCAGTCTGTGATGAATGGTACCCTGTAGCATTGGAGAGAGCAGCAGCAGCCAGGCAGCATGGGTGACTGTGTGCCCTCCTAACTGGCTGATGAATCAGGGAACTCAAGAGAGACTCTGAGTGTGGGAGCTGGAGTGGTAAATGTTTTCATCTTTCTCTTTTATGATCTTCCCTTCTCCATTTATATTGGACATTTTAGAGATTGAGCTTTGTTACAAACTATTAGCCCAAGGCAGTGGGTTGGGGACGTGAGATCTCATGGAAAGACAGAGCACAAGAAAGTGTGAACAACTGGAACTACATGTGATATTAGTAGTTTGTTGTTGAGGAATTTCAGTTTGGATTGTAGTTCAGGCAGTTGCCTTGATGTACTGGAATGAAAATCAACCACCCAAGGTACCTAGAGACAAACTACAGAACTGTCAAAAAACACTTGCCTTTTCATCTCTCAGAATCTTGAATTCAAAATGAAAAGTCCCCATTCACCCACAGCACAAAAAACACAGCTTGGCACTCACAGCACTGGACAGTACTAAAGGAAACAAGAAAAACAACTCCCCCCAAGAGCACCAACATGAGACACTGGTGTATCCAGCTGGCCACACTGCTCTGGCACACTCTGTGACACTGCAGAGCCTAATTTCAACCGATCCCACCTGGTAATGGCCAAGAGCCAGGGAAGCACCCACTCAGATGGTCCAGATTTCAGCTTGGAATTCAGTTTTTGTTCTGCATTTTCTTCCACCTAGTAAAGAAGGATTTGGTAGCTGGTAAGTATACTGTGACCCAAATGTGAGCAAGGTTTTAACCTGAGCATGACCAGTTTGTTCATCTGTGTAGCTGATTCAGCTCAGCCTGGTGTAAACTCTCTCTTCCCAGTCAGGGATCCACACAGGATCACACAAGGGATGTGCTGGTGCTTGCACTCCACGCTGAGCTGGAAGCAACACCCTGTTTGTCAGGTACTTGAAATACCCAGCTCCAGTAGAGCTTGAGCATGGAGGTTATGCAATGGTTTCCCAGAAAACAAAAAATACCCCACACAGGTGCTCATTTAAATAGCTGTAGGCCCCCTATGAGTCCCAGGAATTTCTCTGGCCTCTTACAGCTCTTAATTAGCACGATGAGAGAGTGGGCACAATGAAAGTAACATGGTTCCTGGCACTGTGTGCTTGGGACAGCCACACCAGAGGCTCCTGGAGAACACAAACACAAAAATCTACATGGAGAGCCCATAGAAAGGAAGGAATACCTGGGGTTACCCCAGGAACATTTGATTTCTCTGATGGGATGGCAACCTTATCCAAATGTTTTAATTTAACTGAAAATTAGTAATAATACAATGCTATGAGGTAAAATATTTCCTTGAGTTTGCTACCACACATCAAGGTGGGAATTACGGTGGGACTGAGCTCATTCCATGGATACATTACAGGACTGTGTTAAAAGGCTGGTAAGTCTTACAGGGGTTCTAGAACAGACCAAAATTTAAAATATTGTCTATAGATTGCTAAAATAGCCCTTTTTGTCCCTCTAATTGTGAGAAGATTAGTTGGGAGATTTCTTTCCTGCCAAATAAATGGTTTGTTTTCCACTTGAGGCAAACCAAACTGCCTACTGGGAGAGCCCTGCAATGGAAATGGCTGAGGAACAGAATTCCCAGTTGTGAGGAACCAAGGGCCTTAACCAAAGGGAATTGTTGTTTCCTTATTATGTTAATCAATTTACAAAATAGGAGACCGTGAAAGAAAATGGGAGTTCCCCTTGTTAAACATTTACCATTAAATCTCTGCAGAACTCCTACCACAAAACAGAGAACAAGACAAATCAAGCAATTTATTTCCTGCTCCATGGTGTACATGATGCCTGCAGGATGGGACCAAAATCTTCACCCTGAGGGGAGTGCTAAGAATGGAGCTGTCTTCTCCCTCTGAGTACATCTTTGATGGGTGTAGCTTCCTCTCCCCTTTTGATCTCCATCATTAAATTACTTCATAGTAAACTTGAGATCTGTGGACAAAGCTCTTAATGATGGGAAACTGAATGAAGCAAGGCCAGATGGGATGGGGCTTTGAGCAAGCTGGTCTTGTGGAAGGTGGGAGGTGTCCCTGCCCATGGCAGAGGAACTGGAACCAGTTGATCCTTAAGATCCCTTCCAATACAAATCATTCCGTGAGTCTATAAATGTTCACATTTAAATATAGAATTTCATGCTCAAAAGCATAGGCTACGATTAATGAATTTACTAATGCAGTTTTATTTTCTAATAAATGTATTTTTCCAATGCTTTTTAGTTTGTTTTTTGAATATTTTTTAGACCATATTTTGTTATGGGAGTGGGAAATTTATTTTGACCCAACTAAACAAAAGTAACTTCCAGGTCCTAAAAAAAAAAAAAAAACAAACAAACAAAAAAAAAAAAAAAAAACCAAAAAAAAAACCAAAAACCACCACACCTAACAGCCACAAAACCACAAGGAAAACCATACTTAGAAAATAGAACAACCCCAGTGTTATCAGCAACTTAGAAGACATTCAGTGATGGACTCTTGAGTGAGACAATCCCACATTAGAGATTATTTGACTGCAGGGTCCAAAAAAAATCATACAGGCAACTCTTGGAGTCCATGAGGATTAATGACATACCTTTCTATTCAGCATCAACAATAAAAAATAACAAGGAAAAGCCTTCCTTGGTCAACCACACCCACCAGGACATTTTCACCTCCCTAACACAGACACAAAGAACCAATTGACCAACTGTGTTCATCCAGCAGAGCAGCACCAGGAAGGAATCAAGACATGGGTGAAGACAGCAGAGGACAACTGCAACATCCAGTGGCTTGGCCTGACAAATTGCAGGTCAGGCTGCCTTCAACAGGTCAGTATTCTGATTGGTGTGGGCCACTAAGTAAAGGTCATGTTTTGTTTATTTCTACTGGAAGAAGCCCCTGGGAAGGCCAACAGAAGAACCCAGCAAGAGTGACAAATGTTTTGGTTACAGCTACAAGTTACTCCGGCAACCATGGGATATTCCAGGAATGTTTGCTCATCACAAAGCCTAAACTTGTCTGGAATACATTGAAGTTTCTTATACCTCAGGCACACCTCATATGTAAATAGTCTGTGTCATTTTTAATAGAAATACTAGAAAAACTTGTTCTCCAAACGAGGTTAAATAAGGTTGCCAGAATTACTTCAGAGAGGAAGATCAAGTTTTTCTCTAATTCCAGCAGATGGTAAAATTCTGTGGCCTTTGGACCTCTAAGTCTGGTCCCTAAAGCAAGTCACAGTGCTGCTGCACTAGGGTTATGAAACGGGTTCTCAGTGGTTGAGTCCTGAAGTGTCCCAACAGCCACAAACACAGAAGTTCTGAGTTCACAGCATAACATGAGCTTTAGAATCAGTGCCAGACATGACCCATCTCCTCTAACCTGACTTTTGTCTGGTGGTATCCCACCTACAGGTTCAGTCTGGGAGCCAAGTGAAACCCATGTCTCCACTAACTAACAAGAAGGTGCCACAAGGAGGGAAGAGGTGAAAACATCCTCACTGACCTCATGGATCTCTGTTACTGTGATACAATTCCTGGAGAGAATAGGGTCAAAACACACCACTGAAAAAATATAAATTTCCAGTCTTGAACTTTAGCCATGCAAAGACCACCTTTTCACCTCCATCTCTCTACAGTTTCAGGCCAGAGGAGCCTGGGTTTGTCACTTGAATGGAGTGGACAGAAATTCATACTGAGCAAAGCTCTTATGCAGAACAACCAATCGTCCTCCTGGCCTAGAGACCCAACACTGTGCATGTGGAAAATGCAATAATGGCACCATTAAACAGCCTCAAAGGCTCATTATTCCAAAGCAAAGATGAGACAGAGTGAAAAATGAGTGCTCACTGTACTTAACTTCAACAAGCCAAAGATATCAGACTTGACCAGGTCAGTCCTGAACCTTTTCGAAGCACTTGGAGCTTGATTTTTTTTCTGCTGTATGTCAATAAGATCAAACTTCAAGAGTTAACCTCTCAATTTGCATGGAAATGAAACACAGGAGAAGTCATACATTCATCAATATAGCTTAGTAAAGATGATATAATAGAGAAATATTCACCATTGAAAGTAAAACAGAAGGACTAAATAAAAAGACTCCACCTGCTTTTAATTTGAACCCACAACACAAGGGAGAAGTTAAAACTCAAATAGGTACATACGTTTCTTTGAAAAGCTAGATCTGTGCCTGAACAAAAGAAAGAGGCTTTTCACTTACCTCCTGTGGTATCAAAGAGCCCGTTAAAAACCAATAAAATATTATGAAGCTTTTTCCCTTTGTGAAAAAGTGCAATTAATATCCTTCAGCGGATGATTATTGATTTTTATAAAGCAATTTACAGGCTTCTAAAGTCGTGATTATTCAACCCTCTGGGGGCCAGAAAGGAAGAGTTTTCAGAAGTAGGAATTGTATTCTCATTTCCACATCAGCACAGACAGAATTTACAGACTTCTGGGTTTTTGTTTTTGTTTTTTGGGGTTTTTTTTGCCCCCAGGATTTTTTTGTTGTTGTTGATGTTGCAGTGTTCCAGCACAGGATTAACCCTTTTATTCTCTCCCACCTGAGACAGATTTCTTCCATGATCTGTTCTTGAAGTATATTGCCTGTCAGATATTTATCCGCTGCTCACGGCTGGTGGGTTGGATGATCAGCAGAGTAGACTTTGTGTCAGAAAACCAGCAGCTGCTCATATATCACAGTGGTCATTAGCAGAGGATCATTCTGGACCTTTGCCCACAGCACCTTGCTATGGCAAGAGAAAGGCTATAAAACCCTAGGCCCTGTCAGCTGTTGTCATTTAGGTGAGAATTTATCAGGTCTCAGAGTGCCCTCTGCCTGGATTATTATGAATAATGAATGAAGCTTTATGCCACACTGAGGCATTAATAAGACTGGGATGACTGGGAGAAATTCAGTCCAACATCATAGCAGTAACTTTCTGCGAGCAAGTACACAGCTGGTGGGCTCCCTGCACCCAGCCCGTGTGAGACACTGCCCTGAAATGAGGAGCTCATTTAATTATTGAGCAAGGAGCACAATGCTTCTGGTTCAGCCTCTGGGTGGTATTACTGACCTGCTCACAGAAAGCTTGCAACAAAAGGCTTTCTACCCTCTAACCAAACTCATTTTCTGCTCTTAAGAAGCTGGATCACTGAGCCCTCCCCAGAATAAAAACAGTGAATGTCAATCTTCATATTTACTATTAATCCAGCTTTAAAAAAAAAAAGGATATGTAAAAGCAACCAGCTAACAATAATTCCTTAAAATCTCCTCACACAGAAGTCATCTAACCTGTTGGTGATAGCTCTGGGGATATTAGCCAGGATTACTGATTTTCTTTTTTGTTTTTCCTCAGTTCATTCAATATGTATCCCTACGGTGCACAAATGAGAAACAGGGAAGGAAGGATACAAAAAGGCAGCCACTGATCTAACTTGGAGGGTTAAAAAAACAACAACAAAAAAAGCAGATGCACAGCAGAGACTACTGGCAATAATCTACCTCCTGGTGTGGCAGTTCCAGCTGCACTCCAGAGGAATGAGCCCACAGAGCTGACAAGCACTTGAGGCTGTCATTTATCTTAGTACCAGCTCCACCAGGAAAATTATTTTATAGGGCTGGACACACTTTTACAGACTCTTTAATACCTTAGGTGCATAACATCATTAAAACCTTAGGCTCCCAGTATCTCATATTACTGTGCTCTCAGCAAAAACAAAAACTGCACATCTGCTTTTAGATAAACATGTTTCCTACATATTTTCCCCCTTTAATTTGGCATGCAGGCTCCAGGAAATCCTTTATATTGGGCCAGACCTTCACTGTTTCGCATGGCCCTAAATAAGGAGGCAGGGAAGGAAGAGCCAGCCTGAAGACCACCAGCTGGTCAGACAGAAATGTGTAATTCAGGAGGAATATTCCAACTTATTCCTCACACACAGGCAGTGCTTGGACTCGGCCTAACTCTCACATCAGCCTCTCCATTAACTGTTTTTACAGCAGAGCCATGGATGCACAGCCAGGTTATGAACAGAGAGAAACCATCTTTTTCAAAGGGCTTTTTGGCAGGGGCTGGATACACAGGAAACATTCAATTGAAAAGGTTCAGTTCCTATCTTGTACACACAATGACAACTGGAGAGCAGGAGAACCACAAGGAATGGCAGACTGGGGACTGACACTGACCATGGGCAGCTCTGAGAGCCAGCCCTGGCCACCAGGGACAGCCTTGGGCACACAGCCCAACCAGAACTTCAACAGCAAACATGTCTGACGAGCTTAAGAAGCTTTTCTCCAAAATATTATCAACTTGGGTACAATTTTAACACTACAAGTTTTAGAATATGCTCATACTGTAGCAACTCTCAAAGCAAGTATTAGGTACATAAAAAGGCCTTAAGTTGTCCCAGCTCAGTTTCTGCTCTTTGATCCTAACTGCTTTGACCTCACTGACTCCCAGGTAGGACCCTTTTTCAAGTATAATGCTCAAGATTTTGTTATTTAATAAAAATCTGACCAGGAAAAAGAGGGAAATAGTCTCTTTTGGAACAACACAAGTTCTTACGGCAGCAAATTTCATTGCAATAAAGGAAGCCCAGTTCAGTCTCTGTTTTGTAGTGGCAATATGGCCCCTTTCCCACACTTCTACTACTTTTTTGAGAAAAGCAAAATGTAAAAAGATGAAAATCCCTTAATTCTTTTATTACGTAGAAATAATGTCAAATGTTTCATTTTCATTATTTCAGTGCTAGAAACCTCTAACTGAAAGAAAACTTGGTGTTATCTGGAACTCTGAAACCCCACTGCACAGCTACTGAAATAGCAAGATTCCTATAGATTTTTCATTTTACTGGATTTGAAATATTTATCATTACTGTCACTCACTGCTTATTTTTTTATAATATCTTCATTATTTTATGGCTTTGATCTAGAATGCCTCGTATTTGCATCCTGCCACTTTTATTATGTATAGGGAATTTAAAGATGACAGCGCAGTCATGTATGGTTTTTTAACTTGTGGATCTTTTCATTTATCCGTCTTTCTCACAATAAGTCAAGAATGTAAATAGTCTGTGCTTGATGCACATTGGTGAAAAAGCTTTCAAAAGCTGTTTAGAAAGTTAGGAAGCAGAAAACTGAGTTTTCTATTTATTTTTTTTTTAATAATCTTTATGTCTCATGGTGGTTTCCATCTTAGAGATTTTGTATGTTCACAGCATTTCTTCTGTAAGGACCTCCTGTTTTCTTAACACAGACACAGTCCTATTTTGGAAGGGGTAGCAGCATGAATGGGAGTAAAAAGCAGACTCCCACAATTAATTAAAGCACCATGGCCACAGGCTTGGGTTTTTGGTGGAGGATCACAGCCTCTGCCTCCTGGTGCTCCCTCTGTGCAGAGAACATGGAGCTAACACAGCATCCCTGGTACCCTCCTCCCACTGCACCTCCTTCTGCCTCCCTTGGCTCACAATCTATCCAAATTTCCTAACACCTCATTTGTACTCTATTTCCACTAAAATATTTAGAGGGCACGCCTGCAAAGCCCTGGGCACCAGCCCAGCCCAAGCACTTCTTTGCAGGGAGGGAGTGGAAGCCTCTTTGCTGAGGGGACAGGCAATGGCTGGGGCACCAACAGCACACCCTGCTTTTATGAGATCCTTAAAAGACAAATAGAAAAGCGTTTGCCTAAAGCATATTTATAAATGGGGTTACATACCCTGAAAAGAGATTATCTTTTCAACATCAGAACAGACCCAGGAGAAACCTGCCCAGTCTTGGCAGCCTGGATTCCCCCACCATGTCAGAAAAAAAATTACCAGTGGCAAACATGTTTGTAGAACTTGAAAGAAGTTAATTTTAGGGGGCTTTTGTGATTTTTAAATAGCCATTTGGTATTACAGATGTCTTGCTGCAAAGTAACACTGCCAATGACACCTAAAATGTGAGAAACTAATGAAACATAACCACACTTCTTTTTTTGACTTTCC
The DNA here is from genome assembly GCF_963662255.1 of Cinclus cinclus. Lineage (NCBI taxonomy): Eukaryota > Metazoa > Chordata > Aves > Passeriformes > Cinclidae > Cinclus > Cinclus cinclus. The sequence continues at coordinate 8,945,763 of NC_085053.1, read as the reverse complement.
TTTCTAAAGTCCCTGCAGCATGGTAGCAGTGCAGTTACCTGTGCAGTTACTCCTAAGCAGTTGTAATGTTTCAAGATGTTCTTGTGTTTAACAAATGATTGCCACAATTCACTGGAAAGTGATGTTCAGAGTGAAACCATTCCCCCCTCTCCTCCCTGAGGGTCTCAATGTCCAGGACTTACACAAGGCAAAACAGAATGATTTTTGAGGAAATAAGGGAATTTTAAAAATCTGTTCTTTGCAAATAATGGCCAGAAATGCAGCCTTAGAAGCATCGAAACAATTTGTGAATTCAGCTGCATTTTGATGACTGAAAACAACTAAACAAATACATTTAAAGTTGCCTCCTCTGAGCAATGTTGAATTTCCACACAGCAACTCTCCCACCTGTCTTCTAGTGTGCCATTATAATGGAAAAAATATCCTGGGGAAAAAACCCCACCCTCTCAGGAGAAAACCCCCATCTCAGATCCCATGCTCACAGTGAAGTAAGTGTCCCATACAAAGCAGACCCTTTTCATTCCTTTGAGCCACCCAAGATTTTTGAGTGTGTCTGTGAGCACCAGAAACATCCTGCATGTCCACACATGCCCTTTGGAAGGAAGGAGCCACTGGTGAAACTGCAAGAGCCAGGAAACACACCTTCCCCTCAATCCCCATCCTTCCACACGAATCATCTAGTACCTTATGGCAGAGGTGCTGCAGCTCCTGGCTCTCCCCAGGCTGGTTTTTGCTGTCAATGGTGTTCTGCATCGTTCCATGGGAGCTCTATGGGTCTCCTTCCCTAATTCAGGCCAAAGAAAGTAATAGAGGTGAGTCCAGCTGAGTTTGACAGAGTAACAGAGGCACAGAACGGGCACAGAACGTTGGAAGGGAGCACAGTGGGTGCCTGGTCCCACCACCTGTCCAAGCACATTGCACAGTTCTGCAGCCAGACAGGTCTGAATTATCTCTCTGGTGTTGGATGCACACTCCAGCTTTTGCTTTGGATGAAATTCACAGTAGCCACACTCATTTTAAAATGGGACTCTGCATGCAGAGTAACAACTCTTTGTGTTTTAATTTTTTGGGTGCACAAACTAGGAACATTGTTATTCCCACCTTTTGATTGCAGTTGAATTAATGGACACAAATAAGAACACAAATACTGCCTAACCAGCTTTATTTTATTATCAGCAATAATGAGCAGCTACCCATTAATTTTAAAAGTTGAGGTATACACAGTGAAGTTAATGAGAACCCAGAGTCAATTAAAATAACAACAATTAGGCCATTTTATTGATTTTTTTCAGCTATCTTTTTCAGTAGCAATTTTGTGGCACATACCACAGATCACCTGTGTGATATATTTCAACTCAGATGATAATTTCCATTTAAAAACTGTTTTACTTTATTATGACTGAACAAGACGCGCTGCTTTAAAAATCTCGGTTTACTATTCTATATCTAAACTATGCCACTTACATGATTTTGTAAAGTTTCAAACCATTTTTCAAGCTTAAAGTTTCTTAAAAGTTGGATTAGGAGAGTCTGGGAAAGGTGGAAGAAAAGAATAGTCTTTCCCACCCCATATTTTGTATGTGTTAATTCAAGGTTCTCTTCTGGAGAAGAACTTCTTTTTTCCTAAATTTATTTCCAACTACTTTTGTTTTCCTTGAGGGACCTTTGAAACACTATATTGCTACTTTTCATGTTTTTTATTTGCCCTCTGGAACAATAAAGGCTCAAAGGTTCATAAATATGCATTCTGTAAATGTATTATGCTGACAAAGTGTTGCTCAGATAGCTGCTTTTGCCTTTAGGGAATGAATAAGTTTACAGCATGCTTAAAAAACAGTGTAAGAGGAAAGAGAGAGAGAGAGAGGGAGAGCTGTGTCAGCGTGTGGGCTGAAAATGGAACAAAAGAGTTATCCTGAATGCACAGAAAAGAGAAAACAAAGTTAGGTAAGACAGCACAGCTAGCACCTTGCAAGTAGCAGGGGTGAGGATTTAAGGGTGCTGCTCACCAGTGATGGGCTGGAGAAGGCATCATACCTTGTTTTCCAGGAAGGCTGCATTGACAAGAGCTCACAAATCAAACTTTTTTTGCTAATTTTGGCAGAATAATCAGGGTAACTCCTTTGTTCTTCCCAAATGTTCAGTTCCTGGCAGAGTCCTTGTCCTGGTTCATTCTTACTCGATCAGACATGGATCTGCTTCAGTCATCCCTGCCTCGCTTGTCAACACGGGCACTTTTGGCAAGGAGAAAGCATTCAGCAACTAGAAATACCATTTAAACACATACCTCCAAACTGGCTTATTGATGTTGATGTGACAGTAGGCTTTGACAGATAAGACTCCAGACCTGGGAACTGGGTTTGTACAGCAAAGCTTTGGTAGCGGGGGGTGACAGGTGGCTCCTGTGAGAAGCTGCTGGAAGCCTCCCCCAAGTCTGACGGAGCCAATGCCAGTCAGCTTCAGGCTGCTGGCCAAGGCTGAGCCCAGCAGCAGTGGTGGTGGCATATTTGGGATAACATATTTAGGGGACAGGCAGGAACAGCACAACAGAAACTTCAGGCAGAGAGAGAAGAGAGTACGAGAAAACAGCAGCTCTGGAGATACCAAGGTCAGTGAGGAGGGAGGGGCAGGAGCTGCTCCAGGTGCCAGAGCTGCTTCAGGAGCTACTTCAGATGCCAGAGCAGAGATCCCCCTGCAGCCCATGGTGAGGCAGCTGTGTCCCTGCAGCCCAGGGAGGTCCATGGGGGCAGAGATCCACCAATAAGCCTGGAGACAGGAGCATGGCACAGTGATGCTTGTCTCCTGAGGATGCAGTGCAGAGCCAAGCCAGCCCAAGCTGCTTCCATTCCCATCTGGAATCATGCAGACACAGACATGATCTGCCTCCACTCTTCACAGAATGGTGACTTCTCCAAAAGTCATTATCTGTACTTATGGCTAAACAAACGTGCCAGTACTGCAAGGCTACAGCTGATCTCTTCAAACCTACAAATTTTAAGCCCCTGACAACTAATATGGATAAAATTCAAAGGGATAACATAGCCAACCAGTTGCTACTCCCAATTTTTTAACGATCTTTGAGCTACTGGCTCAATGTCTCTTAAGCACATATACTTTCCTACTTAATTATCTAGGTTTGTGTCTGGTTCTTTTCTTGGTGAGTGTCATGGCTACAATAAAAACCTATTCTATATATCAATACTGGCTACTGAAGTTATTCTTTGTGACCTGAAATTGTCTTAAGCTAACTTGGTCATTTAAAAGCCAATCTTTTCTGTTCTCTTTCACTTCATTCCTTTATTTTATGTTACATTTCTCTTAGGCCAACATTAAATATTTAAAGCTTCTTGATATTTTTTTCATAAGTTTTTTTTTTCTATTCTTGCTTTGCTTCTTCTTCTCAACAGTAGGAAAAAGCAATTTCCATCTGAACAGTCAAAGGATGCTCCTTTAGCCATGTAAACAATTAACAATGGTTGCCAAAGTAAAATATCAACAGACTACAAAACCCTCCATCAAATAATGTCTGGCATGTTGTATTACACTACTCTCAAAAACCCCCAAAACCTCTTATTTGAAACAAAGTTAAAAATCTTGTATGACTACATACCATGAAGAAAAGCCAAGTCTACAATTGAAAGTTGTTCTCTTCAGAGAAGGCAATTGTTAGCAAAAACAATCATCAAGCCATGCCTCATCAAACCCTTCTCCAAATGCTGCAGAGAGCAATGCAAGGTGAGTTTCCTGGCACAACTCTCAGGATACATCAGTTTGCCTTGCTGTCTGGTGCTCAGCAAAACCCCAGACACTGCTTAGGGCACGCCAGGAGTTTGGGAACACAGACTTGGCTTCACTGATCCCTCTGATTGTCCCTGGTGCTTCCCTACCAGGGAAGAGACCTTCAGGGAGAGCCTGAATTCCATCTGTGCCACAGCTCCCAAGCTGCCGTGAAGGAGGCACATCCACCTGGAGCCTGGGGAGGTGCCTGTGCTGGATAAAAGGGCTGGAAAGGTGCAGTGAAGGCTGTCTGGGAGCTTTGCCCTGACAGTGGGGATGAAGAGGCAGTCAAATGATCACATCTTCTCCTGTGAAGATTGAACTGATGTTCTGGCTTTGCTCCTCTTGCACAAAGCTTCCACAAGCAGCAGCAGGGGACTAACAGCCTACAAAGCCTCAGCTTTAGCCTGAAACTCTCCCTGACAGGAGAGTAAAGTTTGAAACAGAAAATATAATTATTTCACTAGTCCTCTCTGTAATTGTAACTCTACTGCAGCCTAGCACAGGTGTGGCCACAGGCAGAAAAATCCCCAAAACCTGAGGTTTTTGCCTAACCTGTGTCACAGGTCACTATATTGTTCCACTGCCATTTTGACCATCCCAAATTTGCTTTGCTGAAAAGCACCTGCTCTGTTTGAGTATAAAGCTCATTTCATTCTGAGGTAAAATGATTAAAATGGCCATCTTTGATATACACTATGTTCCTACATCTAAAATTGGAACTTCTGCCCAGTTATTTCTCAGCCCAATTCTGCCAGTGACTCTAGATTCAATGCAAAATAAACTCACAAGAAAAAGCCCACTTGCAGGGCACAGAATAAAAAAAAATTCTGAAGTTGCTTGAGACTGGACCAATTCATTGCTTGAGACTGAACCAATCTCCTCCTTTCCCAACGAGGCAGGATCAGTAAGTTTCTAAAAAGTTTTTCTCAAAATAATTATGATATTAACTTGCAAGAACGGAGCAGAGCATTCCAGAAATAAATCTGGGGCAAAAGCCTCCAGAATTAAAAAACACCTGGCAAACATATTATTATTAAGGATAACAGAGTATCAGTCTATGTTTTCAGAGCAAATCTCAAAACCCATTCAAGTGACAAATTAACTTAGTGCCTCCTAAACTCATGCCAAACATGACTTTGACCTTAGACTGGCAGTTCTGTGGACAGAATGTCACATAGACGTGCCACAGCAGCCCTGGGGCCCTTCCCCCATGAGCCCTGAACTGTGCCAGACACTTTCCCTGAGCCCTGACTGCAGACAAAGCCACCACCATGGGCTGGGCACCTTGCCATGAGTGTGTGCCATTGACTTCCCTGAAATGGCACTGATGCAAACAAGTGAACAAAGTCAGACTGTTGGCTTCCAGTTCAATCATACCCCTTGACAGTAAAAACAAATCTTCCTGGTAAGGACCAGGCAAGGTTTTAAACCGAAATTGTAAGCAATAAACCTCTGCCAATCAATTAAGGATGAGGGAAGGGGGGATATAATAATCCAGTTGTCAGCCAGGTTGTTCAGTCTGCAAGCATTCATTGGCAGAAGAAAGGTGAAAGTCATACAACGAAAGAGGGGGGAAAAATAGGCTCCTGGGCTATTCAAGACAGAGACAGACACACTGTGAGGGTTTCCAACAGAAAGATAACAGATCAAGACAGGGGATACAGATGCACACATGTTCTGCATCTCTCCCATAGATCTAGTTTAATAAAGCACAAATGATGATCATTTTTTTCTTTTTTTTAATCTATTATTAGGTTTTTCAAGTGTGTAAGTGTGTCTTAATCAAAAGAACAGTTCCATACAGCTCTTGACATCAAAGAAGAGCATTTCCAAAGCTATTACAGTATCAAAGTAATATTCTGTGCAGAATCTAAGGTGAACCATTGGAATAATCCTTCTGGGATAGAGATGAAAAAAATGCTGCATTCAGTGTTGCCCAGAAGCATCCAAAGCAATCTATCAAAAAAAGACATAAAAATATTGGGCCACACTTACTTGATGCATGTACTCACCACTACTATTATTTTCCTCCATTTTCTCTTTGTCTGCTTAGCTACTAATCTTACCTTTGTCTGAAAGTTCCTGCTGTACATATGAAAGTACCAGAGCTGATTAATGAGTCACAGGAGGAAATGACCTCTGATGTGCTTCAAATCCATGCACCTTTTATGTATTTGAATCACATTATGAAAAAAAAAAAAAGTGTTAAGGCAAAAAATAGCATCATTGTAGCAGCACTAAGGTGAGAGTCCCGGACATGAGCAATTCTTTTCATGTGCCCTTAATACATTTTCACTGTGCTATTAGAGACTTCTCTTCTGCGTATTGAATATACATTTAAAGGTAAACTATGTTTAACTACAGCAGTTTAGTTGGATAATCCATTTCAGAAAAAGACTTTGCTAATCTGAGCAACCATCAACTTAATCATAAGCCCTGTACAATACAGAGATTTCTGCCTTCAGCTGTGTGAGTGAAGCTCCAGTTTCCTTGCAGAAGAGATGGGCAGTCGGGTTGCTGCTGTGGTCAAGAGAACAGAGGGGGTGAGGGCAGAGAGGGAGAGAAGTTAAGGAGAAGTTACCAAACACAAAAAAGCTGTTCCATCTGACAACAGTAGTTAACTTGCTCCTTGAACTTAACATCTGGTAGCATTTCATCTGCTGAACACTTGTAAAACCTTATGGTACTTTAGACAGTGGGAGTTCCCATCCAAAAGAAATTTTAACAGTATAAAGAGACCACAAAGTCCATTTCTTACTGGGCCAGGGGGTTTTTAATTCTCAACTCACAGCTTACTTCAAGAATACCCTAGAAGTTCTTCCTTCCCGTAGTTTTTTGAGAGCAGTTTGAGCATTAATTTTCAGCAGGGATAATGTGCATATATGGAAGGGCTGCCTCTGTATTCCTCATCATTAAGGAATAAATATAGATACATTTACAGATACAGATAGTAGATACAGATAGTTTTTCTCCTTAACTGCCTATTAAGGCCAGTATGGGAACCAGAGAAAACTCCATTGCTACCAAAACACATCTAAAATTAATACTCACAGAGGAAGATACAGTATTTTGTGAAACTATGGTTCCCACCTTTGAATATCCAATTGGCAGTGCCAAGGGCCTGTAGGGGGTAAGGAACAGCTTCCCACCTCCTGGAAGGGGGCACAGGGGCATGGATGCCTTCCTGCTGCTACAGGAGAGGGTGGGGTGCTCTGGGATGGTGTGGGATGCTCTGCCCCAGTGCAGGCAAACAGGGCCAAGAAAACACAGCCAGTTAGAGGCTACCACATTCTAATTCCTCCTTCCCTCAGAGTACTGCTAAAGCTATGCTGGGAACAGAATTTGGGTTAAATGAAGACAGCAAAGATTGATAGTTTGCTATGAAATGAGCTTTAAAGGAACTCCACCACTGCCAAAATGCAAACAGCACCAAGAGTCACCCAGCCACAAAGACCGACACATCCATCGTGGGTTGTAGGAACTGTTTGCAACCAAGCTTCATTCAAAACACAAATGTAAAAAAGCCCTCTAAGTTTTTTTTTCTGACACATTTGTATATTATTGCATGATGGCTGTCCTCAATACAAGGAATTAACACCTACTCCTTCTGGGAAAGATTATTTTTTAAAAAGCAAAGGATGTGATTAGGTGAGGATGCCTTGCTGACTACTAAGTTGCTGGAGCAGATGTGCACTCTCTATTTGCCTCTCTCTCTAGATCAGCACCACCCCAAAGCATGAAACAAGCCTGTGATCATAAGAAAAATGCAATCCAAACCTGCTGAGACCCAAAATGCAATGGTTTTGCCTCGGTCTATGAGACAGCATGTAGAGCTGGAATGAAGAGCAAACCTGGAATGAATACTAAGCTTTGCATAAATACTACTGCAATTAAAATAGGGTTGAAATACTGGGAAATACTACAGATTCATTAAGAACCATCAAAAATGGAGAAAACTGTGAGAAACTGCAAAATTCATTTATCAAAAGGAAAAAGAAAGAACATAGAAGAAAGAAATATTTTTCACTATGGTCAAACACTAGATAATGCATTATAAAAAAAAATAGTGGAAAGCAGAATTCTTTTCCTTCCAAATTCAATTTGTTCCAAAATTTATTTTAAAGTAACCCTAGAAGTAAACACACCTGGAGAAAGATCTTCAAAAATATTGTGCTCCTAAATCAGATGAAGAAAGTTCCAAAATAAAGGAAGCAGACTGCAGTTCCAGCAACGCAAATGCAGTCTGGAAGACAAAGATCCCAAACAACCTCAAGTGCCAAATATAGCGTGCTGAATCCAAAGGAGAGCAGCTGGGAGAAAAAGTTACCACACCAACTTTTGGAGGAACCTTTGCAAGAATTCACAGTCAAAACCATCTTTGGGAATTTTCTACCTTCACTACACAAAGGAAATTCTGCTTCTCAGCTGGGCCTCTCCTTTTCCTCAACATCCTAAATGTATTTTCCGTAATTTGAAGTTGAGGGAACATCCCAGTGTGATCATTCCCGAGGCTCTCTGGCAGTCACGCTCCCAAGGGCAGGGGCCAGAGCTCCTCATGGCTCCAGTGGATCCCACACATCCCACTCACATCAGACCCACCTTCCCCAACACTCCCAGGGCAGTGCCTTAGTCTCATTCCATCAAGCCATTTATTCATGGCATAATAACACAGGAACAGCCTGAGCTGGGGAGGGACTCCCCAAAAAGAGCCCCTGGGCTTTTATCCCCTCACAGTCCAAACGAGGGGAAGTTTAGCTTTTCGTCCTGAGTCCTGGGCTCCTGCCATGCCTCCCTCACCTGCCTGTGCCACCTCTCATCTGTGCTCCCACCTAGAGCTCAGCCTCCACCCCAGCCTCCACCTGCAAGCTGAGTTACCTGCACCAGGTGCATCCCACAACACCTGGGAGGTGTTAACACCTCAGGAGCATCCAGGAGAGGAGCCGTGCAGGCGAGCAGTGCCAGGAGGAGAGGGCACAGCTCTGGCCCTGCAGGAGCAGAGTGCACCAGGCTGTCCCTGCAGGGCTCACCAGCTTTGCACCTGCCCCTTTACTCCTGCCCCTGCACGCACACACACACACATACACACGCAGAAAGAACACACTGGACAGACACAGGCTGCTCTTCCATCTTATCCTATTTCCACCAATGTCTTGTGGTGGATTTCATAAAGCTTTTGCAGACCTCAAACTTCAGGAGAAAACAGATAATTTGAGGTAGAAATTTGCTAAGCATTTGTCACCATGCTACCCTAGAGGGATCAAAAATCAAGCAACATGCTCATAGAGAGTTCCCCCTTTAATCCAGGTATAAACATTTGTACTTTTGAACAACTGGACAAATGACTGAGGTATGGCTTTGCCTGAAACAAAAAGAATAATCCCAGTTGGTCAAAAGGCAATCACTATGAAACTGCAGTGAACAGAGCAATTCTTCAGAGCAGGCTACATGCTTATATACTGCATTTAGCATAGGCTGTAACATTAAAGATCATTATTTACATTTTTACTGTCTTTAAAGGTCTCTTAACTGCACTACAGAAAGCAAAAAAATAATCTAAAGAAAAGTGAAATTATACATGGAGCTATTTATCACAGGTAAAATGTTTTCCTTATTCATTTACAACACCTCAAATATTGTGCAGACAGAATACCACAAGAAACTGCACCACTCTGGGGAAAAGATGGGAGGAGGCAGTTCTACAAAAAGATTTCTATCCTATGGAAGATGTCCCTTTTTTTGCCTGCATATTTGAGAGACTCATATATTCTCTTATTTCCTCTGCCTCACTTGTCTACAAGATGACAAGTGATGCCCAACTACTTTGGCATATCATATTGCATTGTGTCATTCCACCACCTGCCAATGCCAGTGGCCCATCAAGCCTGAAAAATCAAAAGCAGCAATTTGTTAGAAACTGGGGGGAAAAAAAAAAGAAAAAAAGGAAAAAAAAAAAAACAAACCACAAAAACAACGAAAAACCACCAACCCACCATATTTTAAGCCAAAAATTGAAACATTCATTTTGTATTAGTAAATAGACTGTGAAATATTGATCCACAAAAGTAAGTGAGCATGAGTAATGTATCAATCTCTTAAACAGATTCAAGGATAGAAGCATTTCAGTATTTGTATATTGGTAGCCGTATGGAAGACAACATCTATCTCAGATCAAATATGATTCTGCAAAACACTGTTGCTCTTTATACTTTCCTTTAAGGGCAGCAGACCTTGTGATGAAATAAAAGCGACAGAACCTACATGTTCTAATACAAATATTATTATGGAACAATAATCAAGCATCTTTGCTGCCAAAGTAAAGCTGGTAAAAAGGCAGTGCTATTAAAAAAACAAACAAAAGTATGCCTGGATCCTCATTTGTTCTTAAAGATCAGTGCTGAATCAAAGAGAAGTATATTTGTTATAGAAGCACATAAAATCCTTTTTTATACAGTCCACATTTATCAACAAAATCATCTCTCAGGAAAAAAGAAATCACTGTTTGCTTTGCTCTGCAGAGAGAAACAATGCAGACAGAGAAAACAACAAGTTTACCAATACTAGCCAAATTATAGCAATTATTTTGAAAGGTGCTATCCTCTGGGTAATTGTTTTGTTCCTTGTAATGCTGCACATTCTTCACAGGAGTGTTTGTTTAAAATCTAATTCCACACTGTCCTGGAACACAACTTGAGATCTTCATTCAGGCAAATTTTCCCTGCAAAATCCTCCATACTGTGGCCTCACAATTTTCTCAACAGCTGCCATGTGTAAATTGTTTGGTGATCATCCTTTGTACTCAGCTGAGCTAACGAAGACTGCTCTGAGGCTCCCAGCCCAGCTTCTACAGGACCAGGACTCTGGCAAAGCAGTTTGTGATGTGAGCAGATTCCCAGAATGGAAATTGAATTTTGTGTCCCACTAGGGAGATGGGGAAAGGAATCACTAAAGCCATCTCACCCTCAAATCACAGCAGAGGTGCATGAAAAAGCAAGTACAAAATTACAGGAGAACAAGAAAAAGTTACCAAGCCAGATGCTGTGAAATGTTTCAAAACATTGAAAAAGAAGATTCTCAAAGCACAGGGTGGGGCAAAGCTAAGGGCAAAATGCAGAACCACCAGCTAAGCACGGTGTGAAATACAGGATCCCACAGAAACTGGGAATGCTAAAAAAAAGGCCAGAAGCACTGTAGGAACTGGCTCCACTCCAGAAAGAGCAGGAACCAGGACTCCTGCTCACTCAGACATTAGCTGTGAAGCGTTCTGCCCGGGAACATCTGTGTGGAACATGATGGAAGCCTGCACTGTGCAAGTTGCACACACAAATGAAATGGAAAGTGAGACATAATTAGGGTCAAACTGTACAACCCAGGGTCATGAGGATAAAAGTGTGCCGTGTTTTTCCATAGTGAGCAGCAGATCAGCCTTTCCAATGACAGCCAAACGATTTCATGGGATACCCAGTTTAAAAGCACCTACAGCAGCCACATCCACGCAATAAATGCTCAGTACACGTGAATAATCAAATCCCTTTATGGCGTCAAAGACGGACATCCACGGCGTTCAGTGGAACAGGCATTCCCATGCTACACACCTAAAATCAACCAGCCAGCACTTCCCTGCTGGCAGCACACCCCTGGCCAGGCAAGAGCTCGGGCAGGTGAGCTCATCCCACAGCCTGCCCCACAGCCTCCCCCTCCTGGGAAAATGTCACACTGACAGTGCAGATGGGCAGAGCTACTGGATCCTAGTAACTCTGGGCAGAATGAGCTCAGAAGTACCACTTTTGTTCATTTACAACCTGAACAAAATGCCACACAAGCCAGAACATCCAAAGGTACATTATCTCGTGCAATTGCCTCATCATCTCACTAGAGTTTGATACTTTCTTTTTAACAAATACAGCAACAAAAAGTAGTCCCCAGCCTATGACAACATGGTTTACATATGACAATTAGGTACTTAATTTCAAATGAGGCATGTATGAATGTTTCCTATTTACGTTCTGGAGCAGAGCAAAAACTATTCTGAAATACCTCCAGCAGTCTGTGTTCATTGCACAGGACACGTGAATTATTTTAAGGGAATAATACATCTCCAAGGACATTTTAATGGATTAAATGTCAGGAATGAAATACTGCATTTCAGCTTAGCCAGGACCTTAAAGAATGAATATAAAGACAATTATTGAGAGGTCTGAAGAACACAATTGATTTCTTGCAATTTAAACTCTGAGGCACTTCACATACTCAAACAGAATTTCTATTTCAAATTTTCATTACATAAAATTATGAAGTATGTAAAGATATAATGCTGACAGTATTTTAAAGTTTATGAGAGAACTGCAGAGTGTCTGATTTAAAAGGAAGTTGTGTTTTAGGACTGCATTTTAAGCACAGAATTTTATACTCAATTACTGTGAAATAAATCACAGTTATGATCTATAGTCCTTTTAGCAGTAGCTTGATGGTCCTATACAAAGCCAGAAATAAAATATCACGAGGAAATAAAAGGGACAAATTCCAACAAGAACTCCATAAAGCAAGAAGTTATACATTTGGAAGGTGCTTTGCTGCAGGCAAATGGCTGCCAGCATTCCAAATCAAGCTGCGAGGCAACACACTACAGATATACCTGTGCTCAATACAGAAAATATTCTCACACAGACACACCCTTTAGTTGCAATGGGATTCTGATCATTGTAATGGCATGCTTGGACACTACTCTTACTAAAAAGAAAAATCATACCACGTCTAATTTAACTTTCTTAGAGAAAAAGAAATATAAATCATTATTTGCAAAACATGCACAAAATTCTCATGCCACACTGTGTTGAATACACAGTGTTTGTGTAAGTTGCCTTTGTAAAATCTGTGGCCGTTTTCAGAGCTTCAATGCTGTTTAAAGAAAACATCCAAGACTGATGGCAACAATAAATGGGAAGAATATGGTGCCTATGAGAAGTAGTATGTTCTATTTAATGGATATTACCTGAATATCCATTAGTTTCCATCCATATGGGACCATTGCCATCAACACGTGCACTCTCAGCCAACAAAAAATAAAGCAATTCTCCAACAAAACATAGTTTTATAAAAAGAACGCTTACCATCATAAACACTTACTATACAGGCAGACCTTTTTTTAAAAAAGCATTTCAGCTCAAAACCATCACCACCCTTTTGTATCATTACCACTGTAAAGATGACAGTTTTCCAGTGATTGCATTGGTGGAGTTTCACAAGGTCTTCTTGGGATTTGTGACATTGTGAGGGATGGCCCAGTGTCACAGCAGCAGAACACCAATAACAAATAAGGGTCACCCACACGATCCTTCACCCTTTTGCTTGAGCTGACAATTCACAGTGAACTGCCCACTGCTTCTCCAAACTCCAGGCAAGTGGGTCATTCCTTCCAACTGGTTATCCCCAGGGAGAAGCAGGAGTTGGGGGAGGAAGCTCAGCAGCCCAGAGGCCCCGTGCTGGCTGCTGGATCAATGGGCAGTGTCAGCAGGCTCCCAGTTAATGATGCTGCAGCCAGCGCCAGCCTTGCTCCCGGCCACGCTTACCACAGGTACCCACACACAGGACACAGGGCTGGAAAAGCCAAGTAATTGCCTCACTTTGCAGTAGGAGGAATTTTTTGTTAAAGGCATACACCTTGCATTTTATGTTCCTAGGATCAGTCCTTAGATTTGAACAAAGAAAAGATGTTCACATTCACAACGGTGCCATGTGACAGCCAAGGGCAGCCAACAGCATCTGTGCGACTACAGATCCATTTACAAAGGTTTGCTATAAAGAATGCAGTGTTTTGTAAGCCTTGCTTATGTGTGTATGAATGTATATAAATTTCACATTGATGGAATGATTTTTTTTTTATTGTTTTAAGGTGAGAAGTGTTTCCAAACAGACAAAAAAACACCAAAAAAAAAAAAAAAACAAGAAACACATTACATGAAAATACAACCACAAAACAGGGGAACCTTTGTCCTGTTCCTATGATAAAAGGATGGAGCAGTTGAAGCCATCTCTGTATCCATGTAAGCTCTGCAGTGGAACAACTGAATTATGGAAATAATGAGATAAAAGGGTTCTTCAAATTACTGACTTATTACTATTGGATGTTCCATGCAAACTACCGACAAAAACTCTCCCACTCGAGGCCAGTGTTCAGCCAAGCTCTGTTTCAGCCCCTAACATGCAGCCCAGACCTCTCAGCTAAAGGAGGGAGGACAAGGAGCCTTTCCTTTGAATTCAGCCTAGTGCATCCTGCAGCTGAAGGCCCCCGTATTTCCAAAGCCAGTCTCAGAGGCCACAACACTAAAAACACTCTTCACAGTAACATTTTAGGATCCCTTTCTTCCCTGCCAACTCAAGAGAAGTTTTTAAGGCAGTCCCCAGAGAGTTGTCTGATGTCTGTGTAGCAGTGCTTCTGCTTTCCATAGGCAACAGCATTTTAACTGCTCACCCCAGACTCAAGCAAGGCATCCTTCTTTGGAGGTTGAAATCAGTGCAACTACACTGCCTACACTTCTGGAAAACTTTTACCCAGTAAGGACAAGTATAGAAGGAATTTCACTCCTAACATGTCACATTATGCAGAAATCAGAACCTAAAATAACAACTTGTTCCAGAATGAGGAACAAAAACTATTATTGATAAAAAATGCATCCTGAATTTAAAAGTGGTTAAAAAGTTAAAAAAGCATACCTAACTTGATAATTACCTTCTCAAATACTCTCCCACAATAGTAACAGCTCTGAATGATATGCCACTCTCTTTACTTTTTTTTTTAACCTTTAAACACTTTTAAAAGCTCCAGTACAAGAATGGCACATAGTCACCACCACACTCCTGCCAGACTGGTAACTGTTAAATGATATTTTATAACAACAAGAAATCATTCTTGGTTTACAGAAACTGTTTCCTCAAAAGATTTGATAGATTTGAAACTGAATCTATTTGTCATATTCTTTATTTGCTCCCAAAAAGTTTGTTGCCAGAAGTTTCAAGCTCTCATTTAATACAGGGCAAAATTTCCCAAAAAACCCCCACTGCTCTGAAAGCTGCCCCTCCTCCAGTAATTTTCCTTCTCAAATTTCAATTCTGATAAATCTCTCCAAGCAAGTTCCCAGCAAACCTTGAGTTTGAAGTACTGTTCCCATAACCATCAGTGATCTGACACCTGCTGGCTTCATTCCCATCCCATCCCATCCCATCCCCAGTGGGATGCTCCCTTCCTCAGAGCAGGCTCCAGAAAACAGAAGCAGAGTTACATTCAAGATCCCAACTTCCCTGCTTCACCATGGTGGGCACAACTGTGATCTGCCAGGAAACATTTAGCATTAGGTAAACAATTAGCAAAGGCAACAACTAAGAAAATCCAGGCCATAAAAAGCACAGAACATTTGTATCAAGTTTTACTGCCAAAAGTTTTATTTTACACTCGAGTTGCAAATGAATATTGTGTACATGTCATACAGGATGCAAAAGCAATACATGAACATACTGGTTAGCGATAACAAATTTTCAGAAAATAAAACATCCTAAGTTCTCTCTTTGTTCCAATACTCAACTTACCTTTTTTGCAATATAAAGAACATTTGAGGAGTGGCAAAAGAACAAAGAATGGCCATAACCTGTGACCGAGGAGTCTCTGGGTGAGCACAAGGCAAACAAGGTTTACAGTGAGGCACTGGAGCAGGCTGCCCACAGAAGCTGCACAATCACCCTCCCCTGAGGGTTTCCAGATCTTGCTGAAGCCTCAAGCCCTACTCAGAACTCAGCACTGACTCAGCTCTCAGCAGGAAGCTGGACTAGAGACTTCACTCAAGCTCCATTCCAATGTGAATTATTATAAAATTCGATTAAAGCACAATCAGCAGCCAAATTACAAAAAAAAAAAAAAAAGGTCTGTGAATGCCTCCTGTTTTCCCCATTCCCAACAAAAAAAAACCCAACACTCATTCTTTAATGAATCATCTTTACAACAGTCCAGCATGACTGAAATCAAAGAAACAAGCAGCAAATTAAGTGTACTGAAGAAGACCAACACCACATTAAAAGGCCTTTGCATGATTTAAAATTCTTTTTGTAACAACAAACATGGATTTTTTTTCAACTGCTCTTTACACACTTGCAATTATCAGCTGCATAACAACACCAATTATATTACTAGTAATTTTAAACTGGGAGATTGCCTGTCCACACTGAGGAAGTTTCTACTGGCCCTTGATACACTGGCAGTGCCATACTGCCTGCAAGTGTCCCAGGGAAGGCAGAGAAACAAGGACTGGGAGGTGGAAAGAAAATAAGGACTCCCAGAACATCTGTTTTATCCTGGGGACCATTTCTCTTCCTGTTCAAGACCTCTTACCATTGTTAGGGTTTAAATGAAAAACAAGTGGAACTATCAGGAGGGACTCAATAATTTCCTATTTTTAATTCCAAAGGACAGAAAATGGCAATTAGACAAAAACTGTAAGGCTGACACCCATCACCAAGGCAGCTGCAGAAGAACTAACTGCATACTGTGATATAAGCAAGGCAACAAGGAATAAATATAAAACCTGAAAAGTACTAGATTTTTTTTTTGTGCCAGCAAACAACTGATCCTCTAAAAAAACATAATTACTCTGGTGCAAATAAAAAGTTAATAAATGTGTGTATACCCACACCAAATGTGACATTCACCTCTATAACCCCCAGTTCCAAAACACCAAACCTCTCAGTTTTACAGAGGTTTTTGTTTCTCAGTCTTAACATATCTCAGGATAATTATGAGCAGTCAAAAGCCACACAGTTTGACCAACAGTGAATCTCTGCAAACACACAACCTTCCACCTCTGAAAGCATGCTAAAAGTGTGAAGTCAGACCATGCACCCACCACAGAGGCAGTTTTGGTTTGGCTTTATTTAGGGTAGAGAAGCAGTAGAGCACCGAGCTCAGTCGTGCACCTGGAGGGTCTGGGTGGCATAGGAACAGAGAGGAGCACCATGCCCAACTGTGTTTCCAGCCAGGGAAGCTTATTTCTTATTTCAAACAACAGTTAAAAGCAATGAAATCAAGTTGCTATAGCAAGAAAACAGCTGTTAGCTGTATGTGCAGGAACAAGACAAGACAAAGTTACACACAGCAACACAAAGCAATTAAGGGGAAAATGTCTTTATCTGAAATGACAAAACTAAAGGCCCAAGTTCAAGGACTTTTGACATATTTGGAGAAACAACCTATTCCATCTCTCCAGTACTAAAATAAGATCAGATTTGTGGGATTCAGGTCTCCTTAAAACAAAAAACAAGTAGTAATTTGGCGGAGTTCCTTCTTCAGCACACAAAACAGTGGAAGTCCAATGACAGTTTAGTCCTGTCAATTTTGATACTTTGAAGAGAGAAAAGAAGCCAAAATGACAGAGGTTAAATCAGTGAAGATAAAAGATAAGAAAGAACAGATAGTAAAGAGGGATGGACTCTGATACATCTAACTCTGAGACATTTGATACGCAGGCATGGAAGAAGTGTCAGAGATAGAGAGGTTGTGGCCTTGGAAAACAGGCAAGTAAAATTGTCAGGGTTGTTAGAAAATAGTCTAGAGGGAGTCAGAAATAAAAATTAGATCTATGAATCTGAACAGGTCAGAGGCTAGCTGGATACTAAAGGAATAATCTGAAGATAGAACCATGGGAGAACCAGACTAGGGGGGGAAAGCACTGAATTTTTGGGGCATTCAAATAAACTGTACCAAAAAAAAAGCCAAGAACAAACTGGAGAGAGGGTTTTAAGGTACATGAAATTAGATGAGAGGGAGAAAAAAAATGACAAAGTATTAAATACCAGAAACAGTGATGATGATGGGTGCCACCCCCTCAAAGACAGATGAAAGAGAAACCTGGTTGCTAGTGAAAGGAAGAAGTAATTCAGTGAAAGGAATGAGAGGCATAAAAGATACAGAAATAAAAGGGGCAAACTTACACAGTTAAGAGGCAGAGAAGCTCAATTCAGAAACAGATTCTGAGAATAAAAACAACTTTGAAAAGGATCTTGTCATGCAACAAAATCAGCACTGAAGATCTTGTCTCAAGAATGAATGGAGAATGAAAATGAACAGCAGATCTGCAAGCAAGCTCAAAACAAAATGTGAAATAAAAGTGGTTAAAAAGTCCATTTAGGAAGAGCATTGAAGCAGGTAAGGCAAAGCTGAGTCCAAAGCAGTGTTGTGCTGACACACTCTTCAGATATTCAGAAAGGCTGGAATGGAAATTAAGAAATTACAAGAAAATATGTCTGGAGGGAGGAATGGAGACAGGGTAGTGCGAGAAGCAGCCAAAGAAACCATGTAGAGAGAAGCAGACAGAGATAAAAATAAAGACCAGTGAGTCAAAAGAAGTGAAGCCAATGAAGGAAGCAGGCAGCAGTGAAGACGAAGGAGTCAAAAAGGTTAATAGACTGGAGATCCCAAAAGGAGTGAGTGACAGGGTAGAGGAGAGAGAAAGACAGATTTGCTGAAAGAGAGCAGGTAGTGATCAGAGAAAGGGAATTTAGAAATTAGAGATAATAAAGTGAACAGCATTTAGTAAAGATAAGGTCATGGGAATGATTGAGGCAGTGAGAAAACCTATCTAAAACTAGAAATCACAGGAATTGGGCTGGAAAAACAGAATGAAGAATAAAGGATTAAAGTACTGATCAGGTGAAAGGAACTGGGCTTGCCCATGGGGAGGGATGAAATTTGAAAAGACAGAAGCAGGTTGAGTTTAGCAAAATCACAAAGAAAGATGCAAACTAATGACCACTAGGAAAATTAGACACAGAGGACTTCAAACCAGGAAGAGAGTAGAGCTGACAACAGGACTGATGAAGCAGAAGCCAGGAGTCACAGAACTCTACTGGCGAATATGAAAGGAAAACACATTTTTAAAAGCATTAGAGAAGGGAATAAAGGCTCAGAGAAGAGAATAAAGTTTAAAAAACAACTCTAAATATTTGAGTCATGTTCAGAAACATAAGCAGCACCCCACCAGTCAGGGTCAGCACCTCTATTTCCCTCCTCCCCAAAAAGATTTCCTCACCCAGATCAAACCAGAGATCAGGAATTAGAAAGACCAGCAGTGCCACTGGCTAGACAATGTAGGGACATGGCAGGGTTGGGAAAGTTTTGTTTAGGTAGTTCAAGACTAATAAAGCCTATTAAAAATTATGGGAAAAGAGTGATTTGACCTCTGCCATGCAGCACCTTTATGTCTTCACAGAACAAGACCTGAAGACCTGCGTTGACCCTCCCTCACATCACCTCCTGTTCCTACCAGCTCACACAGCCAATGCAGCATTCACCAGCACTCCAACTCAGCTGTTAAAACTCTCACCACACTGTGTAACAGCAAAGATTAGAGATTAAGCAGACAGATTGCTGCAAACAAGCATCACTACGATTTTGGGTCCCATTCAGAGGTATCTGAGAACCACTGGCATGAAAGTTCTTCTCCATTCCCATGAATAAAACACCAGTATTCTCAGACACTTCTAATACTGGATTTCATCTTCTGCTATACTGGCATGTTTTTAAAGTTTCTGCTCATTACAAAAAGACAACACACTTCTATTGCCTGCTCATACAATTAGAACCTGGATCACTAGGAGTGCAACAGAAGAGGGGAAAAAACTCAAACTATTCCCTACTACCAAACCAGTGACACACAGAGAGTATAAAAAGTGAGCTGAGCACATCATTTCTATCTACCCTACTAATTACTGTTGATTTGTGTGTGAAGATGTGGTTCACTCAAAATTACTAAAACTACACAAAATCCAGCTGAAATAGAAACAAGAGCTCACAGGACCAGGGCCATAATGGGAGCTCTTTGTTAATTTTATGCATTATCACATATTTTAGTATGGCTTGAAAATAATTTCAAATTTAGTTTAAAATTTTAGTTTTAAACACACAATATATTGGCTGTAGTATTTTTAAATCATCTTTAAATAAATAATACAAAAATTATTTTTATTTAGTTAACTGTCTTTTGTTACAGTCAAGAAATCTCACCTAGAATCAACTACTGGAAGCAGTAAGATGTCCACAAGATAGGCAGCATCTACTGTAACATATATATATAGATATATATTTCTAAAAAAGAAAAGTTTGAAAAAATATCATAGAAACACTGTAATTTTTACATTACATTTAACATCTGTACGCTTTATTTCTATTGGACTACTGCACAGCAGGGGAGCTTTTGAGACAAAAGGATTTTATGCAATGTCATTCAAAGCACAAAATTCACGCCTGAAACAAGTTAATACTAGAGCATTACTGAAATAAAAGAAGGAGCTGGTCAGACGTTTTGGGTAGAAATGCAACATGTTTTCTTTAAAGAAAAGAAACATGTAACGCCATAGCTCAAAATAAATAGTGCCAAATGTTATCATCAACATATGAAAAATAGGATGGTGGTTTAGAAAAGAAAGTATTTTATAAGCACAGAGCATACATTGGAGTGCTATAACAAGATTTAACATTTTCATACGTTACTTTACTTTAGGGAGAGATTCTACAATCTCCACTTATGTAAGTAGTTCTATTAACCCACACTGGATTTTTAATTACAGAGTTTGGTACCAGAGTCAACTGCACCATTCACTTCACAGATTTTAAGTCAGGAACAACTATTTCTTTTCCTCAGCACAATATTTAACCATAAATACTAAACCCCCCCCCGCCCCCCCCCCACATTGCTAAAAAATTTAAATGCTTAAGTACGCACATTTGCTAACCCTTAGCTCATGATTCTTTTACTCAACACACCCTTCCAGGGGAGGGATATCTATCAGCAGTTTCTGGCAGGAAAAGTTCAATATTTTATGTATAATATTAGATACAAATACCCTGCATTGCATTTGGGGGGTTTTTCAGTGATTTTTCAGTTCTAGTACATTTCAGGGAAAAAAAATTGAGTACTTGTGCATATTAAGAACTAATTCTGGCAGTCAAGTAAATACTGTGCTGCTTTTTTCAATACAAAGCATTTCATTTATGACATGTGAAACACTGTTACAGAATATAACCATCATGTTTTAAATTATATAAGCATTTAATAAAAGAAAACAAATCTAGAGGTTGCTAAACACAAACGAAAGTTTCTCTAAATACTTCTTTCCAACAAACTGTTCCACTGAAGTTGAGTGAGTTTGAGTGCACACAGAAGTGAGAAATAAAACTAGGGTTTTGCACAATTTGTCCTACAAAGCCTGAAAGCAAAAAATAAAAAAGTCTGTATTAAGATAAGCTGATGACCTAGGACATACCATCTCAAAACTCTCTTTTTTTTCCAAACACAATTTTCATAGTATTTGTAGTTTTAAAAAATACAAAACTAAAAACAGCCCTGACCCTCCCTTGAACACAAACTCCACAAATGCTTTTTTATTCTTTGAGCATTATATCAACTAAAAATTACAGCTGCACAGAGAAACAAACAAGCAAAAACGAATCTGAGCATGCAGGGATGTGACTGCATCTAGAACCTGTATGTGTATGTACATACTGCTGCTTTTATTGGAACTAACTTTTCATCCACATAAAGAAAAAGACTTAACTGACAGTAAGAGCTCATTAGCTGCTATGACCAATAATAATTACCTTTAGACAGCTCTGTAAAAAAAGTTCAGTCTTGAAACTCAAGGAATTTCAATCCACTCTCCATTTTTACCACGTATAAAAACAAGACACATTCCTGCCTTAACAATGAAAATATTACACAAGCATACTTCAAAAGGCACTAAGGTCTAACAAAAATATTGAGCATTTCCTTTTAAACTAATAAAGTATCTGTAAAACAGTTTGCATATAATATATAATTATTTCCCAAATTAAGGTGTGGCAACTTTCTCTTAAACATAAAAGCTATAATTTACTTCTGCTAAATATAAAACTAAGTCTCAGGATACATATACAAAGATCATATATTTATGTAGAATACATTTTGTGTTATCCTAGACTATTATATCTTTGCTAAAAAATTTCAGTATTTAGAAAAAAATTAAAATTTAAATATACTGTAAGGTCATTCAAGTTATTTTAAACACAAAAAATCTACAAACAATGACATTTACACAAACAGTTGGGAAGTTGTAACTCAAAGATCACATCTTTTAATCAGACCTGGTCAAAGTACAGCCACAAAAGAACTCTACTGGCTACAAGAAACATCTGCATGTTTTTAAGACTGAACTATGCAGACTCCCATTGCCCCAGGGCAGCGCTGCACAAGTCTATTGAAAACAACCCAATTGCTGAATCAACACCTTAGATTTTCCCAGAAAACCTCCCAACAAACGTTTTGTGCATTACGAGAGACTAAAAAAAACAAAAGGGGATGTTACAAAAATTTCAGCATGACAATTTTTTTCCTGAAATTATTTTTCCATTGCATTTGGCAAGCAGAGGACTAATTCTATTCCTTGTCTACTCTTACAGCAAGAACTGCAAACCACAACTCAATATAAAATACAATAAGCTCCTGCAATAATTATGTTCCTCTTGGAACAAAGATTAAAATAAAGTTAACTGTGCTGATTCATACTTTCCATAAATTACTAAAAAGGTGAGAGATTCAGACATTTTGCTTCTTGATAATAAGCCTAATATCTGTATCATGTGCAAAAGTGCAACTGTGTTTTAGAACTGAGGCCCAACCGAACACAATTTTGTTGTTACGGAACCCACTAACATGGAAACAGTGGTTCACGGCGTCTTAAAATCACGCTTTACATATTTAAACCTGTTGTACAACTGCAAGTTAGTAAAAAAAATACAAACCCCAGAAATAAACAGAAAACAACAAAGCTCGTACATAAATTGGCTTGCAATTCAAAGCACAACAGTAAGCTTCAAATCATGCCACGAGCGTAACAGGCGGAGGGGCGGGATGATTTATTCCAAGCCCTTGGTCGCCGGCGCTCCTCGCCCGGGCGGCTCAGCTGCTGGCGGTGTGCGCGTGCATGCGCTTCGCTACATCGTACACGTAGGCGATGTCTGGGCGCTTCTCCGGATCCGGGTTGATGCACATATTAACTAACTGTCGCAGCTACCGGGGGAGAGAACACGACAGCAGCGTTGGCCTTCTTACAAGCAGGATTGGTGCATTATCAAATTCAAATTAATACAACCGGCAAAAATTAGGCAAAGGGCGGTTCTGCACAAGCGCACGGCAGCCCTCCCTCCGCTAACACGCCGCACGCAGCCTCGTGCGAGCACCTACGCAACACGCTCCCCTGGCTTCTACATCCTGCACTGCTGTCCAGAGAAACTGATGAACCAATTTAAGTTCTAATCCTTTCAACGTACGACTTAAGACGTGCATTTAGTCCAGTCCCTCAGTTTATAGAAAATTCCCTGCGCTTCTGGAGGGCTGTGCCTGCAAAGCCCAGAAGACCGGAAGGAGCACAGAGCGAAGGCAAACGAGGGCTGCTCTGTTCATTCCATCCCCATGCAGCCAACAATAAATGGCATTTCTGCCTGACAGGGCCCAACAGACAGGCAGTGGTGCTCCATCTAAACACACAGCTAACCCCCAGAACCTCCTGCTGCCAGGAGCTACCAATATACACATTCATTCAGCCACTGATCAAATTAAAACCACTGAGTGCTACCTGCTGTACCGCCCTTGAGGAAATATCTGAACTTAAAACTGGAAGCTGGGAAAATATTTTGGGCAAGTACCACATTATGCTGGCCCTATTACTACACTTGTCCACTGGTGAAGACAGGATACTGAAATAAATAAGCTATGGCCTACATTCCAATATGTATTCCTCAGGATTACATTGTAAAGTGTTCTTTATGTAAAGGAAGCACATAATTAACAAATATTCACAACAGCCTCTATCTGGGAATAAACAAATCACTATGACCAAAAAATCCCAGGTTTCCAGAAACACCATAACCCACTGGGTGTTTTTAATGGCCACATTCAGCATAAGCAACCCAAAAGAGCTTCCACAGCGCCTGCACACTTATCACTGCCTTCACAAACTGTCAGGACATTTGCAGGCTTTTCTCCCTCCACTGATATGCCTAAGAATTTATGACATTAGAATTTAATATATTGTATGGACAACCTTCTGATAGGGCATGTATTTTAAACTGTGTGCATCTCCTAAGCAATTTTCAATGTGGAACACACCTCCCTCATACTGACTTACTGAAATGTTCACAATGCTTTGCAAAAACACCCAACTCTGAAAATCTTCCTTTATACTTTTAAGTAGTTTTGCCAAATCCACCTAGACCTCCTTATAGGACTGAGGACAGGTAGGGAGGGAGGGGGAGGACACTCCAACAAATACATTGTGATCCAGTCTTCATGACAATATATCACATTTGGTTTGGTCTCCCAGCCACTACAACTAGGTAGGATTATTGAAAAAAATCTGCAATTAATGCAACTAACACAGAGCGACCTCATCACCCTCATTATTCAAAAGTAACATAGGCTGCCTCTTTAAACATGCCATCAGAGAGCTTCTTTTCTGCTTTTTAGAAAAGGAACAAGAAGGTTTTTAAATTATAATTATATTTCTATCACTTTTCCAAAGATTAATTTAAATGCATAGGAATAGGTTCCTGAAATTAAGGAAGAAGCACTGCATCCTACTATACAAAGCTTTATCCATTAGCTCCTGCAGATAAATTGTACATAATGTACATAATGTTTTATATTCAACAGTATAAAAAGGATGCCATTAGCCATCCCATTCTTTAGCAAGAAGAGCTCAATATTTAAAAGTGAGATAATTCTGAAAATAATGGTCAGATTACTGGATTGAAAAGAAATATATAAAATCAAAATAATCTGTAATAGACTTGCTATTTGAATTTTAGATACATTAAGTATATTCTGACTAATGGAGTTATAAGAGCCATCATATTGCTTCTGGCAGTCAATAAATAAAATACAATGCCAGTGGCAATAAAAACTATTAGCCTGCAATAACTCCCAAACATTTGAAGAACAGAATGCTGGAAATCATTAGCTACTGTAAGAAATAATAATTGCCAGCATGTAATACAAACATGCAAGCCAAACAATCTCCTGAAGAAGTAGCAGGTGGGACACAGGGTAAGCAGGAGGCAGAGTATAAGCAGAGATGAGGAGTTTGCCATGCAACACCTCAGACAGCCTGCAGAGAAAACAGGAAAGACTGAAGAACACCCAACACCATCAAGCCTGAAATTAGAGTCAATAAGCAAACATTTCGTGAGGAAAATACGGGTGTAATTTATCTGCAAAATACATCTAATCCTGAATATACACACTTCTCTTTCTCTGTGAAGACTTTCACCTGTTCAACAGAACTGCATACAGTGAATAGTCTTCATAAAGGATCTTGAAGGGTTGAAACCCACAAAGCCAGCATCAGAGAGGGAAGAGTGTTCTCTCTCCTGTTTTTACTAGCTGTTCATTAATACTTTACTGTTTACAGAACAGCAGAAATAGATCTTCAAGAAATTTACCTGTCGAGGACTTCAGAAGCCTTGACACAGACCTCTTTAAATGGCAGTCACTGCAATTACTGCAGGATCTCTTCCCTTGGCAGGTCCAGAGTCTCACTGGTAGGGCAGGAACGCTGAGCTGAGCATGCCTGGGACACTGCACAACAATAGTGCAGATTCCTGAGAAATTTCAAAATCCTTGAGCTCTTTTGAGCCTTGTAGCTGAACAACAAACCCTTGGAAGAAGGTGAATTAATTCTGCTATACAGGATGGAAAGTTACATGGGAACAGAGTCTTTCAGGACTGAAACTGGGACCACACTAGATGCTAATACCTGGTTACAGCACTGATCTTTTACACCTACAGGAATATCCATTTCAAGAAACCTGAAATCCATCTGTCAGCCCCTCTAGTACTAATAAAATTTCCAGTGTATCAGAAAAGCTCACCAGTGTCATGGGAAGAGGCACTGGGAGTCTAAAATCAGACTATCATTAGAGATGGAAGTAATTTTTTACTACCTGGCACAGACTGGCCAAGAGGCAGAGCAGACTGAGCCAAAGGGACCTCCTGTTGCATCCCCAAGCTGGAAACTTCTTTGTCTGCTTATTGTTCTTAACCTCCTCGGTGCACTTAGCACAGTGACTGTCTTTAGCCTGGAGCTTAGCCTGACACTGGAGCAGTGGGACACACTTTCTTTAACTTTAGCAGGTTTTTCAGCTATGAAATAAATAATTATCACTCAAGTCAGAAGGAGGGGGGAAAGACAGAAATATGACAGGCAAGTACTTTGCACTGTTAGCCAGCTGAAACAGAAATATTTTCATAGAGGGAAGTTTGGATAAAAAAACTGCACACACAACCATTCTTACTCTGAATAAAACCTTCTTGAAGCATTTTCTGAGTGCTTTTCTCAAGACCTGCTGGCAGCTAACACTACCACTGTGGATCTGCTGGCTCCTTCTGCTTTCACATCTGGGTAGGAGGTGGGCAATGGACTTTAGAAGAAATGCACCTCAATCAAAGGGAAGATTTTAAAACTTCATCATGAAAGCAATATGATACTAATAATAGCTGACAAGATTTTAAGAGTATTGATTGGAGGTGGCAAGGGAGCCCCAGCTTTGAATTCCCTAAAGCAGAACAGCTTTCAGTAAATGCTGAGTACTGACTCTGAATACCAGATGTTTTAAAGGGATATTAAAAAATTGAGATATCTAAAGATGTATCACACATTAGAAAATCTTGGCTTGTGTCTACCGCTGAAGCAATAGTTTGTGAAAATGCATCTCAGACTATTAGGATTTCTAATCAAAGGTTTTTAAAAACATTACCCATCTGTCCATCTAAAGGTGCATCTTTCTGTCACACTGTTCTCTGATGACACAGATGTGACACAATTACTAACATGTTACTTTACAGAGGTTTCAAAACTCAGCAAAAATGTCACACCTTAAAACTCTCTAAAATTTACTTACAAGAAGTTTCTTGGAAAAGCACTAGTCATATATTTCATAATGAAAGTATTTATACTCCTATATTAGAGGATGCAGAGATCAACACTCAGTGAAGTTTTTATTTCAGAAAATTATTTTTCATAAAAAAATTAAGTGGGTTTTACTGTTCAGTGATCCCTGATCTTTACTGCTCCCAATGTATCCTTCCGACCTGGCTAAAGGTTTGACATCTATATTTCCAGCAGAGGTGAAACATTTAGGACAGTAGTCTAATATGACAGATAATACTTGTTTCTCTTTTTACAGTTCATGCCAGCACAATATTTTTCATACAAGCTAGAAATGGTTTATTTTGGTGCAATAAGTAATAAATGCATGTTTTCCACATACCTCAGTGAAGACAAACAGAAGAACATAAAAAATATTCCCACTGCAGTTTCTATAACTGATGGCTTCTTTTGAGAAATTGTTTTCTTACCTATCTTAATACCTGTAATAGCTCTGATTCTCTCATTATCTTTAAGAATAACTTACATGCATTTTGCAGATTACTGGCTTATCCAAGGTGCAGAAATACATGTCTGCTTTGAAATTAATAGAAAGTAACACATCGTGCTTTGCATGTGTTCGCAAGACAAAAACCTATACAGATATAAGGAAAAGCTGGAATCTCTCTCCCCACCCAAACTCTAAGACCTATCTGGGCCAGACTTTGATATTTGCCCCTTGGCTGGGAATCCACATCTCCAACTTCACACTTAGCTGCAGTGAAGTAGCCTTGCAGGCAGGCCAACTTCAACGAACCACTAGTGGTATCATCATTAAAATCCTGCTGAAGGTCACCATGGAAACCGCCTGCTGAGGTTTCGCTGCTGCATTCGGCATCTCCTAATCAGCTACCATGTGAAATGCAAATTCAGACAGTCTGAAAATTAGTCAAGAAGAATAGAGGATGAGGATGCAGATATGTGAAATATTCATGTGCTTCATGGAAAAAGGAAGACAGCATGAATGACACAACAAAGAACGGCCCCTGACATTCTCGCTATCATTTTGCATTATTGTTCACACCCTACTGTATTTCTAGGCCTCCAGTTCTGAAGTTGGTTATATGAACTGCCATATTTAGACTCTACAGCAAAAAATAATTAAAAATGGCCAAGGTAAAATGACTAATTGGCAAACCCACAAAGAGCTCGAGTGTATAAATTACACAATAGATCATCATTCCATCCTTTTTAACGTCACCAAGTTATCTTTTTTTAAGTCCAGTTTGTTTCATAAAAGGGAAAAAATTGTCACTATAAATACAAAACAAAACATTGAGCAGTAATCTTTTATTAATAGTCCAATCACTGTCTGTGAATGCAAGAAAATTTAAGGTTCAGAATTACAACCCCTACTCTATAAATGAAATTGTATAATGCTGTATGTTTATTAAAAGTATTTCAGTGCTTGTGTTTATTTGTGCTTTCAAAGTAATCTTTAATTCATGTAGTCTGAATTCAATTAGAATTGGTTACTAATACCTGTTCTTTGGTTTACAGCTTCTATCAGTTTGCCCTGTTCTTTTCAAAGTGGGTAAGTATTTCACAACTGGCATCTCAGAACATTAACAAGCAAGCGTTTATATTTTTCCATTCTGTTACACTAATAAAAATATTTATTTTGTTTTGTTTCTTTTCCTGTTAGAGCTTATGAAAGCAAGTACTAACCCTTAAATGCATTAATGACAGTAAGAACTGCTAGTTCTCAGCTTAAAACAAACACTGTTGAGATTTGCAGTATATTGTTCAAATTAAATTATGTTATGTCTGCCTGTATTTCTCTGAAATTTACTCTTAGTCTTGTCAAGAACCACTCTTTGCCAAAGAACTGCCGTTCAACTGTACTGAACGGCACATCCCAATTTTGCAATGAAGACAAATAGGACCTGAACAATTCGTTTTAACTACTGAGTTACATTATATCTGTTTTAATGCAGGCCCCCAGAGGAACAGGGCCAGTGTACTAATTTACTGTGCAACATAAACATGAGTAGTTATGCTTTTAGAAAAACACCCTATAGATGCAAGACTCTATCCCATCCCGGCATGTGGAACATATCATTGTGCATTCTGGGAAAGCATTTTGTCATACTTGCAAGGAAGCCCAATGAAATTAAGAATCTAACAGTGTGATGTTTCCATCATTAATACCCTCAAATATAAATCATGAGAGACTTGTTTTGACAGGAACATTTGAGTGAGTTCAACAAGCAAACACTTATAGGCATAATCCGCAAATAACATAAAATCACACAAGTTCATTTACTTTCCTGGAAGCGTGCCAGCTTATATAAACTGGGGATCCAGCCCATGAAAAGGAAAATTACTTACTTCCTCTGAATAGTGATCTGAAGGGAGAGGTGGGTAGTCACACTGTTCTATCTTCTTGCACAGAGAGTACAAGTTCATTTTATCACCATAAAAGGGACTCTGCAGTGCAGCCATCTGTTTAAAGAAAATGCACAGTTTTCTTCTGCGTTTTTAAGTAAAGCTATTTTGTCATAAAACCTGTAATAGTAACAAATCAAAAGCGATTCTTAATGACTCTCAATACTCTGCTTAGAGGGAGCCTTGCAGTGATGATAACAGAAGTTCCAAAACTATTCCTGTAACCCCTGTATGTACTGTCCTATGTCATACAACCATAGCTGGCACAATCCTTACAGTGCACAATCCTTGCACACCATTAGGGTGTTATTAATAGACTGTGAGGGGAAAATCAGTATTTTATGATATTGCTGAGAGTTGGGAGGGTCATTGCACCATAAGGGCGCCAAAATCATACAAACCTGTACTTTTCCTCAGAAGACCTTTCATAAGAAAACATGTAACTTCCAGGAAAACATCATCTAGCCTAAAGCAATGCATTGTGCAGGTAACACTAGATAATGGTAGCAGATTTCTTAACCTTCCACAGCCATGACATTAGACTTCAATGTAATTGGGGGTTTGAAAGCAAGAAAAAGTTCCATCTATCCAAATCTCAGACCCAAAAATTTTGTAATTGAGGATGTTATTCAAAAATACTTAAAAAAAAAAATATCCCCAAGCTTCCATCAGAAGCAAAGAACTAGCACCTACAGCAATAATTTACAATTACAATACAAAACCACGAAAATCTGTTGCAGAGCACTTATAAACTCGTTCAGCTTAAAACCAGCAGTAATAAACCTACCCTTTATTTCCAGACAACGCCACAACTTGACATTTGAGATGGAAACAAATGCTATGGCTAGCTGGATTAGAAATTTTAAAATTCATTTAAAATCTCTCCATTCTGTTCAGAGCCTAAGGAATCTTTTAACTGCAGCAGCACAAATGCTGCTCTGAGTGCAGAGCTGCCCCAAAGTCAGTCACCCTTTTCTACATGTGCTAATAAGTTTGATTTTGGAAGGACAATGTGTACATTCCCCAGACAGGCAGAGTGTGTGTGAAACACGCTAGTCCATGCTGTGCTACTCAGTGAGCTTCAGCAGGGACAGGACAAGCTGAAAATGGCTCTCATCTGTCTTGTGGTCTTCCAGATAGCAGTTTAACTCTTTCATGCCTAAGCATTAATATCACCACGGGAAATGTATGAAAAGAATTACCAAAATTCCCTTCCATTTATTTTATCTCTCATTAATTCGCT
Source organism: Cinclus cinclus (assembly GCF_963662255.1). Taxonomy (NCBI): domain Eukaryota; kingdom Metazoa; phylum Chordata; class Aves; order Passeriformes; family Cinclidae; genus Cinclus; species Cinclus cinclus. Next base: position 8,915,360 of record NC_085053.1, on the reverse strand, counting down.
CTCAAATAGTTCAGTACTTTTCATGTTACCTTCAAGAAAGAATAAAAAAAATTTAAAGCCCCCAAAACAAGAATCATGCTGCAGTTCCATCCTATATTCCTCCCAATCTGCATTACTAAAATCATGTTGATTTTTGTATTTACATGACATTGTCTCTTACCTTAAAAAGAATGTTAAAAATGCAAGCTGAAGACCAAAAAGGAAAGGAAAAAAAAAATCAACTGCAGGGTCTGTACGCATGCAGAAATTCTAAATAAATGCACAGATAATCATTTTCATACTCTAGGTGTTCATTAAAAAGTACTTTTGTTTGAATGCTGCCGAGTGTTAAAAAAAATTCTGAATGTCCCCTAAGGAGTTAAAACAGGAATACTATATTTTCATGCATCTCCTGCTTTGACAGATGAAAAATGTCAACTGTCCTGTTTTTATTTTCAAGCTTTTGCACTATTCATCTGGTTCATTAGTGCATCTCGCTGCTGCCCCTGACAGCTGCTCGCCCTCTCCTCCCAGCAGCTGAATTTTTCAGGCTAATTTGATCCTCCACACTGAGACGATCGCTAGAATGATTGACTTGCTCCCTGACCTCCAGGGTCTGACTTTGCTGATTAGTATTCTGGGGGTGTCTGAGGGACGAAAGCCCACTGTCTGTCTTCAGGGCTGGTGGCAACTCGCTCTCTCTCTTTTTTTTTTCTTTTTTTTTTTTTTTTGAACTGTAAGCCACCAACCTACAACCCTGTAAGGATGCAATTGCTACGATGAACAATAAAAGGAAATGTGTAAGACCTACTTTTCCATGTAAAGGTCCATGTAGCAAAAGCACAGCATCTTGATTTTAATTAGTAAAGTCTACTTTGTTGCATATCAATTAAAACTCTACTGGTAGTGTTTCTAAGGTTTCAGAAATACCTGGAGCTCTAAAACATTCAGACTTTAAAACATACTTCTGCAAAACCTTATTGGCCACACAGTTAGCATTGAATAATAGATCGTTATACATGCTAGAAATAATAATTGTTAAAAACAAGTTAGTTTAAACCTAAATTAAAACATAACTGAAGAGTTCAGCAGCAATTAAGCATTTCCTGAGATGTGATAAACTTGCCACAGATTTTCTCCAGTTAAGCTGGAGACAATCCAGAGTACATATGAAAACACATCACCATGAAATCAACATAATTGAACATGCTAAAATGCAGGCGATTGGCAAATCACAGAAAGACACTCAGCACAAAACTGCAGACTAAAAAACACCCTCCATTAGTCCACACGTGTCTTGAAGAACTTTAAGTAACCATTCCGCAGTAATTAAGAAAAAATATTAAGTGAGAAGAATGCTGAGCATGTATTTTGAATTTCCTATACCTGAAATTTCAAAATTACAGATAAATGCTCAAGATAATCAAAACAAAACAAGAAAACCCATCACAAATATCTGGTACGTTGCAGAATCAACTAAATGCACTTCTAAAAGAAATTAAAAGCTACAGTTGAAGACAATGCCCAATGCTGGAGCTATATATCAACAACAAGGGTCCTAAGAATTATTTTTTCTTGCAATAAGGAAAACAAATACTACCCCATATCAGCTTAAATAGCATCCTGGTAAAATCTCTAAAAGAAATCAAAGGAGAATGGCATTTCAAGATGCTGAGTTAATCAACAGAACTGAGTTATTTAAGTATTTTGGGATTACCTACCACACCAAAGAAAAATGTAATATTCACATAGGTATTTAATATACTCTACCAGCATTAAAGCAGCAAGCTTCAAAAAATATCTTTGGAAAAGCACTACTAATTTATATCCAGCAATTTAATTTCATATAGCATAAAAGAGAAATGAACCTTAAACTGTGGTGATTTTATATAATAGTAATTCAAAGGTTTTATTTGTTTGTTTCCAGATTTAAAAAAATCCTCAAGCAAACCAATGAGGGGCAAAGAAATCAAAATACTGAAAAATGCTCATCTACCTTTATGCTACATTAGGGCTTGCACAAGTGTGTAAAGCAGAGCACTGAAATTCAAGGCAGCTGCCATGGTCAGTACTGAGGAATCCCAATACAGGATTAGGTTTTAGTTCAGGATTCAAACTTCTGAATACTTGCTATCAGCTGGACTTACTTCCTTGAATGATCCCCAAGATTTAAAGCAATTTAAATTTCAAGCTATACACACATCTGTAAACTGTAGATTTGCAAAACAGCTATCTGTCCTTTTAATATTCAAAGCAACATGTCAGTGAGAGAAAGCAAACAAATATTACTGGAGATGATTCACCTAGCAGTAAACATCCAACCTCAACAGGCTGCCAATGCCTTCTACAAAATCCTAAAATAAACAAGGAGGTGCTGATATTGCTGAGTATATGTTAAATGAGTTCTGCCGACCCACTGAGGCAGGTGGCTTGTAGGTAAACAAAAAGTGACTTGAGCATATTGGTTTCTACCTGGAACATGACTGGGGAGACTTCACTGCCATTGCTGATGGAAACTTTTTTTTTTCCCAGCATTGTTCAACACAACTGTTTGTTCTTCTAATCAAGAAATTACATGCAAAGGACTTGGAAGACAAATTTGTTTTAGAAGCCTACCTGTTCTTCACACCTTCACTTGCCTCCATTTCAATGGGCCCTGTACCTTTATTTTCTCAAAACATAGTATTATTTAAAATTACGTGTCACCTACCAATCTCAACTGTACCAACAGAGAGAGCACACAACTGCAGTTTAACCATCACAGGAGAAGAACATAAAAATTTCATGTGTGTGCAGCAGAAGTTATTAAACTGAGAAGTCATCCAAGCTAGTAGCACTAAGTACAGTAAACATTTTTCATAATTTTAATTAGGTTTATTTATAAAAATAAGAAATTTGTATTAAAATAACTATATTGCAGTTTTTAAAAGCACTACTTTCATATTCAAATCAGTCCTACTACTTCTCAATGCATTTATTAACAAAATCATAAAACCAGCATAGGCCATGAAACCTAGAACAATTTTATATGTACTTGCTATTATTCATTTATTAATCCTTCAGTCATGTCCCATCTTCAAGAAATTGCTGTAAAATCTTTGTAGCAAGCCCAGTTAAAGGCAATTTCAAGTAAAACATAAATAAAAGTATTTCACATACTGAAGTTATGTAAGGGGAGGGGGGCAGGGGAAGGGGAAAGTTCAAGAGTGTTATTAAGTTCACTGTATATATCACTATTACCTCATACAGCAGACAGCCTAGAGACCAGATGTCAGACTTGAAGTTGTAACCATTTTCATGTATTCTCTCTGGAGACATATAATAAGGTGTACCAACTGCAAAAAACCACAAGTATTTTTGAATGAAAATTTCTGTTGTTATGCGGTAGTAAAATTACAGTAGAAGAATATTTTTCATCTTTCTCATTTTTCTACACTTAAAACTTCAACTCCTACTTAGGACACTTCAGTTTGACAGAAATACATTAATTAGGTATCTATTTCATCCAGTGCAGCTTTTTTTTCACTGCTCATGCCTCATTACAAGAGCTATGCAGTTGTAGAATACTTCTAAATTTTGCTTTTAAAGAACCTCTAAATAATTTGTTTCTCCTGAACAGAACCAAGGGAAGGTACTACACACACACATCCCTACTCGTTTTCCAAAATGTTAACACTGTGCTTAGAAGTAACAGCTAGAAATTCTCCTCCACAGACTGAATTTTGTTTTTCATTTCATAAGTTCGGTTCTTCCTTTGAGCATATATAAATCTGAAAAAGCTGGTTTTGAAACTAAAAAAACTCAGCTATTTTGAATAGCTGTAATTAAAACTGAGCCTGAGATTCAGGACCTTCAGAGATAAGGGCAGGAAAAGCAGTCAGCCCAGCAGAAGCTGATGTTCCCATGGGTGACTCAGCCATCAGCTGTAGGAATAAATTCCACTTCTCAGCTCCCAAACCTGCGCCTGTCCCAGCTTAATCCTGACTCAGACTTGTGGGCTCTGGAAATGCCTGCTCTTGAAAAGCAACATTTATTGGGACAGTCCCAGAGTAAATTTATATTGGATACTCTGAAACATGTCTCCCCTTGATTTTAATCAAACCCTGCCCATCTGCATCACAAGTTACTTGGAAGAGAAAAATACTGAGAGACCTTTTAGATGTATAAAAAGTGTCATTACAAAGAAGTAGCTGAGTGATGGCTTCACGTATGACAGCGCAATGACAAGTTATGGAAAATAATGGTAGTAGCAATTTTAGTGCATTGTTTCTGAACTTTCACCCTGTATCCCCCCAAAATGACTAACAGCAAATAAAAAGCACAGATTTTTATTTCAATTTTGTTTGAATATTTTCTTAAGCACTGAAGCCTGATGATGAAAACCAGCTGACTTCTGTGAATTCAAGCTGATTTTATTTTGAAACCAAACATCTTGCAACACCATCAGTGATTAAAATCAGCAATTTCTCATGTTTGTACTTTGTGGTATGAACCTCACATGTTATTGTAACACAAGGATCTGGTTTCACTTCTGCTCTTCTGAATAGATGAGGCTAATTCAGAAATGATCTCTGTATGAATACTGGAAACAGAGATACAATGAATATGTAAGTACTTCCACATATGAATAATCAGGTTCAATAGCTTTAAGTAATCAAACAGTTAATTTTACTCTAATATTTTCCAAAAGTTAAGGGTTTTGTCAACGTGCCCTACCTTTAAAAATGCTGCATGTCAAGCTATGTTATACATTCTTTGGGAGTAGAGAGGACTTTCCTACTTGAAGGGCCCAGCTCAAGATAGGGAAACCCAGAACTTTGCTACAGGTATCCTAGAATTTCACCTGATCTGTTCCTTGGCAAACAATAACCCATATAAACTGCTTCTGTAGCAGACAGGCAAAGACAGAGGTCCCCATGTGGTATCCTTCAATGGATCTGGTCCCTAAACATTCTGGGAAGACTTCCAGCTCTGGGAAAGCAGAGAGTGCCACAGCCCCTGTCCCTCAGCACAGCTCTGAACTGAGGCTGTGAATGCTAACAGCCCAAAAGGAGAAAGGCTGGGGAAAGGCAACTCAAGGGAGTACTGTGGGAGAGACATTTACTGTCATAGGATGCCACAACACAGAATGGTCTTTTCTCTGTGAAACAATAGGAAAGCAGATGGGTAGACCACAATGCCAAAATAACTACCAAAATAAGCAGGAGCAACTCTGTTTTCTAATCAACATCAGTACTTTAATGTGTACTTAATGACAGATACTTGAAGATTAGAACTGCAACTGAACACCTGGAATGACATGGGTTTCGTATTTTTATTACCTTACTGTTTTATTTCCCTCTTGAATTTATTTTAACACCCCAAGGACTTGTGAGCTTGAACACCTCTGAAAAATTTCAGCTGCATTTGGTATGCATCAATTAAAGCAATGGTTTAGCATATTCTGATGCTTTGATGGCAGAATTCATCTAACAACAGAAATGAGTTTAATAGTAATGTGGTTATTCACCAGCTACAGCAGCAGTGCCTCTGCTGCTCTGAGGTATCACACAAGTGGCTAGCAGTGAGTAATGTGCCAGAAAGAGGCTTCACAGAATCCACAGGGGGGCCCTGAAAACACAGAGGTTTGAAGGTTCATAGTCTACCAAAAGCAAAGGTAATTTTAACCAGTAGCTCTGGGAAGCCTGCTGATACATTAGGGGTCTGATATGACCGTGAAAGATTGATGATAGTGAAAAGCAAGAACAAATGTTACTATTTTACAGCGTTTAGCCTAGTGTAACACCTTCACTGCAATACAACCTGAAGCCCCCAATGACCAACTAGTGAAAGGAATTGAAATTAGTTACCTTACTCATAGAATCACACAAACAACCTGAAGATTCAGATATCATTACTACTTGTAAACTGTTTTTAACACATGACACTAAAGATTCATTATTCTGACATTCAGGAACTACCGAAAGCATTGCAATGATCCTTTTAACACAGTGAGCACTCTCAGGACATAGCTGTGCTGCTGGTAAGCAACTACCAGTGTGATTAAATGTTATATTTCCTTCTGGGATCTTTTTTTTCTGTTAAGTGAAATACAGCATCCCAGTAGTATAGAGATAAGGAACCTCCTGACTGCCTTTACTCATCTGAAGACACCGAAGTGGGATAATACAAGACAAGGAGCTAAATCATTGAAACAACTACATTTTTAAGAACAAAATCAGTAACTTCAGCATTCTGCATTTGCAGACTTGTGATAACCTGCAAGTCTGAACAGTAAACTTGAAAATTGTCTGGGTCAAATACAGTGTCTCCCCAGAATCTGCTGCTGCTCTGGAGCTCCCTCCCTTTAAAGACGCCGTAGATCCAGAAAGTGGTGATTAAGGAAGATTCTGTTACCGGCAAAGGGAACGGACATAATGAAAATGGTGGTTAACACAGAGCAGGGAGCTGATTTGAAGGATCAGAGGCAAAGAATCTATTACAAAAAAAGGGAGTTATATCAACAGTCCATCTTACTACCTGGTTAAACATGTAACTCACAATGCATCTGAGTCAAGTTAAACAAGTGCATCAAGGAGTGGAACGCAATACACTAAATTGCTCTAAAATAGTTCGTAGTTCTAAAATAGTTACTAGCTCTAAAACCTATCAAGCACTTTTAATCTGGGAGAAAACTGCCTGGTAAATGCTAAATCTACTTATACAAAACAATGCAGTGGTTCATTCAGGACAGGTTTAACAGACCGCAGTTTTAAAAATGGCCACATAATCATGACTGACATTTCATGCATTGGCATATATAAGTATGAGAATGCAGGAAGGGGATGAAAGAGGCCAAATTTCAGTAAACAAAAAACATAGTTTGTGTGAGTCAGTGTTCATAAGATTACAGCAACTTTGTAATACAGAGTTCAACACAGCATGCTTAACAAGATGAATGTGGTTGTTGAAGGCAGACAAACCACATCACAAACAAGCAGCTTGGAGATCCTTTCCAACCCTACTGATTCTATAATGTTCAGGGTTTTGTACTTAATATAAGAGACGGCTAAGTCAAGGGCTCATCTTCAAGGACAGGACCCAAAATACTGCACTTATCCAAAGTAACTCTGCAACCTAGCCCACAATGTGCAAACAGTCCTTCTACAGAAGTCAATCTATAAGTATCTTGAGTTATTTTGTAACAACACAATTTCTTTTCAGCAAACTACTGTAAGAGATCTCATGTTTCTGTACATAAAATTCAAGAGCTATTTTAACACAGCTTCTTTGATGACTGCAATGACTCAGCTGCAGATTTCCCTGTCAGCCTTACTGTACACTTAGGGTGCAGGTTCTGAGAATGGTTGGGTATCTAAGTGGAGTTTATTCCCTTCACAGAACAGTGAACCACCAAAACCATCACCTCAGCACGCTCCCTACTGTGTTAGAAACCCATACATGAGAGTATTTGCACACATTTTCACAAGGTATTTTATTCTCTACAACCTGTGTGAGTTTACAGTCAAACCCCTCACATAACGTAGTCTGTGCTGGGGACAGCAGTATCAGAGAAATGACAGAAGTTGTCAAAACACAGAAGACCAGAATTCCATACAGATGATTCTCCGCATTTGAGCATTTTAAGAAGACTGCAGATCTGCTCCTTTGCCCTGCAATAAAGGATCCCCATGCTGGTGCAGTTCCTGCCTGGACAGCACACTGTGCAGCCTTACAGCACAGCCACAGTAGAGAAATCAAGTAATTCTTTTTGTAACTGAAATAGGAAAAGACTTATCTTTACATCCCCTGAATGGCTAGCAAAGAAAAGAATGCATATATCCATGAGCTGGCCTAACAACATCCATTTCACCAATAAGGCCTGGCATTCAACCATTAAAACAAACATTAAACAAGCAAGAAAACCCTAACACAGTTCTAGGGAAGGGAGTAAGAAGTCTTTGTTGGATCATATTTCCCTTTTTAATATAAGGTCTTCTGGAAAAAAGAAATTTTGTCAAGTTTGTATCAAATCAACAATACCAAAATGCCTCCATTTCCTCTGCCCTTTTGTAAGAAACGTTTTCCATTTCCAAAAAGATATAGCCATGACAATAGAAAATTCTTGAAAAAGCTGTATAGAAAGAGTTAAGAACATGAAAAAACACCTGTCCAGTACAGTTTTTTCATTTGTTTCAAATGGACCATCAGTAAAGATTCTAATTAAATCAGTATTATTCATAATTAGCAGTTAGAAGCTGTAGCTAATTAAAATTTTAGTACATTTCTTTATCTCTGAAAGCCTGAATCTAGTTTGCTACTGAAATTTTTATAAAGCCTGTAAACAAGTATAAATTGCTACACATATGTTTGTAATTTACTAGGTTACATGCAGCAAAGGTTTATGGAATCATAAAAAGACACAACTTTGAAAGAAATTTCAAGAAAACCAGCATCAGAAACTGCAGAAGAAATCAATTGAAGAAGCGGTCTCTGCTAGTGACATGACAAATCAGAAAGTCACTGTCTCCTCTGTAGCCTAAAGTTAACAGCTGACACAAGCCTTTTTTCTGGGCTGAATTCTGACATTAGGTCATAATTAAGAGGGAAATGGGAAAAGGGTAGATGGGGAAAAAAAGAAAATAAAAAATAACTCCTTTATACCAAGACCAACAGAAGAAACAAAGCTGCCATCCTCCTCTCCTTCCCCCACTCTCTGGATGACTCTTGGATCTGTAAAAGATGAGCTTTAAAGGGCTCAGGGGTTTTACACTGTTTTTAACTCTGGCACAGTCTTCAGCTTTTTAAAATTTCCAGCTCAGCCCTCACAACTATTCCCCTGCCAGGAGCCAAAATAATCCAGGGTTGAGGCAGTCTGCTCCTCTTTAACTTCCTGACTTGTGCCTCAGAATGCAAGTCTACTCTCCCACCCTCACTGCTGACCTCTGCCTTATCCACGAGCTCCTACTCCTGGGATTAGGATTTACAGCTCCCTCTTCACTCCCTCCTTCCATGTGCCAGCAGCAGCAGAGCCCACCCACAAGAACCCAACCCAACCTCTCCACAGTGCTGCCAGAGATGGCCACTGGCTCACAAGGGCAGCATGAACTCTGGGTGACACCCTGTGCCCTGTGACAGCAGCACACCTTCAGTGCCACACCTGACTGACCTCCAGTGGGGCACCCGAGCACGTTTCCAGCCTGGGCTCTCCACTCCTCCCCAGTCTCCTGCTAATGCAGGACTGCACTCTTGTGTCCGGGCTTCCTTTGAACACTTCCGCAGTTACTCATGGGTTTTCCACTCTGCCAGTCTGCCCCAAACATGATCAAAACTGGAAGGCACAAAGCAGTGACCAAAGGCTTTTCGGAGGACAGGAAAGTAAAGATGGTGTCAAAAATTTCCTGTTCAAAATATTGTATTTTTGGCCATTAACACATGTATCACTCACACCTCATGTGGTACAAACGTGAAACATGCAATCAATGAACAGGCTTGAGTTCAGCAATTGAACACACACACTTCAGTGAAGAAAAATGTTTTCTTATCTAAAAAACTAACAGTAATATGAACACTAATTCCTACATTTCTCTCTACAGCTGATGTTACTCTATTTACAAGGCTTTTCTCTTCTACAGAGATCCTCTTAGATTCTGTAATTCATCCATTGTGTGAGTCAGCCTGACCAGTATTCCAGGTCAGGCAACCATCACTGAAGAACAATTACATCCCAAACCTAAACCTTGGGAGGCATTTGTTTAGTTGTGGTGATCCCAGAAAAAAAGGTTCTGAAGAGTTATGAGATTGCCTATGTTAATACCTCATACATATTCCTATAAACCCCATTTCCCAATTAACCACCACTCCCAGTTCCTAGAATGTTCTCCCTTCCTTGTATCCCCACTGGCCCTCAGCTGATGCAGTGTTCCACCCAGCCTACCCCATCGGACCCTGCCTTCCCTTACCCACCTCTGCACCACCTTCCCCTATACCCATCAGACCCTAACCTCAGCTCCACCCCCCCCAGCCCCATATTTATACCCCGGACCTCCCTTCATCCTTGTCTTCGACCACTAGCTCTTAAAGAGACCTTGTCCCCTTGTTTAATGTATTTGGATTCTTGGGCCTGGGCCCACATTTACTTTCATTATTATTACTATTAAAGTGTTTTATGTTACTAAGTTGTGCTTGTCATACCACTCTTCTGGGGGTTTTTTTGCCGCTCTTGTACTGATATCTGTGAACCCTAAAAAACATTGTCGGGGACCACCCTCAACCCTGAAAATCCACTACCTACTTTAAAATTTAAAATATATGCCAAACATTTAATTTTTCTTCTTTAAAGGCTTCTGAATCATTCACATGCTACTCAAAAGATGCAAATTGCATACTTTTTTTTTAATAGAGAGAATACGCTACTAGTTTTGTGTGCTAGCAAAGAAAAAACTGAGCATTTCAGGAGACTTACAAAAACAAGAACAGAAAAAAGCTACCTGAGAATTGGTTTTGTTAATTCTGCTCTCCCCTCAACTACCTATGCTTATATTGAGAAATGCCACCTTAAAAAAAGGAAGTTCTTCTGAGAGCCCTTTGAAACCATGTAACCAAGAAGTCATTAATGCTACTCATGTAGGTACACAGAATTACAATATTCCTTCCAACACTGACTAAAGCTCAAGTCAATTTTTAAAAAAATGCATCCAAATGATCACCTTAATTTTTCCAAGCATTTCCAAGTAACACTATTGTCTTAAAGACTTGTTCAGAGCCAGAAATGTACATTAAATTATGCAAACAAAGGAGGGAAAATAATCAAAGAATGCTGAAAGTAATGCCTCAGTGGTACAGCATTTCTGTATTTGTCCATGGTGCTGACCATTTTTTTATTAAGAATACCTTTAGGACCATATTTTTATTATTTCTTAAAAACAGCTTTAGCTGGTCCTAACCCTTTTCTTCCTCCTGAGTGGGCACAGTATTTTCACCACGTAAAAGACTCTACCTGTCCAACACCTGTACCTCAGAGAAAGCTTACCTAAAGAATGTGCAGCTGTGGTTTTGGAGCTGAAAAATCGACCAAGCCCAAGATCTCCCAGCTTTACTACTCCAGTAGCTGTAATGAACACATTTGCTGGCTTTATGTCTGAAAGAAAAATAAATTTAAAAATTTAAAAGTCACAGTGAGGTTGCAAGAAAAGCTACTCTTCTATCAACAATAGACCCAAAGAGGATTTCATTTACAGATAATACTGGTAAAATTTGACAGTTCTATTCAGAAAGAATGGGTCCAGAACACAGAATTTCAAATCCACTATTTCAATATTACAAGCATCACTCAAACAAAGAAAACCAAGAGCCATGGAATGTATTTTTAAACAAAAAAAACAAGCAAACAAACAAAAAAACCCTACACCCCCAAAGTCCAGAAGCCATACAGGGGAGTTTATTACTGCTTTATATAAGTCACATACAAGGACTTACATTGGAACTAGAGAACCTCTTTTGTTATATCTTAAGTAACAGCCTAAAAATGTTTTCAAGAACTCTAAAGCACTGTTCATCACTTTTGCTGATCAAATTACCCACAGTGGCATAACATTATTTATTTGAAATAGGTAACTGATTCTCTGTAAGAGTAGGCATTAAAAAAAAAAAAGAAGCAAGTTTACTCAGGAGAATGGTTACTTGAAGTCATCAACAGAATTGGGCTGATCAAGTAGAAACAAAGAAAAATAATGATGTATACCCCAGACAGTTATTTTTCACAAGTAATATCCAGTTTAAGTTTTAATCCAATCCCTTAGAGACAAACAGCAGAGACTCTTATTCTGTGATTTCTAACAAGATACCTACCTTGTTAGTCTTCTAAATAAACTGACTTGTTGTTTGTTTGGCAAGGGAGTTCAGCTCTTACTCTGAGGAAGAACAATCCACCCTGGCCCTAAACTTACAGAAATAGCTTCACTTTGATATGAGGAGTTTACAGTTTGCATAAGATACAGGCACAGTAAAAGGAATAGTTAATAACCCTTCAAACACCAGCTTTATCAGGTTTCCAGTAAAAAAAAGTCACAAAACCTTACAAGCTTTAGAGGAAGACAGAAGCAATTATGCTCTACTGCTATCTGACCCAGTTTTTGGGAGTATGGATAACCCCTTGTGTAATAATCCAACATGGATACAGTTCAATTTAAAAATATCTTTAAGTGTCACTGCTTTTGGCATGTAACCATAGAATCATTAGATTTACCATAGGTTTGCCAGAAGCTTTGACCTTAGTATTTCAGTTTAAGGAACTTAAATCCTTTTGTTTTGAGCTAAAACATACAGAAATTAACTAGTTTAATTATAAAAATATTAAATGAAGGTACTTGTACCCTATGGAAAGAATCTGTATTTTATGTTCTTCTCTTTGTATCATTTGCACTTGCAGTCATCTGTACAAATGCACAAAGGGGAAAAAAAAGGAGAAAGGGGAAGGCATTTGCAGGGGCAGGGGTATCTACACTTATTTGCTAAGAGTGCAAAATTTCCAGCTGCAAATGACAGAGCTCAGCAGACATGATGGACTACTTTTCTATCAGGCAGTGAGCTGCATTCTAGCACAGGGAGCCACTAACCTAAAACAGGTAATGTCACCTGATCCCAAAAAAGTGACAGCCCACACACAGCTCACAATCCCATAACCAGAGGGATTTCAAAAGGGAAAAAAAATAGCAGATCTGAAAAAATGCTACACTGTGATCTGTTTTCTCTGACTCAAGAGTTGTGAGGTAAAATGAAGACTACATCCAGAGGAGACAGCAGCACCAAGGTTTAAAATGGGCCAAGGAAATTTAGTTCCTGACAGGGATAGTTGGCATCTACAAGGGCTGTTGGGACACAAGAGATTGGAAATCATGGAAAGGATCAGAGAAATGGAGGAAATGCTCACACCTCCACCTAATCCAATAGAGAAGGGATTAGAAGGGCCAGTATATCACAAGCAAGCAGGGCAGGAGCAGATACTCTTAAGACAACCAGGTGCAAGAGGTGTAAAGAATGGACTGACAGAACTGTGCAAGGCAAGTACAACACTTGGGCAAGACAACGGGCAAATACAGAAGAGTAAATACAGGACAGAAGGGAAGAGCCAGAAAAATGAAGCAGCTATGGCAGAGTATCCATCACCTACAGAACTATCACTTATTTTGAAAAATTTCCTATCAAACAAATGCCTACCACAACAAATGTACAACCACAAACTTCTCTCAGTTTTCTATTACTTATAAAATCTTACAGAAACATACAGTGCTTCAGCTGTCAAAATTTATTCCAGCCAGCTTAATTCTCACATAGTCAAAGGTTTAGTAAAGATAAATCATCTTTGATCCTGTATTACCTCGATGCATAACACGACGAGAATGCATATGTTCCAAGGCACTGCAAAGCTGAACAAAGTACTTCCAAACTGTTCTTTCGGGAATCAACCTCTTCTGTTTCTTAAAATGCTTAAAAAAAAAACATGGATAGTGAATATTAAAAATTAAAACTTGCATCAAATGACTGAAAAAAAAAGAAAATACAGAAAATCCTTAATTAAAAAATAAAAAAATACAAGAGGCTCACAACCTAATGAGAAAGGTTTAACAAAATTTCTTGACACAAAACCTTCCCGTTAAATATTAATACATGTATCATCATTGCATGTGTGTAAGTCAGTCTACACACAGAGCCACAAATAACATTAATGGAATAAAATTCCTTCCCCAAAAAAAAGATTTATACAGTATTTAGTACTCCTCAGTGTTAGGTTAATTTGGTCAAAATAATCTAGTATCAAGTAGCCACAGAACAAATAAAGGTCAGATATAAAGTTGTGTGCCACAGAACATCCCAAACTAAATATACTTCCTTATACCAAAATTGATTTACATAGCCTCATTTTCTAAAAAGAAGGAAAAAAAAAAAGATTAGGAGCATCACACAGTCACAGAGATCATGTAAGAAGAATTGGCCACATCAGTTTTCAAAACTTCCACAATACATGAAAGGGAACTAAAGGAACTGTGATTTCTGAAAATTCCACAGTAATGTAACTCCTTCGCAAATATTTTTCTATCCCGTATAAAAACACATTCCTGATCACTGGTAACATTTCACTGGCCTGTTCAAGCTCACACAAAGCCATTACACTCTGCTATATATATAATCTTCAAATCTTGTATTCGAGAACCGAGTAACAGTCCACCAAAAATACCTGCTGAAAACCTGGAATTCAGCCCATGTTAAAATGTAAAAGTTTAATCATTATAAATTCCGCAGCTAAAGGGAAAAAGATTGAAAAATTGTTGCTTGTTTAGCCTCTGTTTCCAAAGAAATCATATTGTGTCAGGTTTTGAAGTTACACACAAGGAGAAAATACATAAACAGTATTACGACTACAAAAATTTTAGATGGAAAGCACAGTACTTGATGTATTTTAATTGTGTGTACAGACAGACTTCATACTCATGCATGCCTTAAGAAAGTTCACATAACAAACATTTATTCATTTGCAAAAATAAGTGTATTTTCATACTATGTTAAAACATGCCACTGAGAAGTTGACAGCTGCATCTGCACATTAGACACACACAGGAATAAGAGATGCTTTTAAACTACCTATAGCAAAATATATCAGTCCTACAAAGGATCTTAACATTCCACCAAATGTTTAGTTATAGGGATTATTTCAAAATGCGTTTTCATTTAAATGAGGCAAAGCATATAAATTACGTCTTTAAATATAATTTTCTTCCTGTCTTGGACTGAATCCAAACAAACCCCGTGTATCTGTTCTCCCCATAGCTGGATTTGCATATCAGAGGATTGTTTGATGTCAACAGGAAGATGGAGACCAGGTTTCTTTTCATTTAAAAACAAATACACAATACATCTAAGTATGTGTACATGAAAGCATAGTTCCTTGATTTAAAATGCATTCTGAAATTAACATAATTATAACTAGGTACTTTATTTAAACATTGGGAATTATTTTTTTTTAAACTCGAACACAAGTACAAACAGTGATGAAATACCATTCACAAAATGCCTGAAATGGGAAGATTTTCGATTCCACATTCCCATTCTGATTTACCCAAAGTACATAAGTGTACTCACAAAGTATTTATGTACAAGTTTGCTTTCAACACTATGCTCTTGCCATCTGTAGCACTGTAGCTGATGTACACTACAAAATTGGTTTCAGTTCTTACAGTGCAAGGATGCAACTTAAAGTGTGTCAGATGTGGTCTCATTCTGCTGAAGGCATTAATAATTTTGCAGGATAATAACCTCCTCCTGAAAGCATCAGTGATATTACATAACCCCAGAGAATTTTCCATCTAGAGTGGATGGAGAGATGCTAGATTTACTAACAGTGTTTAAAACTAAACAAAGAAACAGGCAGCATTTTCATTTGCATGGGCTTAAAAATAATATATTTATATTTAAGATAAACTCAATGAACGTTATGTTGTTTGGTAATTAATTGCTCTATCTTCTTCCCTCAAAATACATGTTATCAATTTTTTCTTAGGCTGTTGTCCACCAATAAGCAAAACAGTGATGAAAAGCCACCAACAGAAAGATGAATTTTGCAAAACTAGCTATTGAAACAAGTTGTACACTTCTAGGAAACAGTCCAGCAGGCACATTTAATTCTGAGAAAAGTCAATGAGGAAAATTCCATTTCTGTTTAGAACCTTACCTTCTAACAAGAAATAGAAGTTGATGGAAAACACAGGCAAATCTATTTTTATGCCAAACAGTATAATTAAATTTATATAGCACACATAAACTGTCTCCGAAGCAGGATCTTTTCCTTTCTCCTTAATTTTAAATTAGTTCCACAGTGCAAAATGCAGTTCTAACGATTGTGGCATTTGCTCCCTCCCTACAGGGAAGCCAAAAAGCAGAAGATATGATGCTGCAACAATAATTTTTAACCTCTGTTGTAGCACAGCATAGTAGCAGCACAGTCAATGCTGAAACTAATCCACTGCTTAGTGCCTGAAGCATTCTAAGGTGCACACCACCAAGTGAACTTCATACAGCTCTCCCCCACTGCACACAGGTTGGCATCACCTGCCCAGATCTGCCCTCAGAGGAACGCAGCCTGACATGTGGCTCTCTGAACTGCTCTCATCTCCAACGCTTCATTATTCCCCCTCCTCCACCTGTCTTGGGCTCAAAGGACAGTCCTGATGTCCCTCAGACCACTGACCTTCTAGGGTGGGACATTAAAAAAACATGATCCTGTTTGAGGTGAAAGATCAACCTCAAACTAGCTGAAACTGGGCAAAAGAGAGCTGCTTGTACATGTGCATTAAAAATTTGGGCAGTGCTGCAAGCCAGTGCTTTGTCAGTAAACAGAAAGCCAAGCACACTACAGCAGCAGGCTGGCTCTCAGCAAGAATCATTTGTTTCTAAAGCCACGTTCCATGAAATTTCCATCTTCATCTGAGAACAGAATCACAAAAATCTACTTTGACGAGTCATCACAATGTCATTACATTGTGGATAAAACTACAATTCAGTCATTTAACACAGTCGGACATTTTGGTGGTCATAAATTTGCTAAATGAATGCCTTAAAGAGCTTTAAGGCAGGCAGGCTGTATCCCCAGTTCATATTTTCACCTCTTTTACAGAACAACTGACCAGTTTCATCATGGGAAAACAGAACTCTCCTGGTTCTCTGACGGATTGCTAAAAGAAAAATTAAACTATACTCCAAACATTTCCATCCTAATGAAATTACAGAGCTGCCCTGCACCTGAATAGCAAATGCCATTCAGTTTGTTGACAAACAAAATGTAAAGGATAGATGGACCAAAAAGTCTGAAGTCAACATAAAGGCATGAAATTATGTTATACTGACTTTCTAAAGATGATGCTTTAAAGGTCAAACTCCAAAAGTAAAAGTGACAGCAGTTAGCAGCTGGTCCTACCTAGACTTCATAGGCACAATTCAGACAATACTTACAGGAAATACAAAGGACTATGTTTGGGTTTTATAAGAAAACTAAGGATTTCCTGCAGATGAGTAAGAGTGAACACAGATGATTCCTACACAACTAGAAATTCAGATATGACTGCCTTCATCTCAATAACCAGGCTTGGAAAAAAAATTAGTATTCCGTTCAGATGTTGGTGTATCAGAGGATTTTAAAGTGTGTTTCAGTTTGGTTTAGGTCTCACTAAATAGAGAAAAAATAGGACTAAATAAGAAAAAAGACAACACAATGAGTGTTTAAGAAGCTAACTGGACTAAAGAAAGCAAGACGTTTATGAACTTCACTTGCAGAGTGTTGAAAAATTGATCACCTGAACAATTTTGCAGTCATTATTTAAAAAAAGGAAAGTACTGTGGAACTGTCAAACAAGCCCACAAGAACATATATCTGAATTTTTCACTGCACATGCTATAGCCTAGAGCTGTTTTTTGAAAGACAGTACTTGGAAGAAAAGTAAAATGAGAATGATGATTTCATTACTTTAAACAGAATCCTTTCTTTCTTTCATGATTTGATAAGAATCTTGATCACATCTTTTTGTTCTCATGACTTCACTTACAGCTTACAAAAATATAAAGCATGGAAGGTTTTTGTATTTTACTGTATAGACTTATCATATTGATTCAACAACCAGATACTAGTGGGAAGAAATCTGAACTACATCAAGAGGGAAGAGATGCAAAAATGATTGCACGGAACTTCTGAGAAACACAATAAAGCTCTGGACCACTTCTGACTTTCTTTGGGAGCTTTTTTTTTAATATTGACAAGCAGGAAGAACAAAGAGGAGTTCAGGCAGCCATAACAGGAAATTATGGAAGCACAAACAAGAGTTCCCACTATGTGAATACACAACAGGCAAAGGCACGCAGGGTCAGAGAGATAGACCAGTGAAGATGAGCCACAACATCCCAAAATTCTGGAGACTCATGAATATAGAAAGGAAGCCTGTACCTATATCTTGCTTTCTATTTTAAAAGAAAAATGGAAAATATGCCATTCCAGAAGCAACACAGCATCCCAGGAGTTTTGTCTGGTTCTGTTCTTTGATTAATTCAGCTGCCCATCTCTTTAGACCACAGCGAGTTTTCTGCCATTTTTATTTGCTTTCTATGCAGAACAAAAATAGAACTTCCCACCACATCCTGATTCATTCTTTCAGTCTGATATACTGTGTCATCAAATTTGCCTACATTTCAAGAGTAGCAGCTGTCTCTTACTTGTAAAAAGAGAACAAATACCAAAAAAAGCCCACCCAAACTATTTGTCATCTATCAACTGCACATATCAAAAGCAGCAAGTATTCAGCAAATAAAGTGACGAAAATAAAAATATTTACCTCGGTTTTTTTTCCAACTTTTATTAACAGTTGCTTACATCTCTCCTTACTGGAGATGCCATTCATTTATATTTTATCCTTTCAGAATTCACAAAAAAAGAGCTTTAAAAAATTAAATCTTCCTCTATTAGTCAGCTTAGTATACAAAAAACTTTATTTCACCAAGAGCAACAAAAGACTAAGATACAATACAAAATTAACACACAGAATAATGGTAGCACCTACTAGCATCAGAAGAACAAGTCAGTAGAATTAAACTGTGGTCTTTCCTTAAAAAAAAAAAAAAAAAACACAAAAAATTAAAAGGGGAAAAAACCGAGAAGAATGCTGCAGGAACACCACAGAATTGAGATAAAAGCATCTTCTCAAACAGAATCTTATTTCACACAAAATCAAAAAAAGGACATTCACTTACAAGAAATAATCAGCCTTGTAAAAAAACACGAGGAAAATTTTTTGTGTTTTCCATTTTAGTAAATATCCTTTCATGCTATTAATTAGACATAGTAAGACTCCTGGTTAAACTCACATTCCTTAGAAAGCTCTGCACAAAGTTACTTTACATAAAGTATTTTTAACCAACTTTTTCTGCAAGGATTCATTTCAATTTTCCTTACTGAGCAGCCCACCTACAGTCCCTCTGTTCCACCTAACATTTCTGCTGATGCAAAAGAGCAAGGACATAGAATGTTCAGAAATAGAGATCACCTACTGAAATCCACTTGCAGAACCACTAATATAAAATTTCCAATACTGCACCATTTTCCTTGTCTCTGCTGCTACTGCTGAGTGTGGCTTCTTAAAACATACAGCAACATGTCTAAATTCAATAGTATTTGTTTACATGCATCTCTCTCCAAAAAAATTCCCTTGGGAAAACGGGTACATCAGGAAGAGGTGCAACTCATGCTTGAATCATTAACTCTGCCTCCTAATAAAAAGCAATAGCATGACAGTAAATGCAGATGCTATCATCTTAACTTTTATTTCTTTTCTCTACAAACGAGGCAGACAGATATGAAATCTCTATTCTGAGTAATTCACATAATGCAAACACTGACAGCGCAAATTTTTCAAATGCAACTCTCTAAAAAATTAAGATTATTCCCCAAGTATTGTTTGCAAGGTATTTCAAACATGAAAAGTACCCAGAACTACTATTCAATAAAATCTTCCAACTCTCCCTGCCCTTTAAAGGCTCATAGACAATTTTAGAACCAGTGGGCAAAGGTGGAGATGAAATCTCCGAAGCATATGGAATAGCCTAAGTTAAATGAAGTTTACTGTCAAGTTAACTTTTCATAGTTGGCTGACACCATTATTTTCCCTGTGTGTACAGCCAGTACTTCCACAACAGCTTCAGGTGTGATGTCTGTGAAGGTAACTGGCCACAAGACAAAACACTGTTGATTGTCTAATTATTTTAGCAGAAAATCTGCCCACTTATTGTTCCAGTGGCAGACACACACAATGGCTGACTCACAGCAAAGCTAACAAGGCTGCCTGGCAATTACCCAGCCCAATTATCCCAGTGATTATAAACTGGGGGAGCAGCCAGCTCTCATTCTGCCAGCACATGTAGGGAACACTCACAGGGTAAACTGGTACTGCTGCTCTCACTGTGGTTACCTGTGGCTCAAAGCAAAGGTGACAGTGGGGCACCTGTCAGACACCCAGTAACACACATAGATGGAGAAAAAGCTTACCAGAAGCAGCTCTACCATCCTGCCAGGGCTCTGTGCCTTCACTTTTTCTGTGAAGACTTCACAGCTCCATGCAGAGAGCAGCTGCTTCCCCTTGCAACACCCCACCCCACTTTTTTACCTGCTACACAGCTAATACACATACACAAAGTTGAACAACGGGGTGCACTATTTTTTTGATTACAGGAGGTAAAACTTGAAAGTTTTTTAGCAGCTTTAAAAAAAGGTTAGTGGCAAAAATCAGCCTGACTGGTTCAAAGCCCCAGGTTCCTCCTTTAGGAAAAGGCACATAAAAATAGTTTAGCTTTGATCTGTAATTAGCACACTCTGTGTTACACTATCCTATTATATTAAAGGCTTCTTCAAGCTACACTCTATCTTTTGAAGCTTTTTTCAAAAATGAGTAAGGAAATAAGCTAAGTAAAGGTGGTATAGAAAAGTAAAAAATAAACCACTGAGGAAAAAATATTTTGAAGCTTTTAACATATATCAGTGATGCAGCTTCAGCAAAGTGCCAAACTCTTCTATATTATAAAATATAACCATATGCTCAATAAAAATACTTTTTGTGAGGAGGTTTGGCGTGGGGGTGGTGGTACTGGGGTTTTTTGTTCTTTAAATTAAATCTAGAAGTCATGGAAAGAAAAAAAGCTCGAGAGACACAGATACTGCTGAAAGCCAAAAGAACCAGATTCCATGTTTTAAAATCTGCAATTATAGATCAAGATAAATCAGTATCGTGAAAAGAAACAAATTACACAAACATGCACAAAAGACTACTCTAAAAATACTTTTACTAAAACCATTAGGTAAATTATTTGGACATAAATATATGTATAAGAAAAATCTCAGAATTAGAGCCACCATAATTTCTCTCCCTTGAGAGTGTGTGCACACAATTTTCAGTTCTGTTTTCTTTATGTTAGAAGACCCTTTACTCATTCATTCATGATACTCAGCTAATGAGCAGTTTGAAAATGTCTCTAGGCATTGTTTATTGTGTACTATTCATAACCTATTATTAAATATAAGCTGCAGAGAGGGATACAGTTTCCTAGTACACATTGTTGGAATAACAAATTAATAAAATATCTTCACAAATGGCCTTTGAAATGATGAGGTAGTAATATCCCCATTTTACAGATTAGAACGTGGGCCAAGAATAGAGATCAGAAGTGTTAATTAATTCTGGCACCAGTTTAAGCACCTCCTTCTCAACATACATTGCTTTATGAAACAGTTCATCTTCAAAGCACAGCTTCCACTCAGAATGAAGCTGTGAATGCTCAATACTTCTACAAATCAAGACCCAGAGTTTTGCCTTGAATGTCAGAAATACAGAATAAGCAATTAGAATTTTCCCCAAAAAGCAGTGGTTGAAGTGGTTTATTCAGTATCCCTTAGGAAAAGGATGCGTAAGGACGGTCTTTGGAAAAACCTTGAATTTTAGTAATCACAAAGCCTTTGTCTTTCAAATTCCCAGCCTAGCAAACACTGCAGCAAAGAAGGCAGCACAGATGCAACCGTTTCTGCACAGAGTAGCTGTGCCCTTAACAGAGTCCCATCCCATCCTGCTCCCAGCCAGTCTGACTTAGCCCATCCAGGCTAAGTCAGAATCCTTGCCCCATCCATCCCATTCTCTGACAACACACCAGCTCTTCCCCACCCTCCCCATCCCCATGTCCAGTATTGGAAATCCCATTTCACCACTTCCCAGTACACTGCTCTTACTCTCTTACACCCCTCAGTTTCTACTCCCAGTGGATAAGTTCCCTGTCTGCCTGCTCTCAAACACTACCAGCCAGGACAGGAACACTTGTCCCCTTCTTCCCTCTCTCTGAGCTTGAAGACCACTCAGCTACTTGTCCCAGCCTACTGCTTTGTCTGCCTTGTCTTGTGTCTTCTCCACATCCATCTCAGATTGCTCCCTTTGCTGGGTTGTTAGAAAGAATAAACACCCTCAAGACACAGGAAAGCTTCAGCCCATCCAAAGCATCTGGAAAAAGCTATTTCTGGCAATGCCATTTCAGTCACCTGTCCTACTCCAGGTCAAAACACTGACAGTCACTCAGGTCATGTTGGCACCAAGAGACACAGAAGGTTCACACAGCTCTTCACATAGAGAAATTCTCCACTTTTGGAATTATGCTCCAGCAATTTATCTTAAGCACATATGCTAGAAGAACTGAAATTCAGGTAAATTTTCAAAGCCATTACTGTAAGAAAAATCCCATGAGTTTTACATCTGTTTCAAGGCACAAAGGGGCTTAGAACATTTCAGACTCAATGGCTGTAAGATATTATAATGAAACATTGGCATGCAACATTTTAGTAGGAAATTGCTATATTTTGACAAACTGATAACATTCTCACGCAGCTAAATATTTGGCAAACCCAGCAGCAAACAGTTAGTCCTGCAGGACACGTGTGTGCATGGCTGAAAACAGCTTCTGCAACACTGCCATTCAAAATACACAGAAAACATAGCTTTTCCCACCAGCTTTCCAAACCGGAACATCAACTGTCTCCTACAACTGCTGAAGTTTTAGATCAATGTTTTGGATAATAAAGAGATAGATAATCAAACAATAACCCTCGGTTAAAAATCCTGGGAAGGGTACGCAATATTTAATACCTGGCCTGCTAAATTCTGACACGGAACCTCTTCCCTACACAAACACATCCCTAACTTCACACTCACAAAAATCCTGCGAATACCACTGCAAAAGAAAATTACTGCTATTGCAATTAAACAGTCAAATTATAGCTACCATGTACTATCAATACTTATCAGAAAATCCTGCTTTCTGCAAAAGCATGTCTACATTTCTAGCACATTGTCAGGACAGCAATCCACCAGAAAACCCTGGGAAAAAGAACCCCAAGTGATACTTCTCCATTCACAGCAACAGAGTTGCTGCAGAGTTTAGAATGGGTAATTATGGGCTCTGAAGCACCCAGGGCAGCCAGTGTGCAAACAGAAAAAGAAAAGAGCTGCTGCAGCAGTACCTGCCCCCTGGAAACACTGCCATGCCACAAGGACAGAGGGGTGAGGTGCACTGCTAAGCTCCCAAAAGCGACTCGTGCGCAGGTCTGACCTGCAGCTGTTCACCAGCCCAGCTGAGAATGGAGTGACCAAGCCCTCCATTCAGCACTGTGCAGGCACTGAACACCTCAGGTGAGGCACACTGTACCAGCTGAACCTCCCAAATGGCTGCCACTACAACATCCAGAGATGCCCAAGGGCTGTCACCTGTCACCCTGCAGCCACCTCTCACCCTCACACACTCAGGCTGCAGGAGCAGGGATGCTGCACTGGAGTCCTGGCTGCTTCACACAGACAGAAGCAGCACTCTGCTGGCAAAGCTGCCAGTGAATGAAGCTAAAGTTGCTTCCAAGCTCATGGAAGGGCAGGCTACCCCTTACACAGGAAAGCCAGCCAACCTCAGAGTGCTGCAGAGAAGTCTCAAGCTCCAGAGCTAATACACTTGGCATGGGAAGGAGGGGCTCATTCCAGACCATGCGGAGAGGAGAAATTGCCTGATTCAGTTTCATACAGTGAAGCCCAAAATATCCACCACCAGTACAACATTGAAATTAGAATCAATGAGATTTCAAACAAGTCTGAACAGAGCTCCAGCTCCTGCAAGGAACAACTTAGATCTGCATCAGTTGCTTGGAAAGAAGTGATTATTCCTGCGTTTGGACTACCCTACAAAAAACAAGTTCAAGGACAAAGAATGCACTGGTTCTAGCTATAGAAACTTAAGATAGCAATAGGAATTTCATACATTCATTTTATATATATACTTTTTTTGTATACTGTATATATATATTTTTTTATTTATAACAAAAATCAAATATTTGCTATTTTACCCAGCAAATTACAGTATGTTTATTTTTGTTTAAAGCTGAGGAAATACACACAAAAAATGCTGTCTGAGGAGTAGCTGAAGTGCCTAAGTGACATTTGGTAGAATTCAAGTTACTTTCTACATATCTTGAGGAAGCTGCACACATATTTTCAACTTTTCAGATGAAAGCTTTCATGCTTGTTTCCAAAACATGATTAACTTCCTTAAGATCCATATGACATATTCAGTTTAAAGTCTGCTCTTTTTTTTGGTGAACTAAGACTATTTGCTGAAGCACCCAGAAAGTAAAAATAACTGCAGAAATTAAACAGACTTTGAAGTTTAGTGCTGAGTTTAAAAACCCCAAGATTTTAGTGCCTTGACAACAGCCCTTCTTGCAACCCTAGTAATTTTATATTTAACCTTAAATAATATGCTAATTATTCTGCAAGATAATTCAAATTCTCTTGTTCCAACATCTTCAGGACAGACTTTACTAACTAGCTTTTTTTACTGAATTATTACAATGTATTTTCTTAATTAATTTAGTAAATTCTTCTTTATTTGTGGCAATTTCTTTATCCAATATATCAACTGCTGCTTGAAAACAAACTAAAAAACTCACAGAAAAATTTCACTTTGTCACTGCCTGTGGCAGAGGAGAACCATGACTAATAAGAAAAGGGACCAAGCCTCAAACTTGCCTTACAACATATTATTGTATTGCAGAAGAAGGTGGCATTATGAGGTAACACCAGTTCTCATGAACTACCCTGAACCTTGGCAGCCACGTACTATCACATGTTCTGCAGTGGAGACCTCAGACAAACACCAGACCATGAGCAACTGGGACTTAGCACAAGAGTTAATAATGATTTACTTGTGGTACCTTTGAGGTAATAGTATCCAGCAACCTAATCTACTGACAGAAAAATCTAGAGTTTTTCCTTCTTTCACCATGCCCACAGAGGGGTTACACAGTGCTGAGAGTACTGCAGTGCAAAACCAACTTTTGCAAAGTCAAACACAAACATTTCCCCCTCAGTTTTACTGATATGCCAATATGCCACATTCAAGAATACTAACAGGCCATTAAAAGCTGTACAGAAAGAAATCCTCAATTTTGAACTCATTTGATTTTGAGAATAGAGGCTATATTGAAACATCTCCCTGTGACAGAGATAATTAAAAAAAATAATTAAGGTAAAGTGGATTAAATTAGTGGATGTACATACATAAACAGCAGCAGAGAGAACACGAGATACCTCTGCTTTCATTATGTGATATGTAAATGCCAATGCACAGCTGCTTTTCTTTGGACATACAGCAGATTCTGTGAATTCTATTAGAATACATCTGAATGCACCAAGTGATTTTCCTCAGTTGTCTGCTCAATGGGGACAAAGAGAGCATTATTCGCAGGTGACAAGAGCGATGAAATAAAAGCTGGGCAGCAAGGATGCCGTTCATTAAGGGAAGAACTAAAGAATTCATTAAGGTGCACTGTGAGGCACAGCAACCTTGTAAGTATTCTCTGATGTGCCAATAATGTCATAACAAATACCTAAGTAAACTAGTTAAGTAGTTTTCCCTCACATTAACATTGGTTTTAGTGCCATTGAAGCTGTGGTCATTTACAATATCAGAAACGTCCTTGATTCCCTCTACAAATCACACAAGCCTGGTACCCAAACACTATTCTGAGGGTGTCTCACACCCCCCAACAACTTGGAGCAACATTCTAGCAAAACACTGGAAAGCAAAACAGTTTGTCTTGATAACACAACATAGTTATTTACCTTAGTAGTGTGACAGGCAGCCACTCTTCTAGAAAGACTCTATACTATTATATATCATTTATTTTCCAGGCAAATTTTAAAATACATTTCTAAGACTGGTGAGCTCCACATTTAAACTCATATTGTCAAAGTAATCTACCAAATCATTTCCTCCACCAGGAGCATGAAGACACAGTGCATTGTGACATCTCATACATATTTAATAATAGCCTGATAGGCTGTCATTAACATCAAACAGCAATCTAAGTTTGCTACATTAAACATGATCCCTGTGTTAAGAGGACAATCACAAAGTGCCTCCAAGATCGAGCCTGTAAGAAATACCCACCGACTTGAACAAGGTGTAATGAGGCCAACTGCACTGAAAAAGCCACACGCTGGATTTAAAATTAAATAATAAAAAAAAGCAAGGGAAAAAAAAAAAGCTTCAGTGGGTCATAAGACCAGACATGCCATAAGGCAATCTGTCACAGAGTACTCATATTAGTAACTGTTGTGTCAAAACTGAACATTCAAAAGAAAAGACAAACCTTCCTTTATGTTTTATGAAATGTAAGCCCACAGAATTAATAATTCATGAGATGAAGAAAAATATCACATTTGGCTATAAATATTAACAGATGCTGTCAACCTGCTTAGAACTAAATTTTGACTGTCCTACCTCACAATTATCAATTTAGAAAGGAATATTCTTCAAAAGTTAAAAAAGATCAGCATGAAAGTCACTAATGAAGAAATTAACATTCTCTATTCATGTAGGTCCCAAGCAAAACAGCTTCACTGTGTTCTGTGCCCAGTGCTGCTGAGTGAACACTAATTGACTGGCATTGTTTGTGCCCACAGTGGTGTTGTGCTGTGTTGACAGCAATAATGCTGGTGTGCACGCAAGGAAAAATGCTAAAAGGACATACTAGACCAAAGACACAGTGGAAAAAGGGAAGGGAACAAGAGGAAGTAGTTGTCAAATAACAAAGAAACATCTAATAAGTCTTAGAATACAGAATTTTATACAATGGGGCTTGGATAATTATTTTCATTAGCTAAATAAGCATTTAAATATTGCAAAAAATACAATTAACTCATAATGCACAACCACATATCAGTAAACTCACTTCATGTAATGTCAAAGAAATATGAAATCAATTTTTAGCAGTTCAAGTTCAAGATCTAGAAGACACTTCTGCTGTATGGCTGCATTTCTCTGCTTTCAGTGCCATTATTGAGAATAGAATATTGGAACACAAAACACAGTCATGCCAAAATATCCAGAATGCCCTTAAAATGGATTGTTTTAAGTGGTGGTGACAGTGCTTTTCTTTACAGACTTTTTTTTTCTTCCCAGTTCTAATATAACTTCAGTCTACTTATGGCTCCAGCTGCACTTACATTCTGAGCAAAGTGTTAAAAATACTTACATAAGCATCAATATTGGCATACACTAAAAAAAAAAAAAAAACAAAAAAACTAAACACCTTACTTTTCACTGCAGATCCTGACATTTTCACTGCATTTCACCCAGTGATGATCACACAGAATGAAAAGCTGAAGTTAAAAAATAAGAGCTTCTAATATTCAACAGAAGTTCATCCCTACCTTTATCATTCTAGAGAGATCTCCAGCATCTGCTAATTCCAACACTATGTTCAGTTCATTGTCTTCAATGAATGAGGCATAATATTTGATAACATTTGGATGATTCAGTTGCTAAGAAAGCAAAACAGTAATTCACATTTTAGTGTAGAGCACAGCACACTCTTTAAGACTAACATAGGAAATGTTCTTATTCAGGCAGACAAAACAACCCCTAAAATCTATTTCAGTATGATACAAACTACAAAAAGTATATGCAGATGAGAAGCATTTACAAATACCTTGCAAGAACAGGATGGCATTTTAGGATCTACATAGTGACTCACATTGCAATTTTAGAGGAATTTGGCTTCAATGTATATATCCAATAACATGCTAAACTTATTTGGAACAGTGAAGTAGATTTTTGAAGTAAATAGCAAAATCTATTTCTGAAGTCAGGATTTTACAGGGGACAGTCATTCACAATATTGCAATTTTGGCAGAAACTTCTATTTGAAGTGTTACTCATTCTATTAGATTTACTTCTCAATACTAACTTTTAAAATAATAAAGACCACAAAATTATTCAAAAGTGAGGCTTTTGAAAACTCTACCCAAAAACAAGGGACACCTCAATTTTGTCTATGAAAAATAGAACACATTTTTCTGAGGACAGTTGCACATTTTCTAAACAAGTCTTTTACCTTAAGAAGATCTATTTCTTTGATGCAGTCAGCACGGGCTTTGGCATCCATTAAATCAAATATCTATGGACAAGAGATAAAATTTTATTAAGTGATAAAAATATTGTAAATTGAGTAAGAATTATCATTATTTCATAGTAGCCATAAAGCAACCTGAATTATGTATTGCATGGCAAGACGTAATATTACAGTAAGAAATATTTCCAATGCTCTGATGCACTGACTTAGTGCTGTGGCCATTCCTTTAGCCCCCTCATAGGAAACAAGTCCATTTTAAGTACAAGCTTTCCAATTATCTAACTGCCACCTCTGCACATCCGTTCCAACAAACAGTAATAATTCAGCACACACTGCAATAATTCAGCACACCTCACAAATGGTTCAAATCTCAGGCTCCTCCTATCCCATTTTGCCACACCATTTTCACAAACTGATTTCTTAGTACCGAGCATACCTTTTTTCCCCTTAGTCTTGCTACAGTCTTCCATTTCAGCTCTAAATAATGCATATTATTTTACTCTGAGGATCAAAACTTCATTGTCACCTCCAACTCCTCTCCCATTTCCCTCCCTTCAGCCAGCAAAGTATTGACTTGGTTTATGCTATTTGCTTATTAGAGCCCTTTTTTCTAAGCCCTCATCTGTCACCTTGACTTTTAGAGGCTTTTACAGTTACACATCTCTGCTCTTCATTTTTTCCCCACCTCACATCTACTCTAAATTATTTTGCAATATATCTTAATTTTGCCTTCTCCAGTTCGCCACTATTCACTAACTTCAATTTTTGTTTGAAGTACTTTTTCCTGCCATTAGAGTCTTTGTCCAAATTCTATACATCTATATTTAATGCAATGTCTATTTTCACTCCCTTTTTTACCTCTTCTGGGTTTTCACTTTACTTCCTCAAATGTGCATCTCCATACACTAATTCCCTTAAAAATGACGAAAATACTATTTCGTCTAAGAATCCTTCCTCTCTCATTTGTGATTACTTTCTGAATTTAACAAACAAGCTTAACCAAAAAAAACAAAATAAAAATAAAAAAACCTTCTTTGTGCTCTGTGTAATATATCTGAACTACCCAGAAGAATAAGAGACAGCTTTATTCATCACCACAACGTTTATGAAATTACCATCTCCAATTAAAACTTCTCATGCACATTTACATTGTGTTTTGAGATAGTCACCAAGAAAAGATCATGTCCTATGAAGATCACAGGTATCTGGTTCCATAAACTCAAAATAACCAAAAGCTCAACAGCTGACAATTTCTATTTAATATCTCGCCCTTAATCCCAGAAACAAAAACATGGATTAACAGCAGTTTCAGCACTGAATGTCTGCAAAGAGATCATCTCAAACCGACTGTAACTATACACACTAATCACACCTTCTTCCTTCCCTCTCCACAAAGAAGTTCAAACAAATCAGGGAGTCTGCAAACCATTTGCTAAAGCTCACCTTCATTTTCTACACCACTCTGCACAGTGAGTGTGTTATTCCTTTAATTCACTGAAAGGAGCATTCTAGAAACTTCATGTATGGAGAACAGGCCTCACAGAGCACACACGTGCTCTTGACTAACCACTACTTCTCTTCACACATCCCATTTCTGTCCTCAGAGCTGGCAGCAGAAAGAGGAGCCTGTAGTGGATACCAGACTTGCTTTTCAAAGAAAAGGGAAAAAAAATACAACAAACGCCAGACTTGCAGACAGTAAGGAAAGGGGTAGAAGAAAGAACAAAGCTACTGAACCAGAAAGAAAGGGAATAAGCCACTGTTGCAATGTGTTTCTAGACAACAGTATGTCTGCCCAAGTTAGTGGTTTAGTCCAAAATTATACCCTCCCACCCACCTTGTCAATCCATCCTGAATTACCCGTCAATCCTAATTTGTGCCAACCCCCTGCTTGGAATTCCCCTTTGGAAACAGCCTAAAACTGGAGGTCTCATTAGTCTATGTGACCCAGTTTTCCCCCTGTCTCCCTCGTTGGACAATGCCTTTGTGAACCCTACCCTTTACCCCTCCTCAGAATTTCTCCAATTTGCTAATAATTTGTATCCTCCCCTTGAACCTCTCCCATATTTAAGTTGCTGCACCCTTCCATTTTTGCTCCCTGAATTCCCCAGAGTAATAAATCCTTTTTATCCTATGCAAAAGACCTCCACCTCCTCCTTGCCTCCTCAGAACACAATCTGAGAGCCAAAAGGCCATGGAGCCATAGCCCCAGCCACATCTAAGGGCTCCTGTTCCCAGGGTGTGACCCACTCTGGGCACGGGACAGGAGTGGCAAAGTGAGTGCAGCTCTGGCCATTGCATTGAGCCACCACACAATTACTTGTATACTAACACCAGGATGATGAGAAATAAACAGAGTTAAAAGCAGTTATTCAAGCAGGAGACTGCGGGGGACTTAACAGAAACACAGCAAGTTAAGTCACAAGAAAGGAATGCTAACACTAAAAAATAAAGCAACTTCAGATGTAGTAGAAGAAAAGAGTACTATATGTGAGATTACAGGTACAAGTATTAAAAGATAAGTAACACTGATGAAAACAGAGAAGAGCTTCTGAGTTCAAGTTGGAAACTTAGTGAAGAAGATGAAAGAGCCTGTATCTGTTATAGATCTACAATCTGAATGAAAATGTATTGCTCTTTATTACTTCTGACAACAGATTAAAGTCCTAGGGTTTGGTAGAGTCACAAGAGAGTCTAATGATCTTCCTAGGAAACATTTTAGAATATCCTAAATATTACATGTAGCACATTAACTGAGAAAATACTGAGAAGGCATGAAATCAAATATTTTTCCTTATAACCTGAAAGACAAGAAAAGAGAAAAATGTATACATCATCTCCCAAAAACAACCAATTAAACTGTACCAGGAAGCAAGGGAAAAAAAGGGAACAGGTACAGGGGAGCATCCTGAGGCTTCAATTTTTGCCAAGTTCTAGGCCACACTGAGCTAAGAACATTCCCTATGAATGATACAGAGATTCAACTCCAAACACACCGGAAAACCTAATCAAAACTGGGGACAGAATTTCAGACTAAGAACTGTACACAATCTCCTTATAAGATTTGGAAGATTATCAGAAACACAGTTTCAAAGCAAACGAGGTTCATTGTGTGACAAAACAGGGCAGCTTGCACCTGTTAATGGGTGTTCCAATATGCCAAGAGGCATACTAATTTACGTGTTCCAGGAACAATTCCCTACACACCCAAACTAACAGGTTTTCCAAGAGAAGTTTTTTTTTCACAAGCTATGTCTCTGCTAGGGACATAAATCAGTACCTCTCATAGAGTAATAACAAAACAACAAAAATAAAACCCTAGACGTAGGGCTGTGAAAAACCTAGAATCAAGACATAGGAAAGAAAGACAAAATTTTGTTTGCGTATTCTGGATAGTATTCCCAGTACTTATAATTTGTTATTAAACAGCATGGAATACACTAGACAAAGCAGCTGCTCTCCCCAAAGGACTTAAGTTTTATAAACATGACTCCCTCTACTTGTGCTGCACTTCATAAGCATCTCTGCAAATTTGTCACAGCTTCAGCTAAGTTGAGCATTTCAAAAATTACTTAAATATAGCAAGGCAGTAAAAATAAGTTATCTAATCCATACAACCGCAAATACAATCTTAAGATTTATTGTTTAGCGTTCTCGTGGTTCTCAGATTTTGATCCAGATCTAACCACAAAAGACTATAAATAGCATTTCCCAGAAATCCAGAATTTCAGTTTCACAGACATTAACTTCCTCCAACAATATGATTTGTAAAAATAAAACGGCTAAAAAAAGGCTAAAATATTCAATCTATGGTCTCTAAAGATCCTCTGAATCACACCAGATGCAAAAAGCTGAGAGATTTTGTCTCTGAAGAGACGATCTTTTATTTTGCCCAACTGCTGCAGTTCAGACCAGAGGATGCCAGTGCAATAAGCCATGTCAGCTCACACAAGGAGGTTACTGTAAACACAAGGAAAAACCTCCGCGCTTCCTCACCAGCAGATGACTCAGCGCTGAAGAACGTCTTAGCCTGAGAAATGGAAGCTGCAGTGAAAGACTTTAAGAAATCCTTTAAGTACAGTCAGAGCCCCGCACGGCACCTGGCAGCACTCTGAAGGTTTGCTCGGCAGGAGAGGCTGCCCTTTGCCCACGGCTTGCAGCAGACTGGCCATTAGTGTAGCACTGCGGAGGGGTGGCAGTGCTTCCATCACCAGCGGAACACTTGATAGCTTTGCAGGCGGATTAACTCCACCTTCAGCTCCTATGACTCAGCGAGCCCAGCTGAAAGGTCAGCCAGCTCCAGCATGAGCGCTGCACGCAGATCTCTGTCACACACGGCTTTTAGCCCCGTACAGACACTGCCCCCCTTGCCATCAGCCTGCCGCAGTTCTCATCCACGCCGGACACACACTGCCCAAGCACTTCCAACCTTTTGTCCGGCCTTCCTTGGGACTGCACTCGTTTTCTGAGCTTGGCTCTGGCTGCAGCAGCACATGCCCTACACTTGAGTGACTTAACTGTAACCAAGCCATTGTAGAAAAATGACTTGTGCCTCACACCGTTTTAGATCCAGCTCAGCTCTGTGCAACTGCAAGGCCTGAAGGAAATTATGGCAGATACAACAAAAATCTAAAAAAACTTTGGATTTCTGGATAGGCTTACACAATAATCTGTTGGGTGAACACAAACCGACTGCTTGAAAACACCCAGCGAAGTCTCACATAAAGACACTACCAGCATCCTCCTCCCAGCAGAGCTCAGGTCACTGATGATGCTCACACATTGATTATTGGAAACTAGCAGTAATTAAACAAGTGTTATCATCACTGCAACTGGCTAACAATAAAAGCCCTGTATTTAAATTAGACTGCTAGGGTATTCATCAGATTAACAATAATTTGAATTCTTGACTCCACTTATAAGGTCAGGATCACAGGGTAATTCAGTTTGGAGGCATGCTTCTCTAGTCAGCATCAATTCCACTCAGCACAAACTACACAGTGTAATATATTCTTATTTAAGCTTTCAATCCTTTTCCCCCCCAATTTCTGTTTTCAAGGACTATAATAAGATCAGTATTTCTAAAAATGAATTATGATTGTATTTAAAAAACTAATAAGCAGCAAACAATAGAGTAAATATTTTTATGATGTGACAGCTTTCATAAAGTGTAATCAAGAAGTCTCATTGTGGTAAGCTTTTTACCTTAGCAATTACTGTGAAACTCCTTAAAACAATTAAGTAAATAAAAATGAAGAGACTTAAAGGAGCATTTTAAAAGCCCTTAGCAGTTGTGGTTTTTTTTTCCATTTAGCAAGCACACTGGGTGAAATAAACCTTTTTAACTCTCAGTTTTTCATCTCATCCTGCAATCAGCTGTACAAAGGGAGAGTACAAGGACAAAGATATATTGATAGTTATCACACTTCTGTGTGCTATGCAACTAAGGGATCTCTGGTAATTTTACACTAAGTCTCTTCTCTAGTACCTTCATATGAGCATAGATTATAGTCTTTTTTTTCAGCATTCCAGAAATGTCAGTTGTAAGTACTGTCAAGAGATACTGGTATTTTTAGAACACTTTCTAAGCTTTTATAAGCTATAGAGCAGGAACTGTTCCTGTGCAGATGTGTAAACTAAACAAAGGAGTTGCAATATATGAATTCAGCTTCCTGAGTGAAGTTCTTATATACATGTCCCAAGAAAGCTATAGGCATAGCAAAAAGGTTTAGAAACAGGGAACCACCTGATGGAGAATATCAAGCCCTAAGCTTCTAAGTCCAGACTGTATCTGATCCATTACCAGCTGCCAACCAAATCCCTCATTTGAAGTCAAGTGCCAAGGTGAGAATCTACCTGATTCCACTTGCTCTAGATCTTCACTTTTCCAGATTTTCCTATTCAGTATTGAAAAGAATAAATTTATATCATAAACCTATGTCTGTTCTGTTCAAAATTCTGTATACAATAAAAATACCAAAAAGCATTTCCAAACCAATCCACAAGCATGACTGCTGTAACATAACCTTCAGAGAAGTAAGCAAAATAAAGACCTGAATGCACAAAAATATTGAGGTACAATACTGAACGGCAACAGCAATAGAGTATTCTGCCACCACAGCACTGCTATGCTGAGACAATAATGCTTCAGAAAGTGTGAAATTACAAGTGCTTTTCTAGGATTAATTAACTGTAATTCAGGCCCTTAAGTAGCAATCCACTGACAACGTACAATGAATAATGAATGTACGTCCTAGATAAAAGGATTCATTGTCTGAATCTCTAACATTGGGGCCTCCAATTTTGGAATGAAAGGAAAAGAAAAATGGAACAATGTAAGGCAGAAATGCAATTAATCTGAAATTCTGCTGAAATATGCAGCTTCACATACTTGAAATTTTGAGTAGCTAAGGTTTCCTTAAAAAATAGCTCCTAATGTGAACTCCTACAGCCTTACAGTCACTGACTTAGATATTTACCATTCTTTTGCCATTTAAAGATGATTTGTGACCAGTAATTGCTTACTTTGCCCTTAGAAGGGACTCTGGAATGGTCCTTGCTCAAAACACTGCACTGTACCCCAGGTGCTGTGCTGCAGGGGTTACCCAGAGCTGCAGTAGCAGAGAGACTGCTGCTTCCTCAGGTATCATCTGCAGCATAGTTGGGATCTGAGACTTAGCACGTGTTAAGAAACTTACCTAGAAACCTTTCAATTTATACTGCTACAGTCAGTTTACTTGGGGCTGATCTCTTCTGATGTTTCTTTAACTGAAAATACAGTTTAGACATTTATAAGAGTTCAGCAGTGAAGATACGGTTTTATTTCTGGTTTTATTTAGTTAATATTTTAACAGCATCTCAGAAACATAGTTCCATGCTGGAGAGGAGAGGATCTAATTATTACTTTCCTAATTACAAAAAAACCAAATAAAACATGGGAGGATCAAGCACAAAGGGTACAAAGCAAGAAAGGACCCAAAATACCATTTTGTGAATTCTGTTGGCTAAATTACTACTAAAAACCTGCACGTTAAACAATTCTCACTGCACTACATACCCTAATAAAAACCAAATCAAGAATACTACTTCTTTCTGTCATCTGGACTCAGCAGCAACTACAAATTCAGGAAGAGTAGCTTCTGTCACCATCTGCTTGTCCTTTCTCCCACAGCATCTTACTGCTACTTGCTTCTGCTCACATTTTATTTCACAAACATACATTTTGTACACATTAATATAAAATTTATCAATATTGTACATGTTTCAGCCAAATAAAATTTTATTAGTGAAAAATAAACATTCTTGTTGGAAAGCTTCATAAGAGCTTAAAACTGGCAATCCTTATGGAACATATAATGGCCTGAGATCTTGTAACTCCAAGAGTGGATAACTGAAGGATTCTAAGCCCTTATGTACAGTAAGGGCTGTAGAGACAGGGACAGTAGAGACACACATGGGGTACCAAATGCACATAAAGGAAACAGGTACACACCTAACCCAGCCAGGAAAACTAAATGGGGAGGTGATGGAACAGACATGACTTAAGATTGGAGAGGAAGTAGGGCATGTAAAATGTGAGAAGAAGTTAGATGAAAATGGGTAGATAATGGAAAAGTTGAAGTTCAGATCTCAGCTGTGTTACTTAATACATTGTACAGCATTTAGAGACACTGTTTTAATGTAGAGAATTAAATCTATGCACAGGTGTAAAAAGGAGAATAAAGTCTCTCTCATAACTGATAGAAACATTTCTCCTGTTTTGTCCATGCTGAGCTTCCATTAAAACGGCACCAGAATAAAGGAGCATTTTAATTTGAATAAAATCAAACATGACTGAAATCAAAAGGAAGAAGCACCATCATAGAGAAAACCCATTTTTCAGCTCCTCTGAGAGTCAATTCCTTCTCAACAAAAGATACCTATGAAAATAAATTTTATAGTGAAATTAAGTATTTACAAAAAATATTTCTAGGCAATCTTAGGAAAGAAAGGTCACAGACGCACAGTAACAATTGAGGACATTGCTTAACATCTTCACAGTAACACAGAAGATGGTCAGTCCAAAAGCAACAGCTTTAGATGTTAACTATGCAAGCTGGAATGGCTGTGCCAAACACCCTGTGCTGCCACAAGCCTTCTGAGTTGTCATTATATGCTTAGGAATTTTTTCCCCTTCCAGGTTAAGCAAGTCTCACTTTCCATTCAGACAGTAGTCTCCTACACACACCCAACCTCCACAAGGAAAGTGACTTTACACAGAACACAGCCAAACCTCATGTGCACTAGGTAATAACTTTCAATGGAAAACCAACAACCAATGTTGGACACTTAAAGACAACTGGAACCCTGTCATGATAAAGCCATTTGGGAAAGGCACATTTTAACACCATTTCCTACCAAAAGCCAAGTCTATTCCTAGAAAATTATTAAAGAATTAAATAAAAATTAAGTAAGAAAGCTTTTCTGCTTTGGTAGAAACCACCACCTGCACACGAACAGCACAATGTCATCTTCAGACACTGAAAAAATCTTCTGTCAAATTGGGAACTCTGCTGTGAAAATACAGCTACACATACTGATTTATGAAATACTGTTAGGAGTACACATACTAAAATACCTCTATATTCTTAATGCAAGTACTGTTATAAAAATTTCATGGTT